>NC_090302.1:91490192-91804411 GCF_039906515.1 Pseudorca crassidens
AGAAAGTAACTTCTTAAAAATAAAATAAAGAAAAAAGGCATAAAAGGCAAAAATTTTCAGCCCCAAAGTAACATATTTGTTAACAAAATTATTGCACAAAACAAAAAAGTATAAGGAGAAATAATCACATGTAATAACACTAGAAAGAGTCAGTGTTAAGCTTTTGTTTGCCGTCAAATAGATGCATTAGTAAAGTTCTTAAATTGTGTGATAAATCGTAGGAACTATAGGAATGTTTGTCTTTGCTATTGTTTTTGTTATTACGTATTTTATCTAAATTATAAGGTTTTTTAGATTTATCTTGTGTTTAAGGCCCAAAGATTTAGAATATATCATATAGTTATATAATTAGAGAGGTCTTACTAATTTGTATGACATTTTTATTATTCACTATTATCCATTTTCAGAAGGTTTGTAAATTATTCAAATAGAAAACTAATTGGACAATATACTTCTTGAAATACATTCTTGTTAACAAACTAAGTTACAGCAACTTAGTCGTATTAATGCAATACCCAATGTTTGTAATATTATGGATGAGCACTATGTGAGAAAAATACATTTTAAAATATTGTAAAACCACTAGTAAATACAGAGGAAAAGTACTACCTTTTCTTAAAGTTAAAATTAGAAAACAGAGCAAAGGCAAATGTTTATATAGATACCCACAAATAAAAATATTTGGAAAATAATTGAATCTTAATTCTAACTATACATTACATAAGGTATTACATATACATATAAAGTATTAAGTTACATTGAATATTCTAAAGTCATTAGTTTTATAACTTAAAAATTACTTATGAAATAACAAAGAAAAAGCTCAAGTTATACATGTGATGGAGAATGATTCAATTCAAAGCTCATAGATAAGTTATTTAAGATCTGGATGAGGATGAAAAAAAGTCAAAGCAGAATGCAATCTTTGCTACAACCGAGGTGATAATTATTATGGGACTTAAGATGGAGAGATGATCATTTATATCAGGGGATTTAGTTGGGCTTTAAGATGAAGGAGGGAATGTCTGAAATGAAATTTGAGAGGACAATATCATCAGGGAGAAATTTCAGTAAAGTAGGTTAAACAACTATAGAATGTAGATCAATCAAGGGGGAAACACATACATACGGAAAGCATGTTGCAGAAGTGAAAATAATTGTGTTGAGAACTTTTTTGTTTTTATTGTGATTTCTAGTTGTTATAAAATGCCCCTAGGAAATTAAATGTGAAATGAAAATTTTTATCACTGGATAGGAAAATAGACTATAATCACTAACACACAGTACTTTAATGTAGATAAGGCTGCATTCGAAGTGTTTCTCGTGTATTTATTTATTCTTGACAACAGATATGAATATATTATCTCCATTTTACAGATGAGGAACAAAGACCCAGAGACATTAAATAGCTTGCTCAAGTAAACACAGCCAATAAAAGGCAGATGTATTTATTTTACCCAAATAATCTGACCTCAAATCTGTGCTCTTAACAATTACACTAAATACTCTTTCTCAAATTTTTAAGAGCAATGTCCTTGAACAAATATAACAACACTTCAAATTCTCATTGTTCTTCCACTTATGAATTCAAGCTATGCCATTTGGTGTAAAAATTTATTTTTCCAAGAGTATCATACTTACTAGAAATCTTATAAATATTCTTAAATATTTATTCTCAGTACCCTCTCTGTTGTGTTCTTAAACCTGAATATGTAACATGAGTGGAAAAATGACAAACTCCTTTCTTTGAAGAGTAGGGAACATGCAGATAAATAAGATTATATTTAGAAATTCATCATTCTTTCTCCTATTAAATGGAAAATAATTATTGATAAAGAGCAGAGTGGATGTTGCAAGAATTCAGTGAAATAAAATAAAACAAAATATATGAATAAGAATAAACAATCTGAACTATATATACTATACATGCCAGGGACTAAAGAATATATGGATTTGATTCAAATCATGCTTTATTCTTTCTATTTTTATCTTGGACTATTTTTGTTCATTTACATTGAAAATAAATAATTTTCCAATTATTTATTGAAAAAGTACATGAGTGTACTTGGCAGACAAATTCAGAAAACTTGACAAAATCTGTAAACATTGATTTAAATAAAAATATCACCCAAGAGTTCTTTGAAGAGAGTCACACAAATGTTTGGGTTCTGAGTCAGCCTTTGGTATTTGTTTTCTTTGACCACCCTGAGATCACTGATTTTAACTATCTTCTGAGGTCTGGAGAGTGAATATTTCTCAGCTGCCCAATTTGTTCTGAAAATGTTAGCTCTCAGGAGAAAGCTTCATCTTTCAGACCTCTTTTTCACATTACCCTCTAGCTGCCAATGCCACGGTATATATACTCCTAAGAGATAACCCAAAGTTTCTAAGATGTCTTCTAAGTAGCTAGAAGGGAATATCAGAGATAGCCTCTCTCTCTCAATCACACACACACACACACACACACACACACACACGCTTCCACAAACACAGAGCTTGTAGTCAGTAAATTGTAGATTGGTGTGGTATTTGCAACGCTGCTTATCTGATTTCTTCCTAAAGATTTTAACCTTTACAGAGTATCAATCCTACGCAAAGTTGTGAAATAATCAAACCATGCCTTTAGTGCCTTTGGTCTGACACAGAGTATTGTTCCTTTTTGAAAGGCAGCTTATTCTAACTCTTCTGTTACTCCATGTCCTTCATGTGCTTCTCCTCCTACAAATCCCTCCAGCCTGCCGCATTGACACCTACATAAAGATCTGGAAAGCTCACTCCCGAAAATGTATGTTAATATCTTACCAGCTTCAAAGTAGTTCCTATTTTATGTGTGTTTTGCATTTTCCTATCTTCCATCATCACATGTGCTAGAGCATCATCTTTTGCTCCCTGAACAATCTCAGCATTTTTGACCATATATGTATGAGTTTATATCTAGACTCCCTATTCTGTTTGTTTATCCTTATGCTAATACTACACTATTTTAATTATAGTAGCTTTATAATAAATCTTGAAATTATGTAGGATATGTTCTCTTCCAAAATGGTTTTAGCTAACTTAGATCTTTTGTATTTATATATACATTTTAGAATCAGTTTGATTATTTCTTTGTAAAAAGACTACATTAAGTCTATAGAGCAACTTGGAGATAACTTCATAATATTGTTTCTCCATTTATTTTAGTTTTCTCTAGTTTATCTCAGCAATGTTTTATAATTTCTAGTCCTCAGCACTTACATATATTTTATCAAATGTATCACAAAGTATTCATGTTTGCTGATGCTACTCTAAATGGTATTTTTAAAATGTTCAATTTCCCATTTTTCCTTGCTAGTATATAGAAAAACAATTGACTTTTGTATATTAATATTGTACTCTGTTTCCTTGCTAAACAAATTTGCAAGCTCTAGTAGCTTTTTAAATAGATTCCTTAAGATAGTCAATGTACACAAACAGGTCAGCTGTGAATGAAGAGAGTTGTATTTCTTTCTATCCAATCTACACAGTCTTTCTTTCTTTCCCTTGCCTAATTCCACCAACTAGTATTTCTAGTTTATTTTTGAATAGAATTAGTGAGAGTGGAAAAACCTTCTTGTGCCCAAACATAAGAGTAAATTTTATAATTTCACCATTACATAAAATATTAGCAGTAGCTTGTCCAGTTTAGAAAGTTACTTGTTATTCCTAGTGTTTACTGTTTAGGTCTATGATCCATTCTGAACTAATTTTCTGTTTGATTAAGGTAAAAGTTGAGGTTATTTACCTATTGTTTCATATGGATATCTACTTGTTCCAAAAGGATTTGTTCTAAAAGCATCCCTTTCTCCACTGGCATTTTTGTTGAAAATTAATTAACCATGTATGAGTGTATCTATTTCTTGATATTCTGTTACATTAATCTATATTTCTATACTTACACCAATACCATACCAATGTGATAAAGTATGTTTAGAGTAAATCTCGGAATCAGGTAGTACATGTGTTCCAACTTTTTTTTCTCTTTGAAAGTCATTTGGGCTTTTCCGTGCCCTCTGCATTTTCATAAAATATTTAAAATCACTTGTCAATTGCTACAAAAATAATAAATATTTTTCTGCAGTATTAATTTAGATTGTGTTAAATCTATAGATTGATTTATTAATGATGACATTTGGAAAAGTCCATTTAATAAAAAAATTATCATGCCTTCTTATAATCATTATCATACTTCACATGATGTATATAACAAATAAAACATATACAACAAAACAACCTATAGTCATTGGTATAAAATATTAGGATCCATCAAATGACAATGAGGTGTTTCTAGAATTTGGGTCAGATGATGACTCAAGGGTTTGTTTGCTGGCCTTAGAAATTATGTGGATAATTGAGGACATACACACACACACACACAATTTGGAAATGTAACATAAAATATCGTCTTTTAGAGCAATCTAATAAGGAAAGATACATTCATATCAAATTAAACAAACTAAAAGTTTAGGCCAGCAGAAGAAGTCATCACTTTCGTAGGGAAAAAATAAGCATGTATAGATGAAAAGGGATAAGTAAGAGGAATATTGCAATTGTAGTTCTCATTATAATGTGGGAGCTATAGGCAAGAAGTATTTCATAGAAACAATGAGCTTCCTGGATTACATACTATGAGTTAACTTTGTCATAGCACAATAGTTTAAAAATCCTAATTCAAACTCATAGTCTTTTGATAGTGTTGAAAATTCATTTGGTGGGAGTATGGATAAATTGACTTTCAATTAATGAAATTACTATAACAATTCCTTTATAAATACTTAAGAGATTTAAGTGTATCCTAGCATTTTGCTTATTTGGTACTGCTTATAATTTTGCATTTATCCATTATTAATACATGGAACGCATGAGTTAGAAAACACCCATACTCATTAAAGTTAGAGGTAACGTACATAGGCAGGGTTCCAAATTTTATTCTACTGGTAAGTTTGAAACTTTGCTTTTGCCATTTTTCTTTTCTTTTGTAATTGTAATTGGACTTACCTCAGTAGGAAAATGTTTTAAACTTGACTGCAGTTTCCATATTCTCTTAATTTTTCTTTGCATTTTATTTGATACATTTTTCTCAAAAAACATAGTAATGGTTTAAATGTAAATAATTAAATATACCATTCATTCTTGTTAAACATGTTTGGGAATTAAAAATGACTGTGCCCATTGGCTCCTCTTTTCTGTTAGTGGCTGGTGTAGGAATCAGGCTCTGCATGACTATGCAGATTGAGACTGGGAAATGTGAAAGGCCAACAGAAGAAATAGGAGTTAGCAAAGAACATTAATTGTCTTTAATGACGTGCTCTGTTTAGGTTAGAGTGGGCCTAAGTTACAGTTTGTCATTTTTATAAGAGTAAAGCAGTTCACTGATATCACATTTGATTATTTTATTTATATTACAGGGCTCCTTACTAGTTGGTAACCCCTGAATGTTGTCTGGCTCATCTATTTCCGTATCACACTCTAACATGGCCAAGACTTCAAACTGAGTCACCCCTACCTACCTTTCCAACCAGAAAAGACTTAACACCACATATCTCATTGATTCCAAGTCTTTTACCCCAAAGTCTATAAGGCTATTTCTTAAAAAGTCCCTGACTCACTGGTTAAAATATCTATGAATTGAGTCAACTATGCTAGAGACAGGACTGTGGGTTGGAACAAGATTTTAATTCTGAAATTGGGGACTTCCCTGGTTGTCTAGTGGTTGAGACGCCACACTTCTACTACAGGGGGCACGAGTTTGATTCCTGGTTGGGGAAGATCCCATATGCTACGCGGTGTGGCAAAAAAAAAAACAAATTCTGAAGTTTAAGAGGCTGGGAGCAGAAAGGTATAAGCACCCTTTACATCGTTGCAGAATTCCTTTACCTTCCAGAAGTAACTGGCTACTTGATCAAGAGCCTTGAAGCTGGTGCGACATAAAGGAGGTTTAGTAGCTCAAACAGGTGGCTTTGGAGCCTCTATCCTTGTCAGAGAACTTGAGGGAAACATGTCTGGAGTTTTAGCATAGATATACAGGTATCCAGTTGCTGACTCTGTGTAATGCAGGTATTCTCTTGAAAGAGAGATCATTTTGGTGATCCTCTGCTAAAGCATTAACAAGAAGGAGTCTCTGATATACATCTATTCTTTAACTTAGCATAAAAGAACCTCTTTTATTACCCCTTTTCATTAGTACTGGTACATAAACTTCAATGTAATATAAGGTTGCCTTTAAGTAGGCATGAACTTTTCACTGTTTCATATATTTTTCATTATAACACTGTCTTCTTCGCATTCATTCTAACAGTAGTACAGGCCTCTTGAACTTAGGTCTGCATGTTGCCGAACATTGTGTAAAAACCTAGTTTATATACAGACGAGAGCAGCAAGATTCTCACACACATGTTTCTTTTCTGGATGTGAAAAATAATTAATTGTCTGTTAAACACTCTCAGTGTCCATTACTCCTGGTATGTGATTGTACTGAACAACTCTGTATTCTTCTGCTTATTGTTTTATCAATTCTCACGGGTGGGTAGGGTTGAAATACCATTTATGTGCAGCTATACTTTATCACTTTTTCACCATTATGAGATTAAAAGGTCAATATCATTCTAAAGGTCATAACTGACAGGTTATTTGCAATATTTTTATAGACTTACAAGAAGAAAAATTAATTTGTTGCATCTGTTCACACTAGAAAAACTGTTTTTGGAAAACATAATTGTAAAAGTCTATCCTGTAGTAAAGACTCATAGTTCTGCTGTTTTAGGTATAGCCTATAGTCTCAATACTATTGTGGGGCTTGGAATGCAAGTGTAACTAAAGGCACAAATTCTGTGCCTCAGATAATCATAGGAATATAAAATGCTTAAATAGTTTCTACTTTGCCCTCAATTTTATCTTACCTACCTGTCTGATAAGCATCATGTCTTAGCCTTGGTTTCCTAGAAATCAGAACATGAGGAAAATCTTACATATTCAATTATTGTTGGAGGAGTGGTAATCAACTGAAAGCAAAAGTGTAGAAAAAGAGGGATAGGAAACAAAATGTCATGTTTTATCAAACTGAACATAGTTTCAAAAAAACAAGTACGATTGCTCAGTTATGGAACATCTCCATGAGATTACACAGCACCACATAGAGCAGTTCCTTGAAGGAAGAAAGGAAAGACATTTCTGTTAGTTGCTTTCCACCTCCTGTCTCTTGTAATCAAAATCTTTGTGAGGCATTAATTCACCTAAACTGGGCCACTAGGAAGGCAGGAATTTTCAGTTGGACATGAGTCCAGCTCAGGTGGACTGGATGCTGGAGCTGCTGTAGCTCATGCCTTGGAGGGCACACAGGTGGTCATGTCTAATATCCATCCCTGGTCCTTTGGCACCCTGGGACAACTTACGGTGTTCAGAGATGAGAGGCAGTCACTGGAGCCAGGATTTTAAAATCATTGCCTTCACTCTGGAAGTGAGGGAAATGAATGAGACCCAAGTAACTATGAGTGGTGTATTGACTCGGTCTGTAACAGTTTACCCTTCATGCCAATTAAATAGCATATACTCTTATGATATACAAATCTGTTATTAGTAAAAGAAGCCCTGAATTCTATCTCAAGAAAGAAGGAGCAACTACAATCCCTCAGAGTAGAGGTCAATGTCAATATCCTTCAATATATTCCTTGATGTTACAGGTGATCCTAGAATCAAAGTTGACATTTATCTTATACTTCCTTTACCATTCAATCTAGATTTCAGTCACCTTTGGACAACATTTTTATTCTCACTCATTTGTCTGATGGAGTGATGAGAATTTCATCTCTTGAGGCATAAGACTGTTGATAAGAATTTTCCTACTTCTTCCACTCAGTTTTCAAACCTTTAACTTTCACCAGACCCTGTTAAGTCTCTTGCTCTGTAGTTCACTAGGACCTAGACCATTTTGATGTTCCAGAAAACAACATGCTGATTCACTATATTAGTGATATACTCATTAGACCAGGGAAGCAGTAAGTAGCATGTAGTCTTATCTACTAAGACACAGGCAAACCAGAGGGTGAGAGAGAAAATTTCAAAGATTCATCCATCTGCAGTTATTTGTGATGTTTTTGTGAGTCTAGTGCTCTGTGACATTAGAGGAAATTCTCCTAATTTATAATACTTGTTATACTTTGAACTTCCAGCCTATAAAAAATGAGGTGTGGTTTTTAGTGGACCACTTGAATTTTAGAGGGCTTGTGGTTACTGTTCTGGTGTTTTTATGTGGTATTTTAGAAGATAACTTGATTTGAGTGAAGCATAGAGAGGGTGCTACATGATATTGCAGCCTACCACTTAGGTATATAATCCAGCAGATCTGATGGTAATAAATATATCTGAGGTAGGTAAGGATGCTAGGCAGAGTTTTAAGGGATTCTCTACAACCAGAAGTTGTATAGATAGAGGTGGAAAAGACAAAGGCCTGGTTGAAAGTTTGGCATGGTCTAGCGCCACTATGGAAAATTAACTACTATCTCATTGCAGTGCCCCCTCTCTCCCTGGGATGACCAGGGTTTTGGTGATGGGAAATACTCCTAATAGGCAAAGATACAAGCAATACACTTAGTTATCCAACATGTATGTCTGATGTGTGGAAATACTCTAAATTCTGTGCTGTGGTAGAGAACTCTGCCATGAGGTCAATGGCCTGAAAAGAATAATGCAAGAAGCTTAGGGCTAAGGACTTCTAGGGAAAATACATATGGATTATTTAGAACACTTTAGTAAGGGCTGGGTTGGAGACTACAGAAAGAGTAAATCATGATTATTCTCCCTACCATGGGAAAGAGGAAGCCATGGAGATGGATGGCTATTCTTACTGATTCAAGCAGCCAGCATTATAGTAGAGAAAGATAGAATCTTCCATTCTAAGCAATTCTGAATATTAAATTTGCTCTGGATATAGATTTGGGCTCTCCTGTCCTCAATTCACGCTTTTTTCCAAGAACTAAGTAAACTATACCACCTATACACTGAAGACCCCCAAATTCAGTATTTGGGATCATTGGAAAGGTGGCCGTATTTTCATAGAAGATAGTGATGGAGCAGACAAGGATGTAGGAGGACTGTGAAAAAAATGTACAAACTTGGAGGCCAGTCAAGAAATGTGAGTATTTTAAAAAGGAAAAAGAGTTCAACTGTATTGAATGTTGTTGCTAGATCAAATAAAATTAGATATCAGATCTTAGCAAAGCGAAGTCATTTGAGTGTTAGGTGCAAAGCACACATAGAGGTTGGTTAAAAAGTGAGTAGGTATGGAGGTGAAGGCATCCTGAATCCACTAAGAATCTTTACAAACAATTTTCCATTTTCTAGCAATTTGTTTTTACATTGCCATCAAGCATAATTTTGCCATATCTTAAATGATGACTGCTAATCTACTTCTTTTTTGTTTTACTAAAACCATTTACCCTTTTATCTCCTTCACTCCTTACTTCACTGACTTTTGATCTAAAAAAATAAAAGTGAATATATCATGAGGCTTGACCCATTGCCATTTTCTTACTCTATTAATCTCTCTACTTTCTTATCCTGTCACTATAGATCCACTGACCAACCAAAAAAAAAAAAAAAACATGCAAGTAACTAATTAAGATAGTGTGTCTATCATTTTACCTCTTATTATTTCTTTGTATCTTCATAGTAATCCTATAGGAATATCATTTTTTTTACTCTCATTTTACAGATGAATAAGCTGACACTCAAAGTCACAAAATACGGAAGTGGTAGAAGTGGGTTTCAAACCCATTCATTCTGATTCGATACTTGTTTTTTGATCACAGCTCTCTATTAAACCCTCACCAATCATTTGAACTACCCTTCTGTTCAAATTGCTCATACCTTAAAGCTTCCCATGAATTAGCTATTGAAAGATGTCATTAATATAGAGTAATCTCTATGTCACTTCTATCCTCTTTCTCAGCTCTTGACCTTGCCTTCACTAGAATTATTAGGGTCAGAAGACATAAGATAGGTATTTTCTTTGTCAACCACATAGTATTTTTTATTCAGAAACTCAACTACTGCTTCCTTTTCCTCAGTTCCAAAGGCTGGGTGCTCATTTCTTTTGCAAGGTTATATCAACTGTCTCTGCATTGGATTCTATCTTCTTCCATCTGTTTCAGTACTGAAATATTGCCCTATATTTAGGACTTTCTCTCTTCTACATTTTTAGTTCTCTTATCAGTTGCTCTTTTCTCTGTAGGTATAAAAATACTTAAGTATTTCCCATAGTGGTTAAAAAATAAATCAACAACAACAACAAAAATATTCTCAAACCTGTGTACTCCTTTAACTATTTATTGAAATAAAGAAATATCTAAAGCTGCCTAGTAAATGTAGTCATAATCAATGCCAAGATATATCCAAAGTGAAATTATTAGACCTTTTGAATAAAGAAAGAGTCTTAGCATACTCAAGACAAAATAATAATAATTTATTGAACTACTATGTGTGTGTACCCAGGTTATTCCTTATCATTCCATTGTGTGACTGTAGCAAAATCTGTGTATTCATTCTATTACTGATGGACATTAGGGTTGTTTCCATTTTTTGGCTACATTATATGTAGTGTTGATACCATAGTTTTGTTCAAAGTTTTAGGTAAATATGTATAGCAATTTCTATAAATAGGTTACTTATCTAACAGTGGAATTGTTGGGTAATATGGAATAATATTGTTCAGTTTTAGTACAATACTGACAGTTTTCCAAAATAGTTGGGTCAATGAACACTAGATGTTCAGTTGTTCCATAAAATTGCCAACACTTGATACTGTTTTTCTTTTCATTTTACCTATTCTGTTGAGTGTGAAAGATTTCTTAAATTCAGAAACCACTAAGCATAGAGGAAAAAAAAATACAAGTTTACCTACATAAAATAAAGATGTTCTACTTATCAAGAGACACCTTTAAGAGTCTAAAAAGGCAAGCTTCAGCATGGGAAACTATATTTGCAATTCATATATTTGTAAGATACACATAAATATTTACTAAGAAATTGAATAAATTTGAATTTATTCAAATAAATTTCTATGAATAAATCATAGAAAAAATGAACAAAACACTTGAACAGGGCTTTTACAAACAAAGATATCCAAATAACCAATACATATATGAAAAGGTGCTTAACTTCCCTAGATGTTGGGGAAAAGGCAAAATAACACTTTATACCAATCAGAATGGCTAATCTGGAAAATATTTTCTTTTGTTTCTATTAAGTTTCTGGAGTGATACCAATTAGTCATATCTTTAACTTTTTGAGTTTGTATTTCCTTGACTCTATGAGTAACGTAAATTTAAAACCCAAATCCTACAAAAGAGCAGAATTACCGTATATGATTTTTCACGAGAGCTTGCCTTGCATTCTCCATCTAGCATTCAGGCCATTTGCGAAGATTTCTGTCATGTAAACACGTGTACTTTTTATTTCCTGCTGATTTTTCCATAAAGGTATAACACTTTCAAAGTCCCAGTTTCATCCAAAATATCGATTCCAGCTGACCATCTTGTGTCAGTACAAAATACTGTCTCCTATTCCCTCTAAGGCTATTCAACCTTGGGATCTGGGATAAATATACCATCATAGGCCTTCAGGGAAGCCTTGGTTTCAGGGGCAGTTTACTTGTCTGACTTTCCACTTATTTTCACTGTCAGCCTCCTACCTCCTGGTTTGGAAGTAAAAATGTTAGCAGTTGGATTTGAGTCTGAGCTGAACGTGTCTGCATATCATCCAGACTGAAAACATGTCTGAAGATCAAATTGCTGCATGAGAATATGTAGAATGAGGAGAGACTATAAGCTAGAAAAAAAAAATCTACTGGAATGTTCACATTTAAGAGGCAAATGGAGAAAAATTAACAAAGGTGAAAAAGAAAGAGTAGAAGAAATTTAAAGTAGGAAGTTTTCTCAAGATGTTTGTTAATGAAGAAAAGGCGAGAAATAGTATGATAATTCATGTGAGGTTTGCTAATAAGCAGGATTTTGGTTAATTTGATGAGACAAACATGAACAACTGCTGATGAGGACGATTTTTTTTGAAGGAGAAATATGGAGGAATTTCTGAAATATGGAGGAATAAATATTCCAAGATTGAGTCATTGTAAAATGTCTCTCTTTAAGGAATGATGTTGGATCTATATGATTGATATCTGACTGATATTTTACAACATTTCCATGTATGGAACAGTATGGATCATTGACCAAATAAGTTGTTCCAACTTTAAACAGAAATTTTTCTTAGTCCTACCAGTTCATAGAGATCATATTACTCATCTCTACTCCACTGAAGAAAGCCATTGCCAATATTTGCATATCTAAAGGATTATGTGACCATATGCCTCTCTTATAACCCTAAGCTTGCTCTCTTCCAAAAAATGGCAAGATTATTTCTCCAGTTAACTAATTGATAAATTTGTCAGCTTCTCTCTTTTTCTTCTCCTTTTGTTCTCTTCAATTCCCAAAACTGTGCCATCTGCTATGCACAAAAAATTTTGCTCATATTAGCTATCTACTACTGGTGGCTACTTATGCATAGCTACTCTCCAAAAATTTCATGCCTAAGCCATGCCAATGATACATTTATATATTTTTTTAATTTGCTTTGCAAGTGTATTCAATATGTCCTTATTGTTAAATAAAGTGGACATTTTTCAACCCTCATTTTCTTTGGACTCTGAAAATATTTCATATCTATTCCATAACATTTTCATAGTTATACATGTACTTCCAATGCTGCCCATATTACTCAGTTTTGTGTTCTGGATTCTCCTCCCCTAACTGTATTCCAATGCTGAGGTTGCTCATTTAATCTCGAGACGTCTCTTCTTCTTAAGAAAGTCATACATTCCCAGATGTTTAAATGGTGATGATAGTGACGGCAATAATAGCTAACATTCGTGAATATGTATAAAACTCTAGACGTATGACAAGTGTCTTGCATATAATATCTCATTGAATTTCCACAATAATCCTCTAAAATCAAGAGGTGCCACTGCAATCCCACTTTTGCAGGTGAAGAAACTGAGGTATAATCCTTTGATTAGGAAAATTGTTTGTAAATGGTCAAGCTTTTAAACCCAATTTATCCAGTACCTCTGCTTGTCTATAAGCCCATTGTACTCACATACTTTCTTTATAGCCCAGAAATCTTATTTTTTCTACTTGGTAATATCTTGCAGACAATTGGACAGCTCCACTCAAATTTTACTTGTCCCAAACTTAACTTGTGATATTATTCCATCAAAATCTCTCCTATTCCTGAATCTCTTTCTTAGTAAATGGATTGACATTCCATTAATACAGTTATCACGCAAGACACCTTTGCCCACCTGTCACAAAGCACCAAAAATTCTTTATTCTCCCTCCTACATTATTTATTTTCTCCATTTCTACTGTCACCTCTTTCCAGCTGCCACTATCTTTCTGTTAACTGCTGAAATGACCCTTGACTTGTTGATCTGAATTCCTTTTTTTTTTTCCTTGCTTTCCAATCCAGTATTCAGACTGCAAAGGAAACAGTTTACAGAAACACGAATTCATCCTACTGTTATCACATGTAAGGTATTTCCACAGTTTCTCTTTTCTACTTAATAAAACTGCAAACTAAGAATAATTTCAGGTTTTTTTTTTTTTCTTGATATGATCCCTTCCTACTCTTTTAAGCTCATTCCATAGCAGCCTCTTCCTCTCTTTATATTCATGTTGAACTTTCTTTTTCAGGAGGCCTGGGCTCTAGAAAGTTTTTCATCTGTTAGGAATGTCTTTGCTTGCTTCCAAATGCACCTTACCCTGTGTTGTGTTATACCTCCATGTGGTATATTTTCTTGGCATGTTTTGACTTTGCTTAGAAGAGAGTAGGAAATTTGCCACATGTTCAAGACACAACTTGTTTCAGCCCAGTCCTAGAAAATGTGCAATTTCCATGTGTATGTAAAGTAGGGAGGAAATACATGGCTAGCCTAAGGTAAATTGGACAAAACAATTACAAAGTAAACTGGCAGAAAGAGGGCCGAACACTGATCTCCCCAGTTCTTTGTAGGGGGAGTGTATTTTTCTCTTGACCATATGTTTTCATAGATGTTAATGATGTGCTTTCCCTTGTTCTTCTTCTCTTCATCCTTCACCTCCTCTGTCTTCTCTTTCTTCTCCATTTCTTCTTATTTTCCATTTGAACTAATTTCTTTAAAAAATTCATGACATTTCTCTTCAATATATGTAGAGGAAATCTGAAATTCATTGAGAAAGAATTTAGGGACATTGAAATAGCCCCCACCACGCACATTGGAGGTCTAAATACAAAGAACTTATCTGATATCAATGGATTTTTAATGTTTTGTATGAAAATTAAAAACTTGATTCTCTCCATGCCCTTTTCCCTTTATCTGTCTTCAATTTCTACAGAAGAGTGAATCTATGAAGAGTTCTCTTTAGTCTCTGATATTAGTTTCATTTCACTCACGTTTATGTTTGGCTATGCTCATCACTTTACAAATTATTGTTATTAATTAAATTTTATTTCATGTAAAATAACATAGAATGATATTTTTATTTCTTTTACTTTAACTTTCCCACCTCCTCTTGCCGTACACTGTAAGATACTCTCTCATTCTACCCATTATGCCAACAATATATTCTTCCAAAGTCTTAATGGAAAAATGTATCATAAAACACTTTATTACCATTATGCAAAAAACATTGTAGGACCTTAAGCAACAAGCCACTATACGTAGTCTTCATACTGAATTAAGCTGCATTTTGACAGGAAAAAATAAAAGAAAAAGAATTTCCTTAAGATAGTGAGAGATGTCATTCCCTTCAGACCTGCTCTACAGTTTTCAGTGGGGAAGGATTTTATTCTCCAGCATGGACTTTGACATTCTTTCTACACCAGCTTTTCAGTACTAGATAGTACTAGATGTTTGGGGAAGTAAGTTTACTGATGGGAAATACATTTATATGCAAACCTATGCCTCCCCCCAGCCCCGCCTCATTACATTAAAGAAAATCTCACTAAAAGGGGCTTTTTGGCAAAGAGTAAGGAAAATTCTGGTTTTTGATCATCAAACTTGATATATTGATCAATATTTGAAAAGACAGCTTAAATGATTCAAAATTTGCATATGTTTATACAGGATAGGTACCTCACCTTTGGCACTCAAAGTGACAGTTAAGGAGATTAGCAAAGAATAAGTGCTTGGAATGCAGTTAAATGCAGCATAAATGGATCCTTTTCTATAACACTTTTAATGGTTACTTAACCTACATATGACTCCATTTCTCCTACAGAAAAATAGGGATAATATTTATCATTCATAAAACTTTTAAATATGTTACCCCATTAATCTCCTGTTGTTTTGTATAACCCTGAGAGAGAAAAGCTCTAGACAAAATACAGAGGCTGTGATGCTGGCACTCAATTTTAGAGACAGAAACTGATATACCCAAAGGCTTGAGCTATTGCAATTTAAAGCTATTACAGGAGTTGCAATCTCTCACAACAAGCTGAAACTAAATAACCTGGACTTTTGCCTCACTAAGTTACTTAAAAATATAATACATTAGTATATAAGGACATACCAAAGCAATCAATATTTTATGAAATTGCTGGACTGTAATATGGATTTTGAACAGTATTAGTGTTAAATGCATTAACTTCAATGAGGAACTTAGAAATGGTCTCTTAATAACCTTATTGGGATATGAATACTTTTAAATGGCTTTTACTTTGTCCTTGGAATTCATATGATGCATGTGACAGTGGCTTGTTTAGTGTTAACAGAGGATTAGATGAAGGAAATTAATTAAAGCTTCCTAGCAACGTTTTCCCCTTGAGCTATTCAGTATGCTAAAGTGGTGTGACAGGGTACCATCCTTTCTCTAAATCTACTCATTAAATAACTCAATTGGGTTTAAACACACATCCTTTTTTAAAAAAATTAGACCATAATTTTTCTCCTCGTCTTTCTAACCTGACCCCTTCGAGCCGCTGCCACCTCTGTGATTTGTAATTACCTTTTAGCTTCTAATAATAGGACGGTCACAAAGTGTGTCCATGTGTTTCAGAGTCCACCAATTCACTTCTTGAGACCTGTCTTCAATTGAGATGACAAATTTAAATAGGTTAGGGACATTTGTTTAACTAATCCCCTGGACAAATAAGTATCTAGAATGATTTCCTATATTAGATGAAATACAAGTCTATAAATCTTTTTAAACACTGCTCATGCCGCACTTGAATACTTGTAATAATAATCATTTTTCAACTTTATGTTTTAGAAATAAATAGATCTATTTTGGCTTTAAATTCTCACAAATTGTGATTTTCTCTGTTTTTAAGACATTGTTATAAATGTATTAATTCTTAGCTATTAAAAACAATTACTTATAATATAAACTAAAAATAATATTTACCAGTATTTATTGTTTGTGGATTTTTTGATGATAGCTATTTTGACTGGTGTGAGGTAATATCTCATTGTATCGATAGTTTTGATCTGCATTTCTCTAATAATTAGCAATGTTGAATATCTTTTCATGTGCCTCTTGGCCATCTGTATATCTTCTTTGGATAAATATCTATTTAGGTCTTCTGTGCATTTTTTGTTTGGGTTGTTTGTTTTGATGATATTAAACCACATGAGCTGTTTGTAAATTTTGCAGACTAATCCCTTGTTGGTCACATCATTTGCAAATATTTTCTCCCATTCTGTGGGTTGTCTTTTCATTTTGTTTATGGTTTCCTTTGCTGTGCAAAAACGTTTGAATTTAATTAGGTCCCATTTCTTTATTTTTGTTTTTATTTCCATTACTCTGGGAGACGGATCGAAAAAGATATTGTTGCAATTTATGTCAGAGAGTGTTCTGCCTATGTTTTCCTTTAAGAGTTTTACAGTTTATGGTCTCACATTTAGGTCTTTAATCTATTTTGACCTTATTTTTGTGTATGGCATTAAAGAATGTTCTAATTTCATTTTTTTACATGTAGCTGTCCAGTTTTCCTAGCACCATTTATTGAAGACACTGTCTTTCCCCCATTGTATAGTCTTGCCTCCTTTGTCATAGATTAATTGACCATAGGTGTGTGGGTTTATTTCTGGGCTTTCTATCCTATTCCATTGTCCTATATTTCTATTTTTGTGCCAGTACCATACTGTTTTGATGACTATAGATTTGTAGTATAATCTGAAGTCAGGGAGCCTGATTCCTCCAACACCGTTTTTCTTTCTCTAGATTGCTTTGGCTATTCAGGGTCTTTTGTGTCTCCATACAAATTTTAAAATCCACAAACAATAAATGCTGGAGAGGGTGTGGAGAGAAGGGAACCCTCCTACACTTTTGGTGGGAATATGAATTGGTACAGCCACTATGGAAAACAGTATGAAGTTTCCTTAAAAAACTAAAAATAAAGCTACCATATGATCCTGCAATCTCACTCCTGGGCATATATGCAGAGAAGAACATGGTCTGAAAAGATATATGCACCCTAATGTTCATTGCAGCACTGTTTGCAATAGCCAAGACATGGAAACAACCTAAATGTCCATCGACAGAGGAATGGATAAAGAAGATGTTGTACGTATATACAATGGAATATTACTCAGCCATTAAAAAGAATGAAATCATGCCATTTGCAACAACATGGATGGACCTAGAGATTGTCATACTGAGTGAAGTAAGTCAGACAGAGAAAGAGAAATATGTATTATATACCTTATATGCGAAATCTAAAAACAAATGAGACAAATGAACTTATTTACAAAATAGAAACAGACTCACAGACTTAGAGAGCAAACTTATGGTTACCAGGGGGGAAGGGTGGGGAGAAGGAATGGTTAGGGAGTGTGGGATTGACATGTACACACTGCTGTATTTAAAATGGATAACCAACAAGGACCTACTGTATAGCACAGGAAAATCTGCTCAATATTATGTAACAACCTAAAAGGGAAAAGAATTTGAAAAAGAATAGATACATGTATATGTATAACTGAACCACTTTGCTGTACACCTGCAACTAACACAACATTTTTAATCAACTATACTCCAGGGAATTCCCTCATGGTCCAGTGGTTAGGGCTCTGCACTTTCACTGACTAGGGCCTGGGTTCGATCCCTTGTCAGGGAACTAAAATCCCACAAGCCGCATGGTGTGGCAACAAAACAAAACAAAACAAAACAACTATACTCCAATATAAAATGAAAAGTTAAAAAAAATTTATTCACAAAGGAAAACTTTATCTTCTTGGAAAAAAGAGAACATTTGACTATAACAATGACATACGAAAAGTAAACTAGAATATAATATATCTTTTGAGTTGTATTAAATTTGATGTTTTCAGGTAAACAAGTACAAAATCCAGAGTTCCTTATTTTCTAATCTTGGTCAAATAAAATGCTCAAGCTTTAAAATGTTATGATGTCAGGGATGAAGATAAAAAGCTATCCCTCTAAAATTAGGGTTAGACTGTGCAGTCTTTCTTCTTTTTCTCATCAAGATATTATTCTTCTACACACAATTTCGATGAGGAAAACCAACCTGGATAAAGGAACATGACTTCTGTTTAAAATAATTATTTAGGAAATCAGAAATAGATGGTCAATAGCATGGTTGAATTAATAACACTCTGTTCAAAATAGAAATAAAATGTGTTCACACAGATAAATATAACTGTATTTTAAAATATCAATATTATAATTAAACATGTACTCTGTGTGCACACAGGCATATGTGCACTTTCATACACACACACACACACACACACACACACACACAAGGACTGTTTATCCAAATTGTTAACATACTTTGCTGATTGCATTGTGGTAATAACTCTGTGAGAAAGCCAGTGTTATTATTCCTCATTAAATTGGACTATATCATCTGAAAGTAAAAAAGACAAAGCTGATCACATTGACAAATTTTACCTAATTTAAAACACTGATACACCAATATAAAAAGCCACTGTTTATATGGTTAGCACATTTGTTAATCCATTATTTTAATCATTATAGCATTGACAGTTTCATTCTTCTGCAAGCCAGACACATTCGATTTTTGAATCAACCCTTCTAATAACTCAGATGTCTAAGATTAAACATTTAAAATAAGTTACAATGCAAATTTGACCAAGTGAAATGCATTTGGTGTGTTTCAGGATCATAACAATTAAGAGATGATAGCTATTGTTCTAAAATAAAATTCTATGAATGTAATATTTAATGAGATTCAGAAATATTATAACACATTCACGTAAAATTTTACTCCATCATTAGTGAGAAGCATAGTAATTCAACTGTCTTAAAGCATGTACATAACATTTTATTGCAGAAAGGATCAGAAACATTTAAATTCTCATTGTGCATAGTAATGAAAGTTGTATTTTACCTAACTAAGAATGTGAACTGCAAAATTGCAAGATTTCCTGTAGGAAAATATAATACCAGTTTCTCTGTGGAGTTTTTGATACATTGGTAAAGAGTATAACTGCAAACAATTATTTTGCTTGGACATTAAAAATAAAATAGTTTACCTAAATAGCAAATAATAAGAGTTTTGTCTTAATTAAATCACCTAGAAGTTCTGTCCTTGTAGTGTCTTTTTTTTTTTTTTTTTTTGTGGTACGCAGGCCTCTCACTGTTGTGGCCTCTCCTGTTGCGGGTCACAGGCTCCGGACACGCAGGCGCAGCGGCCATGGCTCACGGGCCTAGCCGCCCCGCGGCATGTGGGATCTTCCCGGACCGGGGCACGAGCTCGTGTCGCCTGCATTGGCAAGCGGACTCTCAACCACTGCGCCACCAGGGAAGCCCTCCTTGTAGTGTCCTTTAAATAGAATGAATCTCAAAATAATTCCAATGAATAAAGATAATGTCTTATGACATTCAAGTGCACCATTTATAGTAAAATTCAGGTAATACGTTGGCAGCTGGTAGGAAGCTCCAAACACAGAAGTATTTCCACAGGGTTTGTTTAGATTTAGGTGGATTTCCAACAGTTACTGTGATTTTAATTCATCAGTCCTCTACAGTGGGATTTCTGAATATATAATCTGTACAGCACTTTCATCAGAATCAGCAGGTGTGCTTATTTCAAATGTGAATTCCTAGGTCCCATCAGAGACCAAATGAATCAAAATCTAGGTGGCAGAGCATGCATTTGCATTTTAATGATTTGTCCAAGTGATCCTCATGCACATTAAGTTTGAGAACGCATGTGCATCCTTAAATCCAAGTAAAGAATATATGAAATATATATCAAGTAGTTCACAGAGTTGTTAGTCACAAATAAGACCAGGTGAGCAAATGCTGTAAAATAAAACAAATAGTTTATATAATCTGACAATTATAACCTACTTCACAAACTTTAAGTACAAATGAGGAAGATTAAAAGGCTCAGAGTGTGCTAAGGTCACAGACCTCTTAGCCTTGGTGATTTTCAAGCTTGCCTGAAGAGTCCCCAGGAGGACTACAGGTACACTATAGATAACAATGTCACAATACAATCTACTGAATGAGAATCTCTTGGGGCAGAGGTCTGATAATCATTACGTTTAGCTATCTCGTCTGGTGACATTTATCATTAAGGAAGTTTGGAATATACTTCCTTGAGCATTCCCAGGCTGACACTACAAAACACTCATAATAATCTGAATTGCTAGTGTGGCATTGTAGCCTTAGTTAGCCCAATCACTTTAATTTATGTCTCTAATATCTATTAACACCCTATATGCCATTACTTTTTACTTCAAAGGATTGGCTTAATACCGACATCTTATTACTGTTTTTACTTAGGATTGTTTTTAATGAATAATCGTTAATGTACTCAATATTTGTACAATCTAATCTGTGAGCTGTCTGATATAATTTTCCCACATGAATTTTCAAAAGTTTCATTGCATATACAAATGCATTAATAGCATTTGTATTGACAATAGTTAGGGGAAATTGTCATATCTTATAATTTGACGAGGTGTGATCAGTAGTGATTTTTTCTCTAAATATTCACTTCCATATATTTTTCTATATAGTTTTTATAAATTCAATATCTTGAAATATGTGTATATATTATGGCATGAGACAAACAAGCTTAGAAATGATTACTCTTATCAACACTCACATAAGTATATTGATTCCAGGCTTATAATTTTAAAAACGTCATAATGAATACAAGTGAAAACAGAAAAAGTAAAATCAGTCATCTCTCAGTTAAGAAAACATTTATACAACTGTTTAAAAATAACTGTAAAATTCAGTTGTATATATTCATTACTATACATGTAAAACCAAAAACTCAGTTCCTTAAAAGATTCTCCTTCAAGAATAATCTGTAGTTTAGAGTGGCTTAAATGTCCAGCTTCCTTGCCTGTTCTTTGCCAGTGTTTTCTGTGCTGGGAAGCAGAGAATGCAAAGGGCAGCACCATATTCTGGTCCTGCAAGAGAAACAGAATGGTAAGATTTGGGAGATACAAGCTGCATTAATTATGTCACAGAGACTAGAACAGCAGTGATTTTCCCCCCATTATTATTATTTTATATCAGTAGAATCTATTTAATATATTCAATAATTCTATTATTTCTAAGACCTTCCACAAAAGGGCATTACAATCCTTTTAGTTTATTGCAAACATATATATTTTTTTAAGTGGATTCACTTTATTTATTTTTTGTCTGCGCTGCAGGATTTGTCAGAAGACAAACAGTAAGTTGTGAGTTCCATTTTGCCCAACTACTTTTTTCTTCACACCCTGGAGGATCTGGTGTCTGGAACTGTAGAGACATCATCATGTTACCACCCCTTCTCCTCTCAGGTTGAATCCACTGTGACAGAACACTCATGTCCTTAAGAGGCAAGGCCTAGCAAATAGCCTCTCACAAATCCACTGAACATCACAATGTCCTGTTTGATAAATTCTGTTGCTGCTTCAATTATATTGCTGATTTCAGGTGCTGCTTTATTTGCTCATTTCTGAATCAGGTCTTCCTGCTTTCTTTATATCTTTTTTCAACTCTGTCCCAGTTGATTTGCACATAGTTACTTTGACTGGTAAATCTGAAGAAGATGGCCAGCAGCCTACTGTTGCTGTAAGTTTTCCAACTTTCTGGAACAAAAATCCTGCACAATGGCCAGTGCAATCTGGATAGCTACTGAGTATTGTTCTACCGGAAGTGCCAAACTATGGCCAAACATAGATTCTACCAGCGGTGTCTTCATGTATACTGAGTTAGGTCCAATATGAATCATCATCACTTTCATATTCAGGTGAGAGAGATCCCATCTAGATTGGCCTGGCCTTGGAATCCAGAACCAAGTGAAGAGGACTCAGCTGTCAAAGCGGGGCAAAGAGGGCCTGGGGTTGGAAGAAAGGGTCATAGACGCAGAAGTAAGCACTTCATGAAAACTAAGCAAATGGTATTTCTAGGTAAATCAGTCTTTCTGTGCTGGACTAATTAAAAGAACTTCACAGCTCTCTATCCCCAAGCTTTCTCACCCTCTGGAATTGAGGGCTTTTACTGTTTCCCCCATTATTTTTTTTAATTAAGTAATGAATAGTATTTTATTATTATTATTATTTTTGGCTGCATGGCATGGCATACATGATCTTTTCTCCCTGACCAAGGATTGAACCTGTGCTCCCTGAAGTAGAAGCATGGAGTCTTCACCACTGGATCCCCAAGTAAGTCCCTGAAGAGTATTTTATAGATAAGAAAACTTTAGCCTCAGCAGGATAAATTTGAGGACAGTTCCAATAGCTAGTTTCCCAGAGATGCACTTGAAGTGGTCCTTACAGTTTTTGCAAACTAGAATACCTGATAGTGTTTAATCAGTGCAACACGTCAGGTGCAGTGTAAAGGTACGGGTACTGAAAAAGTAATATTGACCCTAACTATGCATTCACGCACAGGCATTTACAGATTTTTACCCAGTCTTTGAATTAAAAGATAGATTCTCTGAGTCTGATCAATGTCAGCCTCTTGAGATGCACTAAAATGAAATTCAGAAAAAGTTGAATAACTTAAACTACTCTGGAGTTACAGACAACTGACGTAGAAAGCCTCTTAAGCAATGTGAGAGAAGAAAAAAGGGGCAAAAATCTACCTACTAGCTTGGGTTGTAGAACTCATGTTTTTAGGAGTTGGGAGAAAAGAAACTTTGGAGCAGGTGTTTCATGTGACAGATCATTAGATCTGTTATCTAGGTCTGTATTAGATCTGTAGAGTATCTATTGAGATACTACAGATGAGGAAAGATGTTAAGTGTATTTGCTTTGTATCATCAATGGAGATTTTTTGCTGCCTCTGAAAGCTTGCTGTCAAGATTTAATTTAATATTTAATTAATTTCCTCTCTGCCGATCTGTGATTTCCCTTAATGCCATTTCCTTAATGCCATTTCCCTTAATGCCATTTCCTTTTCTAGAGAGATCACAGATTACTGTAAGTTATTTGTGTTCAGTGAGGATGGGCATAACAGTAGCAATAATGAGAACAAGAATAGTGACTGGCCATTTATACATAAAATGAATTCTGTTAGAAACACCTATAAATATTGTACCAGCGTTATTAATTGGCTTAATAAGATCAATTGGCATAATAAGATCTAAGTTGTTTATTATAAATAAAATGAATAAAAATTCACTAGTCAGCAATAGATATTAGTATTTTTCTTTTTTAAAAATCTCTTCTTTGCTAGCCCTAAGTGCTTTATTTCTTAGGGGTCTAATATTGACTTCACTAGTCTTAGTGGAGTTACCAGCTTGTGGCTGAATCACGCTCACTCTAGTATTCAGACATGGTTTGACACATCTAAATTAGGGTGAGGAAGATTATTCCAGAATATCGAGGCTCTCTTTTGTCAGGAATGGGGGATGGGGACTTATTCTGAATAAAGAGGAAGTGAAGACTGGAAAGGTTACTTGGTCAACAGAGAGAAAAGATTAGCCTGAAAATAGAAACTGTCATTCCCAACATTCTCAAGCTCAGACTGCATGAACATATGAATACTTGGCACTAAGTAAATGGTTATAAAAAAACACATCTAATTCCTAGTCTGTAATCTACCAGTGACATTAAAAAATAAGATACCACCACTGGTGATGATGTAAGTGTTGTTTTCGAGAAGGGCTGCTAGTACAGCTTATGATAGCATCTTAATAAACAAAATATTAGTTGTGAGTTGTAATGAGGATTAAAACTTAGATTGAGAATCAAGCTTCTCTGCATATATGTATGGATAAGGAAAATCTATTTTTCCTTAAAACACCTGCATTGTATCACTTTAGAGGTAAAGGATGGTTTTCTCCCTTCTTAAATCTCCTCTTGATAAATATATTTTCATTGGAAGATGTTTACACGCACATACACACCTTGGCAAAACAGAAAACATTATAACCAAACTGTGTAAAATAATATCATTCTTATATTCCTATACATCTTTCCCATTTTATATGAATTATCACTCCCTAACTTTCCAAGTTCATTACTATCCTTCTTTGTCCATTTCTTTATAATGTATTGTTATGATCTGAATTATGTCCCCCCCCCTCCCAAATTCATATGTTGAAACCCTAATTCCTAGTACCTTAGAATGTGAGACTATTTGGAATATTGTCTTTAAAGAGGTAATTAAGGTTAAAAGAGATCATAAGGGTGGGGCCCTAATCTAATAATACTATGTCCTTATTAGAAGAGGAAGAGACTCCAGGGGTACAGGCACACAAAGAAAAGGCTATGTGAGGACACAGCAAGGAGGTGGCTGTCTTCACGCCAAGGAGAGACACCAATGCTGCCAGCACCTTGACTGTGGTCTTTCAGCTTTCTGAACTCTGAGAAAATAAATTCCTGTTGTTTAAGCTACCATTCTGTGGTATTTTGTTATGGCAGCCCTAGCTGATGTAGGGGAAGAAAGACTTTCTTTCTACCCTCCTAGGTTC
Organism: Pseudorca crassidens; assembly: GCF_039906515.1. Taxonomy (NCBI): domain Eukaryota; kingdom Metazoa; phylum Chordata; class Mammalia; order Artiodactyla; family Delphinidae; genus Pseudorca; species Pseudorca crassidens. The sequence continues at coordinate 91,515,156 of NC_090302.1, forward strand.
AACAGCTGTCTCTATGAAATAAACTGATAAGAGGCAGACTAACAGGGGAAAAGATACATAAGTTTATTAATTTTTAATATCACATGCACAAGAGCATTACAGAAGAAAAGTGAATACCCCAAAAAAGCAGAAACATGGGAGAGCTTACGTTCAAGAAGTAAACAAATATGTGGTATGTCAGTGGAATTATCTAAAGCTGACTCTGTCTTGAATAAAAGCAAGACTAGACTAGGAACAGTCTAAAATAGACATTGTGAAAAAAACAGGGAAAAGAATTATTTATTTTACATTCCTTTATTCTAATATTTTAATCTACTCTATACTATACTACACTAAATTTTATAAGGTGTGAAAATAAATAAAAGACAACTTCATTTAAAACATTATCAGGAAGTTTAGAAGGGAGAGCTCTCATGCACATACCAGCCTGAATAATCAGAAGGAAGAGAAGCGATTTTTAAAGGGTCTTTTTGTATAGAATTCTTTGTGTAACATTCTCTGGGTTTCAACTTTTTATCCATGATGTCAAGAATGTTGTTTTTCTTCTGGTATGAGGGAGGACATTTTTTACATGGGAATTTCATCTCCTGCTTTTAAGAAAAGGAAGGAATGTCTATTTAGGTCTTCTGGCCATTTTTTAACTGGATTGATTGTTTTTATGGTATTGAGCTCCATGAGCTCTTTGTAGATATTGGAGATTAATCCTTTGTCCATTGTTTCATTTGCAAATATTTTCTCCCATCCTGAAGGTTGTCTTTTCATCTTGTTTATGGTTTCCTTTGCTGTGCAAAAGCTTTTAAGTTTCAATAGGTCCCATTTGTTTATTTTTGTTTTTATTTTCATTACTCTAGGAGGTGGGTCAAAAAAGATCTTGCTGTAGTTTATGTCAAAGAGTGTTTTTCCTGTGTTTTCCTCTAAGAGTTTTATAGTGTCTGATCTTCCATTTAGGTCTTTAATCCATTTGGAGTGTATTTTTGTGTATGGTGTTAGGGAGTGTTCTCATTTCATTCTCTTATATGTAGCTGTCCAGTTTCCCCAGCACCACTTATTGAAGAGGCTGTCTTGTCTCCACTGTATGTTCTTGCCTCCTTTGTCATAAATTATGTGACCATATGTGCATGGGTTTGTCTCTGGGCTTTCTATCCTGTACTATTGATCTATATTTCTGTTTTTGTGCCAGTACCATACTGTCTTGATTACTGTAGCTTTGTAGTATAGTTTGAAGTTGGGAAGCCTTATTCCTCTGGCCTGCTTTTCTTTCTCAAGATTACTTTGACTATTCAGTGTCTTTTGTGTTTCCATACGAATTGTAAAATTTTTTGTTCTAATTCTGTGAAGAATGCCAGTGGTAGTTTGATAGGGATTGCATTGAATCTGTAGCTTGCTTTGGGTAATATAGTCATTTTCACAATATTGATTCTTCCAATCCAAGAACATGGTATATTTCTCCATCTGTTTATGTCATCTTTGATTTCTTTCATCAATGTTTTATAGTTTGAGTACAAGTCTTTTGCCTCCTTAGGTAGGTTTATTCCTAGGTATTTTATTCTTTTTGTTGCGATGGTAAATGGGATTGTTTCCTTAATTTCTCTTTCTGATTTTTTGTTGTTAGTGTATAGGAATGCCAGAAATTTCTGTGCATTAATTTTGTATCCTGCAAGCGGAAGACCTAAATAGATATTTCACAAAAGAAGACATACAAATGGCCAAGAGACACATGAAAAGATGCTAAAAATCACTAATTATTACAGAAATGCAAGTCAAAACTACAATGAGGTATTACCTCACACCAGTCAGAATGGCTATTATCAAAAACTCTAGAAACAATAAATGCTGCAAAGGGTGTGGTGAAAAGGGTACACTCCTGTATTGGTGGTGGGAATGGAAATTGATACAGCCACTATGGAGAACAGTATGGAGGTTCCTTAAAAAACTAAAAATAGAACTACCATATGACCAGCAATCCCACTACTGGGCATATACCCTGAGAAAACCATAATTCAAAAAGAGACATGTACCACAATGTTCATTGCAGCTCTATTTACAATAACCAGGACATGGAAGCAACCTAAATGTCCACCAACAGATGGATGGATAAAGAAGATGTGGCACATATATACGAGGAATATTACTCAGCCATAAAAAGAAACGAAATTGAGTTATTTATAGTGAGGTGGATGGACCTAGAGTCTGTCATACAGAGTGAAGTAAGTCAGAAAGAGAAAAACAAACACCGTATGCTAACGCATATATATGGAATCTAAAAAGAAAAATGGTACTGATGAATTTAGTGGCAGGGCAGGAATAAAGATGTAGACATAAAGAATGGACTTGAGGACACAGGGTGAGTGGGGAAGCTGGGGCAAAGTGAGAGTAGCATTGATATATATACACTACCAAATGTAAAATAGCTAGTGGGAAGCAGCTGCATAGCACAGGGAGATTGTGCTTTGTGACCTAGAGGGGTGGGATAGGGAGGGTGGGAGGGAGGCTCAAGAGGGAGGGGCTATGGGGATATATGTATGCATATGGCTGATTCACTTTGTTGTCCAACAGAAGCTAACACACTATTGTGAATCAATTATATTCTAATAAAGATCTATTAAAAAAAGAAGCAGAAAAGGAAGATCCCTCCCTGCCCTAGCAACAATGCGCTAACCACCAGTAAGAAACTGCCACAACCTCGAACTCCTGTTCTTCTCCAGTGAAATTTTATTCAAAACAACCTTCCCCAATTTCCTCCTAAAACCTAGTAGAAATTGACCTTTCTTTTGTCTCTTCACACTTGCCAATGATTCACTATAGCTTGCCTGCCCCAGAACTGCAATTCCCTGCTTTCCAGATTACACCCATTTTGCTGGTAAAGTAACTGGCTATGTTACTTTTTGAGGTTGACATTAGTCACTTTCAAAGCCCTGCTACTTTCTGTGAGAAATAAAAACATTTCATTTTACTGGGAAGTTATCTTATAGTATAAGATTGCGAATGATGATAAAGAGTAAATAGATCCAATATTCTCTCAGATATATGTGAAATAAGCAAGAAATAAAACAGAAAGGTAGATATGTATATTCCTTGATAGTTTATATCTTAAAAATCCATTACCATAAGGTAGATGGCCATAGAATCTACGATGATTAAAAACATATATGAATACATTGCTTATCACAGCATTCTGATTTCAGATAAATAGAAATCAGGTGATAATTTCATATCAATCATTCTATTGTCTTTGATATTTTTAAAAAGAACAAATTGTTTGCCTTAATTTCACAGCATTTTTGTTACCTATCATTTTAATTGGTTAGGTACTAGGTGATTTTTAAAGTTGTATGTATGTGATATATAGCACTAAAAATAAGTTTACTGTCCATCAGTAAGGGAATGCACTATTACATTTTGATGCAGTCATACACTAGAAACAATGAGAGTTACTTAAATGAAAATGAACAAAAGTAAAAATGAATGTTGACTTAACAAAGAAAAGATAAATATCAAAATTAGAACAATAGTTTTTCACTGGCTATATAAAGAAAGGAAGGGCTTGTCGTATGAGCCTGTTACACCTTCCACATTTATTTCTAAACAAAAACGACACTTGCAGCAACTATTGTGAAGTATTTACACCTGACAAATCTAGATAAATGGTGCTCTATATTTTATGTACTTTTATGCATGTTTGAAATATTATATGATTAAATTCTTTTTAAAATGACAATTTTGTATTTCAAAGTTTTCTTTGAAAATTTCCTGCTCAAATTGAATTTTAAAGAATCTAGTAATGATTTTTCAGTGTGAAAATGATTTTATACCAACTCCATTAGATAAACAATAGATATTCCTAGATCCATCTGCACCAAGCCTTTCCTTTTATGTGTGCAGAGATTCTTGGCTAGCTTTATCTTTGCCTCTGGGGGATGTATAATATCATTCTAAATTAGAAAAAAATGTACCCATGTACAATGTATACGTCTTCCATATAGCACTATCTTAAAATGTGTTAATCGAAATATAATGTATATACAAAAATGCACAAATTATAAGTATATAGTTCAATTAATTTGCACATAGGGAGAACACTTAAGTAACACCTACACAGGTCATAGAACAGTACTTCAAAAATGTTCTCCCGCCTCTCCTTCTAAATAACCATTACCTTTATTTCTAATAGCTTAGATAGTTTTGTCTGGTTGTGTGTGTGTGTATGCATTGTGCATGGTGGGGGTTGCTGTGTATGTATGTATGTGCATGCAAGTATGTGAGGGTCTCCTTTAGCCCACTTATGGGTTGATGAGATTCATTAGGGATGTTGCTTATAGCAACAGTTCATTAATTTACTTTGATTTATAATTTCATGTTACAGGAATATATTACAATTGATTTATTCATTACATTGTTGATAGATATTTGATTTGCTTCCAGTTTAGAACAAGTACAGATAAAGCTCCCATGTGTATTTTTGTTTTGTCTCTTGATGAAAATATTGATATTCTGCATTTCTATTTGGTACATATAATTGGATAAAATTGTTGGTGCATGGGTGTCAACAATAGATAGTGCCAGTTTTCCATTTTTACCTGCCACATTGTAGTTCCGTCAGTGATATATTTTATTGTCAATCCTGTTAATTGTAGCGACCTGGTGGGTGTGTAGTGTTATCTTGTTTATTTATTTTTCCTCATGGTAACTATGTCTTGTATTGCCCTTGTGATTAATGGGAACATTTTCATACAGTAATTGGCCATTCGGATGTCCTTTTTATTTAAGTGCCTCATCAACCATCCTGTCAATTGCTTATGAGATTCTCTGTATTTTCCTATTGATTTGTGGGACTTTATATATTTTTCTAGAAATGAGTTTTTGTCAGTTATATGTTTTGCAAATATTGTTTCTCAGCTTGTGACTTGAATATTTACTCTAATATATATAGTATTATATTAACTAGTACATTATTATATATTTGTGTGTGTGTATGTTTAACAAATTGACAAAACACTATTTATTGAACAGACCATCCTTTCCCTATTGTCATATATCAAGTGTCCATATATGTGTGAGTGTGTTCCTGGACTCCCAAATCTGTACCATTGATTTTTTTGCTTATCCTTAATCCAAAACATAGCTTCCTAATTTATTTTCCAATAAATGTGATCGTCATTAGAATAATCACCAACTCTTTAATTCTTTTTAATTAAATTGCTTTTGTATTACTTATACTTCATATTTTAATATGTATTTTACAATATCCACAAAAAACCCGATTGTAATTTTGTTTGTGATTGTGTTGCATGTTTAGAATGATCTGAGCAGATTAACATTTAACAATACTGAATCATTGATTGCAGGAATAGGATATCATCCTGCATTTATTTAGTTCTTTTCAAATGTACATAAATAAGTTTTAAAGTCTTTAATGTAAAGGACTTGTACATTTAATATGGATATATTTCATGCTTTTTGATTTCGCTGTCGATGCTACCATTTTCTTTCCATATGGCTTATATCTGGTATATAGATATTCAATCAATTGTTGCACATTTGTCTTATATTCAGAAAACTTGATAAGTTTATTTTATAAATATAATGGTATATCAGCAACTTACTGAATTATTCATCAATGTTATATTTCTCAATAATAATAGCTTTATGCTTTCTTCTAATGTTTGCCTTATTCCAAGAGTTCTAAAAAATAAGTCTACTAGAATTAACAACAGGCTTCCTTGCCTTCTTCCTTTGTTCAGAGAGAAAACTTTAAAAACTTGTTTTCAATTTTATTGTAATTTTTTTGCTGGAGTTCGTAAATATACTTTATCAGGTTATGGAAATTCTTTTCTATTACTAGTTTATTAAGATTGGTAACTAATTTTACCTGATGCTTTCATTGGTATTTAATGTTACAATCACGTATGTTTTCTCCTGATTCAGTCATAATGGAATTATACTGACAGAGTTTTGAATTGCAAAGGACTCCTCATTCTTGGACAAAACTCAATGTGTCCATGATGAATTGTTGTTCATATATATTGTTCAAAATATTTTATTTAGGATTTAGGCGTACTCATTTAAGTGAGAGATTGACCTGACTTTAGCAAGTATTTCTTCTTTTTCTGATCTTGGCAGAGTTTGTGTAGGATTTATGTTCTGTTTTTCACTGTAAGTTTCAAAGAATTCATCAGAGAAATTCATTGGTCTTCCTGTGGAAATTTAATCAGATATTCAATTTATTCATTGGTTATAGGACTATATAAAACCTCTGTTCTCTTTTTTAATCACTTTTAATGAGTTGTATGTTGCTTTTTTTAAGGCTTTTCAATTTACTGAGATACCCTACTCAAAAGCTGCTTATCTTCTTTAGATCTGAATGTGACAAAATTGAAAGAGCAATAAAGTAGAGCTATATCCAGCGTTAATCCTAAGAAATCCTTTTTATCCAATTCCTTTAAAATTCTCCACAATTAGTTTTTTCTGTGTTGTTGTATTTATGCCTCATCATTTAAGTATGATTTAATGTGTGCAAAAATGCCTGTATAAATGATGATCATTATTTCTAGGTTATCAAGGCAAATTGCTAGTAATTTACAGGTGTTGGACCTATGGTTTTGACTCCTGCTTTTACCTAAACTGATTAACACTTTGACAGAAAAAAAGTAAAATAATGATATATTTATTGCAAAAATAAGAAATAATATTTAAAATTAATTTTTCAATTAGTTGAAGTGATAATGCAGCTGTTTGCTTGCATATCACAGAAAACATGAGATGAAGGATGTCATCTGTACATTTTAGGTTAACATCAAAGAGGAATCCTATGAAATATTAACAGGAACAGAATTAAAGTATGTATAGGTAATTTTTAAAGATTCTAATGTTCCCTGTAAAACTAATAATTGGATAGACATCAGCATTATTACTTCCCCAACATTAAAATTTTTTAAATGATTCAAAATTTAAATACAGTAACTTATGAAGTAACTAGGTCCCATTATGACTGACCACTGAAGGGTAAATTGCATGAGGCACAATTACATGAGCCCAAGTGCCAGCTTATTCCCACTACTTCCCTCAAAGCAATTTTTACAGGGAATACTAGTTACACGTATAAGCTATTGATACATATTTTTCTTTTGACGGATCATTTAATTGTAGAGAAGGACACCATTAATCCTCATTTATAATATAAAATAAAAGCAGAGTGAAAATCTAATATCTTTATTCAGAATATGGAAACAGCAATATTCCTTGAAATATTAAGGAAAATATAAAGTACACCTAGGTTTCACCACAATTACAAGTTGCATCAGTAAATGTAATTGCTCTGTATTACAGCAATTACTTTAAACTGTTTAGCCTTCTGTCCATAGGAGGGTTTTGTTTTTCTAATAGTATCAGGCCATTAAATGTGCTGACCAGTGTTATCACTGAATTTTCCTTTCCTCCTAAATCTCATGACAATGAAAGCATTTCTGCAGAGTCTATACAAAGTCACTAGGCTGGAGCTTGTCACCCAGTAATAGACTCTGTCATTTATGAGTTCCCACTTTATGTCACTCCTGAATGCTTTCACCTGAACCATTACTGAGCAACCTGAAATGTGGGGATAAATCTGCCACTGTGTTCTGCATACAATGACAGATCATCTGAGGGTGAAAGAGTCTCAGTGAGAAGAGAGCCATTTCTATCACACCTCCCCTCTGCCTATGTATATGCATGCCTGAGCAGGACAAAACTCTGCTTTTTTTACAGTGTTATTTATTGGAAGCTGTTACTCCGTTGCATTTTTCACTCACAATTTGACACTTCCTCCTACAATGTAGTTGCTGCAGCGAACACATCTTTTCTGTTGTAACTGCTGTCAGTAAAGGAGAGTTAATTTCCTTCTTGCTGATTCTCAATTTGAGCATCTATGTGCCAGGCATTCTGCCTGCAGTTTGCATTCATTATTTCATTTAGTTCTCATGGCAGCCCTATGGAATGGATATTATTGCCTCCCTTTTAAAAAATGTCCAGGTCACAAACATAGTAAGTGGTGCAATAACTATTCAACCTTGATTTCCTCTGATTCCAAACTCTCTGCCCTTTGAATGGGCTGCGTCTCTAGTGTTTGTGCACATAATGTATTATTAGCATTGCATTTAAAAAATGTTTTTAAGTCATTAAATATACATACAACTGCTGCATATAACTTAGATGTACAATTAAATCATCATGATAAACCAAACAATATATTCAGAAGTCAGGGTAATACCTTAAAAGCCCCTGTTTGTTCCCTGTCAACATCATTCCCTCGGGAGTAATAACCACTTATTCCAAGTTATGTGTTATTAAATCTCTCTTTTTCTTTAGAATTTTACTATCCATGTAAGATATATAATACGTATGTATATATATTTAGTTAGTTCGTTCATTCATTTCTAGTGCATTTGTCAATTTATATAAATGAAATTAGTATATATTCTTTTGCAGCTTGCTATTCTCAGTTAATGTTATGCTTTTGAGATTCACCCAATCTGATTCATGCAGCTGCAGTCTATTCCATGGTTGATGGACATCTGGGTAGTTTTCGGTGTTTTACTCTTATGAACAGGGCTGCAAGGAAAATTCTGGTTTCATGTCTGCAGAAGCATATGTGTAGGATTGTCTCTAGGATGTATACCGAGTAGTGAGATTGCTGGGTCATAAAACATGCACTTGTCAACTGTATTAAATAACGTCAAATTATTTTCCAAAGTGGCTGCAGCAATTTGCTGTAAGACGAGCAGTTGCTAGGTAGTTAATAAATGTGCCCCTTGCTCATATCTTTGGCAATAATTGGTTTTGCCCAACTTTGGAATGTTTTCCAAATTGGTCACTGTGGTTTTGATTCACATTTCTCTGCTCTCTAATGTCCCTTTATTATTCATGTTTTATCTGTGAAATCTTTGTTCATATATTTTTACCATTTTAAAACTTTGTTAGTGGTCTTTCTCTTACACACACACACACACAATTTACTCACTCACTTATATATCATAAATATTCTCTTAGAACACTAATTCTTTGTGAGTTATATTTGTGGAAAGTATTTTCCACTTTGGCTTATCTTTTCTCTAGACCAACAGAAGTTCTTAAATTTATAATGTTCTTCTTTTTTATAACTTGTGAATATTAAGAAATTATTCCCTACCCAAAGCCATAAACTTATTCTCTTATATCATCTTCAAAAACTATATATAAATTTCACTTATGCATTTAAGCCAATGACATATCTGGAATCAGCTGTTGTTTGTGTTGTAAGATAAGCATTCATCTCCTTTTTACATAATGATAATTATTTTTGTATACCCATTTATTTATTAGTCCACCTTATCCCCCAAGAATGTATAAGCTCTGTGATAAATTTGATTACCACATATAAATAACTATATTTCTATTTGGGTTGAGCTTTCAATTATATAAATACACAGATCAGTTTGGAAAGTATAATTGAAGAAACACACAAAAAATGTTAAGCTCCTAAAAATGAAAAGTAGTAAAGCAAAAATACAAAGACAGGGCTTCCCTGGTGGCGCAGTGGTTGGGTGTCCGCCTGTCGATGTGGGGGACGCGGGTTCGTGTCCCGGTCCGGGAGGATCCCACGTGCCGCAGAGCGGCTGGGCCCATGGGCCATAGCCGCTGGGCCTGCGCGTCCAGAGCCTGTGCTCCGCAACGGGAGAGGCCGCGGCAGTGAGAGGCCCGCTTACCGCAAAAAAAAATATATATATATGTATATATATACAAAGACAATGCAAGAATATATATTAAAAGATAATATATAATGAACCATTTGTTTTTTCCCCAGAAATTTGCAACCTTTAGCCAGTCTATAAAAATAATATTTCTATCAATTTTATAGGTCTTCTCTAAGGTTTTAAGGTTTTATTTTTCCAGTAAAGACCATTTTGTTATATTTGATAAAATGTACTTTTTATATTACTTCTGGTATATGTCATTAAATTTTTTTGCACAGTCTCAATATTAAGCTAAAAGTTTACTTTCCTAATTTACTAAGACTTTCTAATCATAAGATGGTATATAATTGTATTGCCCCTTTTTCTGCAGGTATTGTCACAGCCATATAGCTTCCTTTCTTTAATTTGTTAATGTTTAAAAACATATTGATCAGTTTTCTGTTGTTAACTTAATCTAGGGGCTACCCTGGTGGCTCAGAGGTTGAGAACCCACCTGCCAATGCAGGGGATACCGGTTCGGGCCCTGCTCAGGGAAGATCCCACATGCCACAGAGCAGCTAAGCCCGTGCACCACAACTGCTGAGTCTGTGCTCTGGAGCCCGGGAGCCACAACTGCTGAAGCCCACCAGCCACAACTACTGAAGCCTATGTGCCTAGAGCCCGTGCTCTGAAACAAGAGGCCACCCAGTTAGAAGCCCGGGCACCGCAACGGAGAGTAGCCCCTGCTCACTGTAACTAGAGAACGCCCGTGCGCAGCAACGAAGACTCAACACAGGCAAAAATAAATAAATAAATAAATAAATAAACAAAAATAAATTAAAAAAAATTAATCTAGAATTTCTGGGAAACAAACAAATGGTTCATTATGTATTATCTTTTAACATATATTATTTTATTGTCTTTATATTTTTGCTTTTACTACTTTTCATTTTTAGGAGCTTAACATTTTTTTTGTTTCTTCAACTCTCTGCAAGTATATGTGTGAGACACGACTTATCTCTAGATGAATGTTTAGGGAAAAAAATATATTCTAGGGGCTTCCCTGGTGGCGCAGTGGTTGAGAGTCCACCTGCCGATGCAGGGGACGCGGGTTCGTGTCCTGGTCCGGGAAGATCCCACATGCCGCGGAGCGGCTGGGCCGTGCGCCACGGCCGCTGAACCTGCGCGTCCCAAGCCTGTGCTCCGCAACGGGAGAGGCCACAGCAGTGAGAGGCCCGCGTACTGCAAAAAAACCCCCAAAACATCTGACCATTAACTTCTGGAAAATGGTTCTTGCCCTTGGGGTGGGTGTGTGTGTGTTGTGTACCACGGTAGCTTTCATCTTTAATAGTGAATAGGTGCATAAACTTTGATTGTATATCCCATAATAGCATAGCTACAAATTTACTAAGAATGTTTAAGAGTTAATGTTTTACCTGAGAATGGAAATTAAAGTTTATGTAAATCCCTCTATTAGAGTGTGGCTAAGAATAAGCTCTCAAAAAATGGTGATTTTTATTTCATACAATGGTTAGGTTTTTTAAAATAAGAATATTTTGAAATACCTCTAAACTGATGTTTTTCTCTGGGAATATTTTGTTTTTATTTCTCTGAGAGCTTTGCCCTCATTTAGAACTTTTATGTTAGTGTTCCAGGGAAAATTATGGCAGTTGCACCTCAAATAAAAGGAAGAAAATTAACCTTTTTTTTTTAAAGTAGGGAATGAAATTGAGAACTGAGGAGAAGGTAAATCTTATTTCCCTGAGGAAACTAATGCCCACCTACTAAGGATAAGTCCCAGGGAGAAGGAAGTGGTCAAATACAGATACAGTCAACCCTTCATATCTGTGGGCTCTGCATCCATGAATTCAAGCAACCACTGATTGAAAATATTTTTTAAAATTCTAGAAAGTTCCAAAAAGCAAAATTTGAATTTGCTGCACACTGGACCATTTACCTAGCATTTACATTGTATTAAGTATTATAAATAACCTAGAGAAACCATTTTATACAAGGGACTAGAGCATCTGTGGATTTTGATATCTGGTGGGGGGGGTCCTAGGACAAATCCCTCCTGGATAACGAGGGATCATAGTACATGATGTAGACTAAGGTAAAATTTCAAAAGAGTGAATGCTTCCCCTACTAGACCTTTAAAACTCTTCAGGGAAATGATGAGCCAATATATGTATGTTATGTTGATAATAAAAACTAAAAATAATGGCAAAGCATGTGTAGAAGTAAATCACTTGAACTGGCTGTATGTCATGTTTAGAAAGTGACCTAGTATGTTTAGGAAGATAAGCAATCAGAAATAAGAACCTTCTACCCTCCCCAAACTCACCCTATTTTTTTTATATTTTAATTTTTTTAATTTCAAATTGAGTTATAAATGACATAACATTACATTTTATGTGTACAACATAATGATTCAATATTTGTATACACTTTGATATGATCACTAAGTCCAGTTAACATCACCTTACATAGTTACACTTTTTTTCTTGTGATGAGAACTTTAAGATCAACTTTCTTAGCAACTTTCAAATATGCACTATGGTATTATTAACTGTAGTCACCATATTGTACATTATATTCCCATGACATTTTATGACTGGAAGTTTGTACCTTTTGACCCCCTTCACCCATTTCTTCTACCCCCATCCCTTTCCAATCACCAAGCTATTCTCAGTATCTATGAGCTTGGTTGTTTTGTTTTTGTTTTATATTCTACATATAACTGAGATCATTTGGTATTTGTCTTTCTGACTTATTTTACATAGCATAATACCTTTGCGGTCCATCCACGTTGCCACAAATGGCAAGATTTCATTCTTTTTTTATGACTGAATGTATTCCATTGCGTATATATATCCATTCATCTGTAGATGAACACAGGTTGCTTCCATAACTTGGCTATTGTAAATAAAGCCACAATAAACATTTGCATGTGCATATCTTTTTGAATTAATGTTTTTGTTTTCTTGGGGTAAATACCCATAAGTGAAATTGCTAGATTATATGTTAGGTCTATTTTTAGTTTTTTTGAGGAAACACCTTACTGTTTTTTATAGTGGCTGCACCAATTTACAATACCACAAACAGTATGTGATGGTTCCTTTTTCTATACCTCCTTGCCAACACTTGTTGGACGTGCAGGCTCAGCGGCCATTGCTCACGGGCCCAGCTGCTCTGCAGCATGTGGGATCTTCCCGGACCGGGGCAGGAACCCGTGTCCCCTGCATCGGCAGACAGACTCTCAACCACTGTGCCACCAGGGAAGCCCTCTCATTGTGGTTTTGATTTACATTTCCTTGATGATTAGTGATGTTGAGCATGTTTTTCATGTTGCTGTTGGACATCTGTATGTCATCTTTAGAAAACTGTCTATTCAGGTCTCCTGCCGTTTTTTTTAATCCTTTTATTTGTATAAGTTCTTTGTATATTTCAGGTATTAACCCCTTATAGAATATATTGTTCACAAATATCTTCTCCTATTCAGTAGGGGGGCTTTTAATTTTGTTCAGTTTCCTTTACTGTACAAAAGCTTCCTAGTTTGACATGGCCCATGTCTTTATTTTTGCTTTTGTCCCTTGGCAGAGGAGACAAATCCAAAAAAAATTATTGCTAAGATCAGTGTCAAAGAGCATACTGCCCAGGTTTTCTACAGGAGTTTTAAGGTTTCAGGTCTTACGTTATCTTTTTAATCTATTTTGAGTTTATTTTTGTAAACGCTGTGAGAAACTAGTCTAGCTTGATTATTTTGCATGTAGCTGTTCATTTTCCCAGCACCATTAATTGAAATGTCCATCTTTTCCCCATTGTATAATCTTGCCTCCTTTGTTGTAAATTAATTGACCATAAAAGTATGGGCTTATTTCTAAACCCTCTATTCTGTTCCTTTTTTGTCACTACCCTACTGTTTTGATTACTGGAGATTTTTAATATAGTTTGAAATTGGGGAGCAGATTTGTTCTTAAGATTGCTTTGGCTTTTTGGGGTCTCCTGTGTTTGTATATAAATCTTAGAATTCTAGTTCTGTGAGAAATGCCTTTGGTATTTTGATAGGGATTGCACTGAATTTGTAGATTGCCTTGAGGAGTATCTTACCCGTATTCTTTTAATCCATGAGTACAGTATATCTTTACATTTGTTTGTGTCATCTCTAATTTCTTTCACCAGTATCAGTTTTTCAAGTACAAGTATTTTACCTCTTTGGTTAGATTTATTCCTAGGTATTTTATTCTTCTTGATGCAATTGTAAATGGGATTGTTTTCTCAATTTCTCTGATAGTTTGTTGTTAGTATATAAAATGCAACAGATTTTTGCATTATTAACTTTGTACTCTGCAACTTTACTGAATTTGAGTTCTAGTAGTTTTGGGATGGAGACTTTAGGGTTTTCTATATATATAAAATCATGTTGTTCACAGATTACAGTTTTACTTCCCTTTTCCAATTTTTATTTCTTTTTCCTAGGATGCATTTTATGTCTTTTCCTTGCCGAGTTGCTCTGGCTAAGACTTCCAATACTATGTTGAATAAAAGTGGCAAGAACGGCCGTCCTTGTCTTGTTCCTGACCTTAGAGAAAATGCTTTCAGGTTTTCCCTGTCGAATGTGATGTGAGCTGTGAGAATGACATATGTGGCTTTTGTTATGCTGAGGTGTGTTTCCTCTACACCCACCTTGTTGAGAGTTCTTACCATAAATGAAGTATTTTTTCAAACTTTTTCTGCATCTGTTGAGATGATCATATAAATTTTATTCAGTTTGTGAATGTGGTATATCAGGTTGATTTGCACATATTGAACCTTCCTTGTCTCTCTGGGATAAATTCTACTTGAACACGTTGTGGATGATCCTTTTAATGTATTGTTGAATTCAGTTTACTAATATTTTGTTGAAGATTTTTGCATCTTTGTTCATCAGGGATATTGGCGTGTAATTTGTGTGGGTGGGTGGTGTCTGGTTTTGGGATGAGCATTATGCTGTCCTAGTAGAATGAGTTTGGAAGGATTCCTTCTTAGATTATTTTGGAATAGTTTGAGAGAGACAGGTATTAACTTTTCTTTAAATGTTTTGTAGAATTCACCTGTGAAGTCATCTGGTCCTGGACTTTGGTTTGGGAGTTTTTTTGTTTGTTTGTTTTAACTGGTTCAATTTCATTACTGGTAAATTTGTTTATATTTACTATTTCTTCCTGATTCACTTTTGGGAGATTTTATGTTTCTAGGAATGTATCTATTTCTTCTAGGTTGTTCATTTAATTAGCATATATTTGTTCTTAGTAATCTCTTATCATTTGTTTTTCTGTAGTGTTGTAACTTATTTCTGATTTTAGTTAAACCTCTTTTTTTCTTAATGGGTTTTGATAAAGCTTTATTAATTTTTCCAAAGTAACAGTTCTTAGTTTTTTGTTTTGTTTTGTTTTTTTCTGCGGTACGCGGGCCTCTCACTGTTGTGGCCTCTCCCATTGTGGAGCACAGGTTCCGGACGCGCAGGCTCAGCGGCCAGCTCACGGGCCCAGCCGCTCCACGGCATGTGGGATCTTCCTGACCGGGGCACGAACCCATGTCCCCTGCATCGGCAGGCGGACTCTCAACCACTGCGCCACCAGGGAAGCCCAACAGTTCTTAGTTTTAATTTTTTCTCTATCAGATCTCTATCTGATCTTTATTTCTTTCCTTCTTCTAACATTGGGTTTTATTTGTCCTTTTTCTAGTTTCTTTAGAGGTAAAATAGTTTCAGATTTTTGTTTCCTGAGGTATGCTTGTATCACTATAAACTTCCCTCTTAGAACTGCTTTTGCTGTGTCCCATAGGTTTTGGATTGTTGTGGTTTTTTCTTCATTTGTCTCCAGGTATTTATTAACTTTTGTTTCTTCAGTGACCCATTGGTTCTTTAGTAGCATGTTGTTTAGATACCATTTGTTTGTGTTTTTTGCAGTTTTTATCCATGTAGTTAATATGTAGTCTAATATTGTTGTAGTTAGAAGATATGCTTGACATTTCAATCTTCTTAAATTTATTGAGACATATCTTGTAGCCTAACATATGATCTATCCTGAATAATGTTCCATGTGCACTTGAACATAATGTGTATTCTCCTGTCTTTGGTGAAACATACGTATTAATTTTACCTATTAATTGTATATTTATATCTGACCTACTACCTCATTTAAGGCCAATGTTTCCTCACTGATTTCTTTTTTGTCTGCATGATCTGTCCATTGATGTAAGTAAGATGTTAAAGCCCCTTACTATCACTGTATTGTCAATTTCTCCCTTTATGTTCGATTCTAAATGCCAGAAGTGAAGAATGCACTGAGCACTAGACAGAGGTAAATAAGATGATACAGCAACAGTTCTGTGAAATTATTGAAATAGTGATGGTTTGAGTAGTGTGCTTTCAGGCCTACAAAATTCCTATAGAGTAGATTCTGTCAAAGGCCTTTAGTATTAGTGGTAAGGGAACTAACTAAATCTGCCACCAGAGAAAATTAAGCTTGCCTTTGTCATAACTCTGTGTGGGGCAACAATTCTCGCAAGAAATCAAAAGAGTAGCCCTGCAACTTTGATGTGTTTGAACATGAATTTACACTATGCTCATAATATGGGGATATTCTAAGCTGAGAAAGTAGCAATTAAAAAATGATCCTGGTGTCATGAAAATCCTAGGGAGTCTAGAAATCAAATGCAAAATTTCTCTGGAGGGACACATTGGTCCATGTAGGATTTATAAAGGGGAAAATCAAAAGAGGCCAGATTAAGATGAGCTCACAAGCTCAAAATCAGAAATTACAAAGTTCATAGTAAGTGAAAGTCATCAGTCACAAGCACCAGGAGAACTCAAGCTATTGGATTTAAAACCTCAAAGTAAAACCCAAGAGCATGAGATCATGGGATGACAGAAAAACTGCACACACATGTATACATACATATAGCCTAAATGTCTAAAAGGATTAAAGAGATAGCAGTGCCTTCTGCTTACATGCAGTAAGCTTGGGAAGACAGAACCTTAATTTAGCAGTGGGGAAATTTAAGGATGAAGTAAACCTATCCCCATAGAACTTCCAGAAGCCATACTAATTGGTGGCAGTAAACTCTGAAAGGTAAAAGAAGGTGACCTTTACAGCAGGTGGACTGGTTGAAAGTCTAATTGAGAAGAAATTATACCCAAGTATCCTCCCCCCATTCCAAGCAGGCAGGAGATTGTAACTTCCCTACTTAAGAGAAGACTCAGAATTATACTCTAGAGTGTAAAATATAAATTATCTTTCTTGGAGGAAAAGTTGAAGCTTGGGGGACGATCACATGAGGATTAAGGAACACCCAAGGGCTTTTTCTGCTATTTGGTATTCTAACTGGGACAAAGGTGTTCACACTTAAGGCAGGAGACGGACATTATCTTCTCTACAATATATGGGAAGTCCAAGCAAATGAAAAAATAAATAAATAAAAAGTATTATCACCAGCGATTTCTACAATAAGTGCCAGCAAGATCAATCTACAGTAAGGATAGAGAGGCCAAGTATTCCCACACACCTGTTAGTTGACCTTGCTTTTTAGTATCCCTATCTTATACATAAGATGATTGATCAAGATCACCAGGAAACAAAATAATATGAAAACAAACCAAAGCAACTTGAGAGAATCAATTTATTTATGGGGAAGAAATACTACTATTATCCTTAAAGATATGAGAGAATACTGCATCCTTCTAAAGTCAGATGTAATATACCTTTATATTAATTTATAATACATATATATGGAATAAATATATATATATGTGTGTATATATATATATATATATATATATATATATATATATATATATATATATACACTTCTGATACAATGCTGAATAGAAAGGAGACAGTCTTGTTCCTGAGCTCAAGGGGAAAGTATTCGATCTTCCATCGTAAGGAAGATATTTGTTGTAGCCTTATCAAATATGCTCTATATCAGGACAAGGTTGTCTCTGTGGCAGCCAGGGGAGTGCTCCACTCAGAACTCTCTTCAAGAGAGAATCTGTGTTGGAAAGAGTAAAGTTACTTGAGAGCCTCCAATTGCCATAACTTAAGGATCTTCCAGAACATTTTATCAAACCACACTCTTCCCAGACTACTCCCAGCCAATGACTGAACATGGTTCAGGTACTTGAGCTATGATAAATATTCCTGCCTAATATGTGATTCCTTAAATGGGACATCTTTGTCCTGAGGCTCTGATCATCCTGGCCAATACTTTGTCAGAGCTGCATTACAGGCTGAAGCTCTTTCTATCCCTCCTTTTCTTCTCTCCCTGCGTTTAGGTTTGAGGGTCCATTTTTCTCTATGCTCCATTTTTCCACTACTGCTCCATTTTTCTCTATGCTCCCCAGTGTAGAATTCTATACCTAGTTAAATACCATTTAAAATGGAAAGAAAATAAATATTTTATAACATGAAATATGAGATAATTATCTCCAGGAGATCCATACTAAAAAATGTTAAATGTTGTTCTTCAGACAAAAAGAAAGTAACAACCAAATGGAAATAGGGATCTACACAAAAGAATAAAGAATACTTGGAATAAACATGGGTGAGAAAATAGACTCTGCTTAAATTATACTAATTTAGAGTTGTTTTTATGGTCCATCTTATTAATTACCTTAGTTAATTACTATGTACACTTGAGAGGAATATTTAAGCTTCAGTGGTAAGTTGTATTTGTCCTTTAGATGTCAGTTAGGTCAATTAGATCCACAGAACTTAAGTTGGTTGATAGTACTGATCAAATATCTGTATCTTTACTCATTTTTTTACACTTTCTCTATCAATTACTAAGAGAGTATTATTGAAATATTTAACATTTATTATGGATTTGTCTACTATTTTTAGCTTTGTCAATTTTTCTTCAAGTATCTTATAGCTCTGTTAGTGGGTAAACACTTAGGATTGTTAGATCTTCTTGAATAATTGATCCTCCTTTAATTATAAAATACCCTTTTTAACTCTGGTAATACATTTGACTTGAAATCTACCTTGTCAGGTATTATTACAGCCACTACAGCCTACTTTAGCTTAGTGTTTTCATAGTATGTAATTTTCAACATTTTAGTTTCAGCCACTATGTCTTTTTTTTTTAATGTGTTTCTTATAAGCAACATATAATGTGGTCTTACTTCATCATCTGGTCTGACAATCTTTGCCTTTTCATGAAGAATCTTAATTCAAACATATAAAATTAATAATGGATTTGTCTGGGTTAAGACTCCTGTCTTGGTATTTGGTTTTAATTTATCCCATTTGTTTTTGTTTTTGATTTTTTTTTGTTCATCCTCTTGAACAATTTTATACAGGTTTCCTGGTTAAATATTTTATTCTTCTTCATTAACAATCTTGTCTCTTATTTTCCTGGCAATACCTTTTTTTTAAAAAAAAATTTAATTTTTTATACAATTTTTAAAAGTTACTTTCCACTTACAGTTATTACAAAATATTGGCTATATTCCCCGTGTTGTACAATACCTCTTTGATCCTATCTTACATCCAATAGTTTGTACCTCCCACTCCCCTATCCCTACATTACCCTTCACCTCTCCCACTGGTAACCACTAGTTTATTCTCTTTATCTGTGAGCCTGCTTATTTTTTTAATATTCACCAGTTTGTTGTATCTTTTAGATTCCACATATAAGTCATCTCATACCATATTTGTCTCTCTGTCTCACTTGTTTTACTTAGCATAATGCTCTCCAAGTCCATCCATGTTGCTGCAAATGACAAAATTCTGATCATTTTTATGGCTCAGTAGTATTCCATTGTGTGTATATATATACCATATCTTCTTTATCCATTCATCTGTTGATGGACACTTAGGCTGCTACCATATCTTGGCAATTGTAAATAATGCTGCTATGAACATTGGGGTACATGTATCTCTTCAAATTAGTGTTTTTGTTTTTATTTCTTTGGTTTTTGTCCTCTGCCTATTTGTGGTGAGGGTACCCTTTATTGACTTATTATCTATATATTTTTGAGTTTGCTATGCTAGAGATATTAATATATAATAATATGATATTTCATAATCATTTTACAAAACATCAAATCATATCACAGTAAAATATATTTACTTCCCTTCAAATATTTGTGGACATCTTATATTTTACTTCCTTCTGTATTATAAACCCGCTAACATATTTTACTCTAAAGAGTCACTAGGTTTTTAACAATTTAAAAAATCTAAATATAAAAATACAAATACTAAAACAATGATGTTCTGTTATTTCCCTAGAGATATTCTTTTTCTGGGTCTTCATCACATATATAAATCTGGCTTTTTATCTGTTAGTTTTCCATTCCACTTGAAGAATTTAGTTTAACCATTTATTATAGTGCATTTACTAGATGCAAATACTTTCAGGCTTTGTCTGGAAATGTCCTTTAAAATCCATTAAAATTTAAGCAATATTTTTACTGAATATAAAAGTGTAGCTAAAAATTAGTATTTATTTTCTATTTATTTATGTTTTATTTTTTATTTATTTATGTTTTCCCTGATGGGATGTTGACATCATTAGTCACTCGTTTTGTTGTTCTACTATATGTAATGAGTATTTTTAGCCTTGTCCCTTAAGATTTATCCTTTTTTGGTTTTAAATAATTAATTTATAATATGCTGGGTGTGGTTTTATTTGTATATTAATTGCTTGGAGTTTTGCTGAATTTCTTGCACATATACAATAATATCTTTCATCAATCTGGAAATCCCCAACTCTTTATTTCTTCAAAAAGTTCTTCTGATATATCCTATCTTTCCTCTCCTTCTTGCATACTAGTTAGATACTAGATACAAGTTTTTCATTTGCTAATGTAACACATATCAGCCATGCTCTATTCTTCTTTGTTTCTCACTCTTTTTTCTCTTTCTGTTCCACTTTGACTAGTTATTTTCAACCTGTCTTCAAGTTTTCTGGCCTTCCTATTTCAAATCCAGTCTGAAGTTAAGGCTATCTAGTGGAAAATATTCAAAATGAAACACAGAGAGGAAAGAATAAGGCAGCACAGAACAAGTGCAAAGTGGTGAAAAAGTTTAGCCTGCATACAATTTGATTTATAGGGGAAAAGGAGAGAAGAAAATGGAGTAGAAGTAATATCTGAAGATATATTCACCATGAATTTTCTAAAACTGAAGAAAAATACCAAAACACAGATTCATAAAGCATTGTGAACACCAAGTAGTATAAATGAAAATAAAATGACATCTATAAACATCATAGTAAAATATTTGGGAAAAACAGGGAAAATATTCAAGAAAACAATTTTTTAAAGACAGTATTTTAAATTAAGAACCAGTAAAACTGACATCTGACTTCTCAGCAAAATCAGTGGAATCCAGAAGACAGTGGAATTATATCATTAAAGCAGTGCAATAAATATAAAATTCTACAAGTAGTAATCTTCAAAAATTAAGATATTTTATAATACTTTAAAACAAACAAAAATAAAAGTAATGTTTCATCAGCATTCCTATACTACAACACAATTCTGTAGAGTGAAGGAAAAATGATCCCAGTCAGATATGGGGATTAAGGGGAAAAAAGTGTACTTGACAAGGAATTGAATGTCAGGGTAGACAAGTTTGAAATTTTTAAATTAATGTGCCAAGTAGATGAATGGGTTGATAAAATGAATTTAAAGCAGACAAAGATAAATTAACAGAGAACTAATATACAAAGAAGATAGCTGTATAAAGGGAATAGAAACAATTATTCTACTACTTTATATTTTTAACTATCCCAACTTTAAAAAGTGATGAGATTATGTGAATTGAAAGGGACCGTTCGTTTTCAGGGAAGTGAAATGTTGAGGAGCAATGTCCAGGCTGCCAGTATTTTGTTCCAGGGAAAGTTAATGAAAAGTGAAGCGGGTTGAAACCAATCTTATTTTTTTGGTTTTTTGTTTAATTAAAGTGCATTTTAAATAGTTGATAATAAACAAAGGGAAGGGAAGCACAATAGCAAAATAAAAGCAAAACTCTCATAGCTTTCTGAAAATTTTCTTCAAAATATGTCTGGTTTAGTACCTTCTGATTTACTCATATCCAAGATGAGAGATGGGTCTCAAAATTTCAAGTTTGTTTTCTTAAGTCCATTAGTGTCCATTTATTGGATTCTGTTGAAATGTGACACTAGTATTGCCCACCCTTACTTAATTGCACTCTCCATAACTACCAGCTGATCTACTTGACAATCTAAAATCGTCATCATTCTTACGATACTAAAGTTTTGACTGCATTTATCTCTACATTCAGTATTTCTCAGGTGGATCAACCTCCCAGAATGCAATGTTACATTATTGGCCCCTCTCACTCACATTCTGTCTTGTTTCTTAAAGTGTCACCACACAGGGACATAAAATAAAAGATCTACTAATAAAGGATAGGTACAAAATCCATTTTTGAAGAAAAGTGTGGCTGCCATACAGCAGCAATTGCAAGAGAGGTGTGGCTATTTGGGTTTGTAACCAGCTTGAAGGCAGTAGAAAACCTTTTTTTTTTCCAAGCAGCAAAATTTCTGTATAGATTAATTAGTCAATTGTATCCTTTATTTATTGCCTATAAAATGTATTTATCTATGAAATCTTGAAAAAATGTTTAACACTTTTCATTATATCTGTGCCTTTGTGTGCCTTAATTTATCATTTTTCAAGTGTATTTAAAATATGTCTTTTATCTCATTTGATTCTTACTCAATGCTCTGAGATAAACTAAGTGTTACTAGCCACATTTTAAACATAAAGAAACTAGAGACTAGTGAGATTTTAATAGCTTGCCCTGGTGAAAGAAAGAAAACGGGATTGCAGTGGTTGTTGTCATTTCTATTGGGTTGGCCAAAACGTTCATTTGGGCTTTTCTGAAACATCTACTCCTGCCTCTCTGTCTTAAGAATAAAATGAGACCAACTGCTTTTTTTGAAACATATTTGGATAAAATATAGATCCAGTTTTTAAAGTCTATACTTCTAATTGCATCTATTGATATTGTCATTTAATTTGCTTTTAGTAGGCTACAGTTTGAATATATGGGAGACTTTTTGTGTATTCTTATGTTTCGATTATTTCCCCCAGGATTCCTTCCTTCCAGAGTATGATCTTATTTAATCAAAGAGAAATAGTCCATCATCTCAGTACTTAACCCTAATATAATGTGCATCATCAACAAACAATATATAAAACATGATGCCAATATAATATATTACTGGTTTCTATCATGAGAATAATGTTATGGAAAAGTAGCAACGGCAATGTTTTACTGAGTGCTTACTATGTGTCAGAATATTTTTATGTCTTTTACATACATTAGATCATTTAATTCTAAAAAAAAAAGAGCAAAATAAATTAGAAAGGTATTATTGATTGGTATCCATCCTCTAGAGATGAGGAGTCATTGGGAGGAAAGCAAATAATTTGCCCAAGGTCATCCAGCTAGTAAGGACAAGGTTAGGATCAAAACCTAGGCAGTCTGACCCCTGCTCCTCTACCTTCACACTCATCCACATTTCCATGTCCAGCTCCCAAATCGCTTCTCCCCAACTTGTCTTATAAGCAGATTGAAAAGGAATTCCTTGATACTCCTATAAACCTCAGCAGTTTCCTCTAGGTTGCAACAAGATGTGTTGTATTTCCTGTTTTTTGGCTTCATCACACTAAGCTCCTTGACCTTATTTATACTTTGCAACCCAAGCACATCCTTAGGTAAGAATTCTTACTCAATAAACTATGGTTGAATAATAAATGATAGGATGAACACATTATCAAATTTTATTGAACATCTGCTATGTACTGGGCATGATCTAGATACAGTGAAAGCAGTATTAAACAAAAAACTAGCAAAATATTTTGTTGCCATGGAGATTATAATTGTTCCAAAGGTCTTAAACAGCTTCATATGATCCTGAAAGACTAAATCCTATTTCAAATTAGTTGAGTTTCCTGGCATCTGAGGCTGAAATAGACAATATTTACTAGTTTCAAAATGATACAAATGTCAGTTCATTTAATTTTTTTAAAAGTCTAAACCTGAGAACCAAGCTTGTCAAGATGGTGCAACATAAGTCTTTCTCCATACAGTTTAATTAGACTTTGTTAAGTAGAGTCATCTGTGCTTTTACTTACCACTTTTTTTATCCCACATTAAATAGGGTTACTCTGCTGTCCTTATCTACTTTTTCTTTCTGTATTTTGTTTCCACTCTGTATAAACACCTAGTCTTTGACTATTTCAAGTCAATCATAAATTTAGTTTAAAAAAATCTTCTTCTGCATGATCAAACCTATTTGAAGTGCGGGAATCAGAAATCATCCTGGTCGATCTTATAGTTTTTGTCAGAACTGAATTTACCTCTGAGAAGGGAGCTAAGTGATTCATTGAAATATTATAGAGTTGTCTCCTAAAAACCTCAGTATACTTGTGTGATTCAACTCATCACAAAAATCATCTATTATTTTAAAAATATATGTACTTACCAAAAGAAATAATTTATTATATCATCTCTGAATAGATAAGTTCAGTTTTTACTACCTTTAATATCACTTATATATATATATGAACATTTGCTAATTTATTTATAAAAATACATTTTAAAAAATGCTTTAATTTTTCTATGCTTTGTCATTTTACGTTCTATAGCAATAGGGTGCTACAAACTACGAGCCAAATTATGTGTCTGAATTTACTTAGAGTTTGTGTACTTTCTGTGATATCTTGTGTTTTCTTTCTTTTTAAAGTTATCTAGTTGATTCCCGTTGGTGTGTTGAAAGACTTGCCATTTCTCAACCATATAATTTTAGGCCTTTTACTTAATATTGTAATGGCTTATTCCCTACTACCACCACTAATGTAGAGATAATAATACTTGCCTCAAAAGGTTATGGAAAATGAGTCATAATATTAAACAACTAAATGTGTGAAGTATTGCCTAACATGTAGTTAAGTATTTATTAAATCTAGTTTTATTTTCATATCCTGATTTCATTCATTCATTCATGAAATCTTTTTGGATAACTTTTCATGCCAAGAACTGCATAATGGTTGGAAATTAAAATATATATATATATATATATATATATATATATATATATATATATATATATATAATAAAACATTCTCTACTTCATGGTGCTCCCTGGGTATCATAGGCGTTTAAGATGATGACACAATACAATATGTTGAATGTCAGAAGTGGAATTATCTGCAGTCCCAAAGTATGCCATTCCATGTGTATGGGCACACAAAGAAGGGGCATTGATCCCAGTTAGAGAACTAGAGGGAAAGGAAGGAGAAGAATTGGGATT
Source organism: Pseudorca crassidens (assembly GCF_039906515.1). Taxonomy (NCBI): domain Eukaryota; kingdom Metazoa; phylum Chordata; class Mammalia; order Artiodactyla; family Delphinidae; genus Pseudorca; species Pseudorca crassidens. The sequence goes on from NC_090302.1 coordinate 91,540,178, forward strand.
GGTAGGAAAGAACAAGAAAAGCAGGTACGTAGGATGAAAATGTGGTGACCACTAAAATCGCTGATGTAAATAGAGAAATCTAGAAAGCGGTTGAGATACATGTCAGAATCTAGAGAATTATTCTAAGCATGAAGTATACTTGGAGATGTAATCAACATCTAGAGTGAATAATAGCATCAGGGGAGGAGGGCAAGTAGAGTGAAACAGCCAGTTAGTGGCTAGCGAAGGGAATGCTAGGGAACCCTAGCCTTTAAGGAGCATGGAGAGGAACTCTTGAAGAGTGAGAGGAGGCAGCCAGAGCTGTCTCAAAACTACATGATGGGGCTTCCCTGGTGGCACAGTGGTTGAGAGTCCGCCTACCGATGCTGGGGACACGGGTTTGTGCCCTGGTCCTGGAAGATCCCACATGCTGCGGAGCGGCTGCGCCCGTGAGCCATGGCCGCTGAGCCTGCGTGTCCGGAGCCTGTGCTCCGCAATGGGAGAGGCCACAACAGTGAGAGGCCTGCGTACTGCAAAACAAAAAACAAACAAACAAAAAAACTACATGATGGGTATAAAGTTTCCAAATGCATAAGAACTGAGGAGCAAAAAATTTTGCAAAAAGGTCAGTCGATTTATATAAGGATTGAAAACCTTTTCAGATTTAGAATTAGAAGTTCCCCAGAGACTTCATTTTTTTTAGTAGTAATTTTTAAAAATTTTATTGGAGTATAGTTAATTTACAGTGTTGTGTTGGTTTCAGGTATACAGCAGAGTGATTCAGTTATACGTATGTTCATTCTTTTTCAAATTCTTTTCTCATATAGGTTATCACAAAATATTGAGTAGAGCTCCTTGTGCTATACAGGAGGTCCTTGTTAGTTATCTATTTTATATTTAGTAGTGTGTGTATGATAATCCCAAGCTCCTGATTTATCCCCCCCATTTTTCCCCTTTGGTAAACATAAGTCTGTTTTCAATATCTGTAAGTCTGTTTCTGCTTTGTAAATAAGTTATTTTGTGTCATTTTTTAAAAATTAGATTCCTTATATAAGTGATATCACATGATATTCGTCTTTGTCTGACATACTTCACTTAGTATGATAATCTCTAGGTCCATCCATGTTGCTGCAAATGGCATTATTTTGTTCCTTTTTATAGCTGAGCAATATTCCATTGCATACATGTACCACATCTTCTTTATCCATTCCTCTGTCAATGGACATTTAAGTTGCTTCCCTGTCTTGACTAGTGTAAATAGTGCTGCAACGAACACTGAGGTGCATGTATCTTTTCGAGTTATGGTTTTCTCCAGATATATGCCCAAGAGTGGGATTGCTGGCTCACACGTTAGTTCTATTTTTAGTTTTTTAAGGAACTTCCATACTGTTCTCCATAGTAGTTGTACCAACTTACGCTCCCACCAACAATGTAGGAGGATTCCCTTTTCTCCACACCCTCTCCAGCATTTATTGTTTGTAGACTTTTTGGTGATGGCTGTTGATTTTACGTTTCTCTGATAATTAGTGATGTTGATCATCTTTTCATGTACTTTTTGGCCATCTATATGTCTTCTTTGTAGAAATTCTATAATGATGAATATAAAAGCATCAAATCTCTTTGGACAAAAAAGTGTAGAGACTGTGAATGGCCTGTGTAGTGGAAAATACAAAACAGTGGAGGAATGTGTAAGATATGGCATTCACAAAAACTGATCTAATTATATGCATAGAAGGATGGTTTATTATTGCCAAGTAAAGGACCTGACAATTATCATCCTGTTTTTCTTTCTTTTTATCCTCTCTCCAGAGACTTTAAAATTAGAAAATTTCAGTAGATTATTTTAGTAAGATTATTTTATAGATTATTTCAGTAGAGTAAATGTAAACTACTCTCTCAAAACACAAGATAAAAAGAGAACATATAGGTAAATTTTTCCATTTGGATTATCAGTCAATATTATCACTAAATATTGACCACATGCAATTTAAAAGCCTGTTTCTATATTTTTTCTATTTAATGTTTCTAAATATGAAAATGTATATGTAAATATAAATTTTTAAAAATTGTTATTAAATCTAAATATTTTCTGAAAAATGAAGATATTCCTTTTAAGTTCTTTGCTCAAACTCTCCTATTTGATAAATTCTCTAGTTGGATTTTAATGGAATTTTTCTTCCAAATTGTGCATTTTTCCTATATAAAATTCAGGTCATTATCATTCATTTCTGCATTAAATTTCTTAATCTTTGAAAAATTTTTCATTTAAAAATTAATAACCTATATTCTGTATAAAATTCATATTCAATTTTTCAGAATAAAGAAAAAGTTGAGTATTAGGACTTCACATTGTAAAAATTTACATATACATTTTAAAATGTTTATCTTTGCTATGATTTTTTCATAATCTATTGTTTTTTTCTTTACATGTACCCACGTACTTCCTGACCTAGTAAGGCAGCTATTCTATTTCATATACAAATGAAGAGAGGAAGGATGAGCAAATCTGAAATTTTAATTGTATGTGCTTTAAAAAGTCAAACAAAAACCCTTAAATGATCTTGGTGCTTAGACTATAAATTCAGTGACCCTATTTTGGTCTTTTTGGTGGTTAGTTTCTTAAAGTCTGAATATCATGTATGCTGAGTTGATAGTTATGGATTTTTTAAAAATCATAAACCACTCAGGTGATTGTGGGCTTCTATACTTTTTCTGCACCTATTATTCCTATATTCTACCCTGTCTTAAATTTTTTTTAAGTTATAAAAGGAATTCTTTGTATCATCTTTTTATATCCTCTCTCCCACGTCTGCCTCTAACTGTAACCCATTCTTTCTCTATTATCACTCAATTTTAACCTCTAATTATGTCCCTGCTGTCTTTTTATTTCTCCCTCTTTGTCCATATTAGCCCTTTGAACCATAACTTTCTGAGAAAATGGAAATGCCCTCCATCTGCACTGTTCAATATGGTAATGAGTAGCCATGTGTAAATACTGAGCACTTGAAATGAGGCTAGCAAGTCTGAGGAAGTGAATTTTTAATTTTATTTAATTTTAATTAATTGAAATTTGAATAATTTCACATGGCTAATGGTTACCATATAGGACAGTGCAGCTTTATACCCCTTATTTGTTCTCATTTTCTCATTCTTTCTCCTCTGCCTTGGTATATATTTCTTCTTTGTCTCTGTCTCTAATTCTAACTGTAGTTATTTTTTTTTCAGAACTTAGGGTCACTTGCTTAACCCAAATGAAAGGCAGAAGCTATACTTCAAGTGCAACCACAAGGCAATGATCCTGTTCATAACATTAACTCCTCTTCCAGCACCTCCAGGGGCTGCTGACTGGAGCTGTTTGAATCTTTTGCTGGTTCAGTTGTGATAAACTCTGAGGGGGTTTATCATACACTACTTTTTTTTTTGGTTATTGTTCTCGAACTCCACAAAAATCAGAAGCCATTAGGACACTTTCAAGTTTATGATTCTTGAAGTGAGTTGAAGGCAAGGAAATGTTGCAAACGACTTTAAGCTTGAACGATGTAGGCCTTTACTCTCATGATCTTTTACTCTTTCCAACATTGTTCCTCGCATTATTTGCCCTAACTCACTTATCGATCTTATACATTTTGCATCTTCTTTCAGATACTACTCTATTAAAATACATCTTCAGTCTATTCTTTCAATACTTAAGCCATGTCCAAAATTTGATATATCCCATATTTTAGAGATCAGGTGAAGCCTCAACTGAAGCAAAGACCATTCAATTTTAACTTTTATAGCATTATTTCTAAAACCACTGTATTATAAAGCTGTTTACTTTTCAAATTCTTAGATCCATGGGAAATTTTATTTTTGCTTATATACATTGTAGGATTTACTGCTTCGTTTAAGAAAAGTTAACTTACTAATCAGGAAAATGAATCAAAAGCCTTTAAGTATTTTGTATAACACTAGTAAGAACAGGCTAGGGATTTTTAAAAAGGGCTAGCTAAGCTTGGTCCCAGAAAACTTGTGAGCACATTACAATTGCATGTTAAATTGTAATCTCTCAGTAAACTGATTATGTCATTTTAAATTGTGTGAATCTGTGCCTTCCTAATGATTTTATTTTTCTTTGTGATAGAATGCCTCCTTTTCCCTTTCTGTCACATATACATGTGCAGACACACATACAAAGGTTTTCAAATTCTTGTGCTGGATTTGAAAAGCTCTGAAAGCCAACCAAACTAGTTTCACTCCCTTTGAAATAAAATAAGCAACCTGTCATCTACTGAGTTTAAAGCACTATTCCAAAAATATGTTCAATAAAATTTATATGTTTTAAAGTTTAACTTTAGAGTTTTTTTCTTTTTGTTTTGCTGCTTTTTAAAAATGGAGACATTCATATTTCATGGCTATTTTTTTGGAAGAATTTTCAGAAACATTTTAAAGAAGAAACTTTAAATTTAATTCAAAATTAATTTATTTATACATTCACACTTATAGACAAGTTTTAAGATTCCTGAGAAGCCCCAGTTTCCCAAACAATACTAACGCATTTATTTTCACCACAAAATGAAATCGATCCAAAAACATGACTTTTATGATTCTATAAAACCAATGCTTATCATCTTATCAACAATGACCAAAACTATATTTGCCTCTGAGGGGTGGGATAGGGAGGGTGGGAGGGAGGTACAAGAGGGAGAAGATATAGGGATATATGTATATGTATAGCTGATTCACTTTGTTATACAGCAGAAACTAACACACCATTGTAAAGCAATCATACTCCAATGAAGGTGTTAAAAATAATAAAAGCTAAAGTGATATACACAGTGTTTCACTGCTCCAACTTCAGGTAGTGGGTAAATAAGAATAAAATACAGTGTGTGACAGGATGAAGTCAGGTAACAGGAATCCAGTAGATCTTACTGAAGTCACCATTCATCCTGCTTATACAGGTAACAAAGCTTGGCTGACATGCAGGTGATAGATGGCTGGCTCTATCCACTCACTGGGTGGAACATGTAGATGAATAATCGTGATTCAGATCTATACCTTAGTTATTCAACAAGTTACTCTGTATAGTGAATTTGGGGGGTATATTGTGGGTATCACAAGAATAAACACAAAAGTAAAATCTGCCAATATTAAATATGTAAATTCTAATTTTTTCTTATCTGGACTATTGTCTCCTGTAAATAAGAAAATTTAAAAACTGTCAGTGTTGGCTAAGAGAGTTTCATATATACTGTATCCATACTTTTTGTGCTCTTACTGTTGTTTTAAGATTTTATGATTTTTCTTGTTTCTGTTAACTCAGGCCAATTAAAGCAATTCCTTTTGTGGGCATTTGGGTCATTGTTTTCAAGTTTATTGATTCAACTGCATTCTATAAATATTTGTGAAAAATCACTTCTTGTCATACTCCATGCCAGATGCTGGCAAAATAAAGATAAATGAGGCACAATTACCATGGTGAAGGAAGTAACTAGATACCACAGTAGATGATGGAGTTCTACAACTTGAGTACGGAAGAGGGCTGCAGTCTGTAGTACCTCATTACCCACAGAATTATGAAGACAGAACACATCAGGGTGGAGATTTTGGTGTGTATATTAGATGTCACCTCCAGAAAGAATTGCAGTCTTCTTTTCCCGTTTGCCTGGTGCTATTAAGAAAGTACGAATCCACTGAATTCTGAATACTAATCTTGTGACAAGTACTTTCAAATGTATGACAACTATAGGTTTCATGTTGTGGACAGCTTGGCTACAAAACACTAAATAAATGGAGAGCCTAGGTATAGTGGCACTAGGTGGGAACACTTAGGCTTTCCTGAGAGTAGAGTGATGAGTATCCACACAGATCTGCATTGGTATCAAGGAGCAAGGCTAACCGTTTGATTGATGTCACTTCCCACTCCTTGATTGCAAGTCTGTTAAATAAAACAATGTAGGCTGTCTTGGACACATCATGTGCTATGGAAGATATTAAGTTTCAATTCCTTTTCCCATAAAGTTGACAAGTTCTTATATCATACCATAAAAAAATCCTCTGTCTCTAGCAGAAACCAATCAACACATAGGAAAGAGAAGATACTTAATATTATAAAAAGAATGTAAAGTTAAAGGCAATGTAGTAAAAAATTATTGGCAAACAGTTGCTATTTGTGTTGATCTTTCCTTTCTTTCCAAGTTTTGATTTTAGATTTTAAGGATTTTTAGGTTAGCAACATCATATCTAGGTTTTCTCATATTTTTGTATATCAGCAAGATTTCACGCTTCTTGATATGTTATGATTTTAGACGTTTGTGCTTTAAGAGTCCCCCCAAAATGTATCTTGGGTATTGAAATTCTAGACTTCAAATTCACAGAACAGGAACCATGTCTTATTTCTTTTTGTATCCCTCACAGATTGCTTTGTAAATAACTATTTATTTACTAAGATATAGGGTTTACTAAATAATATCTGAATGGCAAGTCAAAAATCAGTAGTTTTTTTTTCTAATTTGTCCAGGCACTTAGGAAAAATTCTCGCTAACAATTTATAGCATAACACCAAATGTAACACGTAGGGAACATAATGCATATAAAAGGCGTGGAACATATTTAAATGCTATGTAAGCAGGATTAGACATGAATTATCTGTGGAAAGATCATGTTTTCCTTAATTTACAATCTCTAGGTACATATTATTTATTATATATGAAACATAGTGTTCTAACACACTGTTTTTCCAAATAGTCTGAGACTTGGTAGGTAAATTAAATTTCACTGGTGCTACTTTCACTGGCCTAAGTCATTCCTAGTGATGGCTCACACTCTTGTTTCTTGAATTCAATGCTGCCCACAACCTGGGGTTATGCTTTTGTTATTTGATAAAGCAATGACCATGTTATTGAGGAATAAACATCTAAGTCCCTAAAATACGCTCATATTTTTCTCCACTTACCCCAAACATAACTACCGTGTAATATAATAGATGCTGAAGAACTGAACATTTCCCACTGACCCTTGCTAAACACTAGCCCCAACTATTCCTCACTACCCCTCTTTTTTAAAATTAATTTTTTATACTGGAGTATAGTTGATTTACAATGTTGCATTAGTCTCAGGTGTATACCTATTCAGTTATACAAATACATATATCCATTCTTTTTCAGATTCTTTTCCCATATAGGCTATTACAGAATATTGAGTAGAGTTCCCTGTGCTATACAGGAGGTCCTTGTTGGTTATCTATTTTATATATAGTAGTGTGTATATGTTAATCCCAAACTCCTAATTTATCCCTACCCCACCATGTTTCTCCTTTGGTAACCATAAGTTTTCCAAGCCTGTGAGTCTGTTTCTGTTTTGTAAATAAGTTAATTTGTATCATTTTTTTAAGATTCCACATATAAGTGATATCATATGATATTTGTCTTTATCTGACTGACTTCACTTAATATGATAATCTCTAGGCCCATCCATGTTGCTGCAAATGGCATAATTTTGTTCTATTCTATGGCTAATATTCCATTGTATATATATACCACATCTTCTTTATCCATTCTTCTGTCAGTGGACATTTAAGTTGCTTCCATGACTTGACTATTGTAAATAGTGCTGCAGTGAACACTGGGGTGCATGTATCTTTTCGAATGATGTTTTTCTCCAGATATATGCCCAGGAGTGGGATTGCTGGCTCACACGTTAGTTCTATTTTTAGTCTTTTAAGGAACTTCCATACTGTTCTCCATAGTGGTTGTACCAATTTACATTCCCACCAACAGTATAGGAGGATTCCCTTTTCTCCACACCCTCTCCAGCATTTATTTTTTGTTTGTAGAACTTTTGATGACGGCCATTCTGACAGGTGTGAGGTGATACCTCATTGTAGTTTTCATTTGACCACTCCTCTTGTTATACCCAAATTGACTCACCAACGGAGGCTAAGCCCGGCTTCAGACATAATGTCTTTATATATGATCCTGTATTTGTCATAGCCACATACAAATACTCAGAAAAAACAAATCTGACTGATCATCTTCAATCTAAGATATATAGATTTGGCTGAGAATCAGAACATGGCCAAGGAAGACAGAAGGAGAAACCAGAAAGTAGTTAGCTGAAATACAGGGCAAAGCTGATGAAATTGGAAACTTGAATTTATGTGGTTTTCAAGGTCACATATAATCTTTATCAAAATTGTCTATATTGGTTGCTGAGAAGTTATCAACAAAGATTGAAATCAGATATATATATATATATTAATCTATATTTATCCCCTTTTCTATAAGTTATTTACATGTTAAAATGACCAAAAATTTTTGTTATATAAAGGAATGATCAGGGTTGAATCTGGAAACAATTTTAACTTTTATCTTTTGCACTCTCCTATATAGTAATATACACATATGTATATCTTTATTTTAATGTGTATATGTTTATATACATATATGTACATATATAGAATATATCCATATGTGTGTCTATATACACACATATATATGCAAAGATGCACATTTTCTAGAAATATATCCCCAAATTTCTATCCCTGTGCTTCTCCTAAGTGTATAGTACCCCAAGTTAGTTTTCTTTGACTCTTAGAAACATGTAATCTGTTGGAAGAGAAGATATTGCATTAATAAGTAATTTTTATCTTTAAATGTCTAACTTCCTATGGATACTTACGTTTGTATACTCAAAAATAGTTCAAGTCAACAAAACCCAGTAGCAAAAACTACAGTTGATGGCCAGATCTTGTTTCGTAATACCATTCTCCAAAATGCAACCAGTACTCTTTGGAGAAATGGCTGTTTCTAGGACTGGGACAGAAAATGTGTATGATGATTGTAGAGTATTTTGTAGTGCCAGAAAGTAAGGAAGTGACACACACACACACACACACACACACACACACACACACACACACACGCAATGATGAAGAAATACAAAAGTGATACAGGGGCCAGCCAAAAGACCTGGCACAATTTGAGAAACAAAATAGAATACTTTTAGATTATAAGGTATAAAATATCCATGCATTCATGTCGATATAAAGAAATGATTGAATAAATGAGGAATAATAGACAAATTTCCTGCACAGAAGAATTTAAAACCATTTATGTAGATATGCTACCCTTCAGAAGGTACAGATTAACTCCCCACACCTTAAGTGTGAGCTGTGCGTAGTGACTGTTTTCAGGAGTACAGTATGGAAAGGGAAGAAAGTTACTTGACAGTGGAGAAACCTAATAAACACTACCTCAAGTTACATGAACAAGGTTAGCATCAAAAATGGTGTCATATTGACAGTATATACTCATGAAGCAATGTGCTAAGAATGGCATTTTACTTCTGAGCTCTTCCTCCAAAAAATACACAACCCCAGTCTAATCATGGGACAAAAATCAGACAAATCCCAATTGAGAGACATTCTACAAAATGATGAACAGTAATAAAAACTGTTAAGATCATCAAAACCAAGGAATGTCTGAGAAACTGTCATAGACAAGAGGAGTCTAAAGAAACAACACTGTTAGATGCAAGATGGTATCCTGGATGAAATCCTGAAACTGAAATGGGGCATTAAGAAAAAAATGAGGAAATCATAATAAAGCATGAACTTCAGTTAATAAAATATATCAATATTAATTGTGACAAATGTATCATACTAATATAAGATTTTAATAATATGGGGGACTGGGCATGGGGTATATGGGAACTCTTTATCTTCACAATAATTCTGTAAATCTAAAATTGTTCTAAGTTTATTAACACAAATAACTCAATTTACCAGAAAAATTATCTTTATATCAGTCCTTAAAGTATATTTTTGTGTATATGTATTAGTTCATAATATTTTTTGCTTTCACCCACTATTCCATATCCCTTGGGGTATAGTATGCTTTTCTTCTGCACAGATTATGGATTTGCCTTTGACTTGGTTTGTTCAATGATCTGTGAGTGGTTTTGGTTCTTGTGTGGTTTGGCTTGAACTCTTTTACTCCTGGGTCGACCATGAAAGTAATATCCCTGGGTAGTGCTTGCCCACGGAGAATGTGAACACATGTGGAATATATCTGAACCCTACTCAAATCCCAGAGCCAAGCTGAGCTCACTGAAATATGATGCAGTGTCACCCAGTTGTTAAACAGACCATGAGTAGAAGAATAAATGCTTGCTAGATAGGCCACTGAATTTTCTGGTGGCCTGTTAGTTTATTGCAACAATAGCAGAATAATTTAGTGTGTAACACAAATCTTCATGGAGATGACCGTTGCTCTTTGCTGTAATGTATGTGCATCCCTATTAATTGTGTGTGTGTGTGTGTTCAGTATGAGCACAAGTCAAATTTCTAAAAAACTTGTTCTACTGGGAAAATGCCAGCTAAGTGTATAATACTATTTTAACTAGTATTCAATAAATCAGTAAAACCATATGTAACTGACATACTTTGATTATAGTCTTTTATTTAGGAAATGATTTTAGTTCATCATAGTTAACGTGGTTTTTTTATTCAAGATTTTGTGAAGCAGACCCAGTCCAATTTCACAGTCATGCCATTTGTAAACTGGTGTAATCCAGTGAATTATGAATGTTGGAATGGACTCATATATTAGGGGCTCTCTCTCTCTGCGAATATTGAAATGTATTTTGCTGATATAAGTGATAATTGTTTAAAAAGAAATTTAACAGCATCAGCAGTAAATGAAGTACTATTTGAATATATGTGTATGTCTTGATTTTTTAAATACATGGTGCATATGTTTTTGTGCATATATAACGTCATGCATTTAACACACAGAGATACATAAAATCTCATGTACGCCCCCCTCCAAATATGTATAAATGAGTAAATACCTAGGCAGTGCGCTAGATGGCGCTATAGCATATAAAAATGTAATTTTCCTTTAGAATCCATGGATTATGACCCCATAGGTCTAGGTCTTGAGAAACTCTAGCAACAATAGTCTGTATGAAATGCATTAAGTATTATTTTTCTCTTATTGAATAGAATTTAATTGTAAATATATGGAATATAATCTTCCTGAGTCACATAAAATGGCACTAATAGTAAAGGAAAAAGTTTTAGCAAAGAATATTTCTGTTATGCTCCTTATATGTTGAAACATTTTTCATAAAGAGTTTATATAGTTAAATACTGAACTATCAAAATGTGTTATTTTTGGCAATGTGCTTTGCTGACGAGATAAGCATATGTTTATTGTTTTAATTTATATATTTCACTTTTTATTTTTACAAGCTTCTTTGAATAATGAAAAATATTTGGGGCATAATATTTAACTTAATATATGATATTACGTTGAATGGCAAGTAAAATGTTTAAAAGTTTTTCTTACTGTGGCTATTATATTAGCCATAATTTCAGGTTTCAGGGCCAAAAGAAGGATATCCTAAAAAGCACAGAATGTTTCATAGCTTTTCATCCTTCTTAACCTTCTACATTGTCCTCCTGGTAACACATCACATATCAGGAGATCATTAGGCAAATGCAGATAATTGGCAATTTTGATTAAACGTGGAAAAAACTATTTTGTAAAGAAATAAAAACATGTATCATAGTGGACTAAGTGTCCCTAATGACTGTGAGTAGGTTGACACATATAGTAATTAGAAAATGACTCTAAAATAAGACATTCTGTACACACACAGACACACACCCATAATTCCATTGATTTTTAAGTTACATGTAGCATCCTGAAGGAAAACTAACAAGAATAGTAAGTCAATACTTTTACAAAGGTCTGAAAATTTAAGGGACAAACTTAACAGTAATATCCAACATCAAATGTATGTGTGCAAAGCATTTCCTGAACAGAAAGGAAAGAAAAGGCATGGTGAGAATAGGTTGAGGATGGAATAATAATATTTGTGGACAGGGAAATTATTTGTCCAGTACTGTGTTAGTTTTCTTAATATTGACTATAATTATATCAAAACTCCTTTCATATTTATTTTCTAGGCATCTTTCAAATATGCTACTGAGAATTATTCTATTCCCAAAGTGATTTTCAATGTGTTTATTGAGATGTCAAATACCATAAAATTCGTGGCCCTTGTTTTCTAACAGTCACCATCGTGGAGGGTAAAAGTAGTTGGCTCTGTACTTTCATGATGCTGGATGTCAGCAGTGGAGGATTCCATGCTTTATAGTAGGAGATATGAACCTCCCTCCCCATTTTTAAAAAAATATTTATTTATTTATTTTTGGCTGCGTTGGGGCTTCATTGCTGCACACAGGCTTTCTCTACTTGCGGCAAGAGGGGGCTACTGTTCGTTGCGGTGCACGGGCTTCTCACTGCGGTGGCTTCTCTTGTTGTGGAGCACAGGCTGTAGGTGCACAGGCTTCAGTAGTTGTGGCACGTGGGCTCAGTAGTTGTGGCTCGCGGGCTCTAGGGCGCAGGCTCAGCAGTTGTGGTGCACGGGCTTAGTTGCTCCGTGGCATGTGAGATCTTCCTGGACCAGGGCTTGAACCCGTGTCCCCTGCATTGGCAGGCGGATTCTTAACCACTGCGCCACCAGGGAAGCCCTCCCTCCCCATTTTTTTTACCCACTCTGTTATCTTATCACTCTTAGTCTTCAGTTGGCTCTATACTTAGGGCCACACGGAGACAATTCAGGTATCCCTTTTAAGTTGCACCCTATTAACAGAGCCTACTGAACTGAGAAGTAGGAGTGTAAGGCCAATTAATAATCAAATGCTTTTGCTTTTTGTTTTTGTTCATGTTTGATGTTTTTCTCTGTTGAGAATCTCAGGAGAAGGAGTGTTGTCTTATCTGGTAACAATCCAGTATTCAGTAGTCTTAGGATCATCATATCTTATATTACATTTTGCCTAAAATGTATAATTGTGGGCTCTAAAAATAAATCTAAGATTAAAATATGATTGAAGTAAAAAATATATATAAACAACATTTTTGAATGCTGTCAGAGACAATTTTCTTAAATAATTTTCTCTAAAAGAGAATAATAATGATGGTTGAAAATGTTGTTTCATGATCCAGGCAATGCAGGAAAGCAAAATTTTAGAATTGCTTAGAAAATAACACATTGATTAGAATTAAAAGTTTTATTTTCTGCTTTTTAAAAAAATTTTGGGTTTTAGTGTCTTCACTCCTTTATGTCTTGCCTACTTTTGACTTTTTCTTTTTACCTGGATTCAGTTGTCATCTCCTAGATGAACCAATCTTGATTACCTAAACAAGTTATGCTTAATTAATTGTAATATTTGTATTAGTGTTATAAACTGAACTGTGTTCCTCCAAATTCATATGTTCAAGTCCTAACCTCCAGTACCTCAGAAAATGACTATATATGGAGGTAGGGTCTTTAAAGAGGTAGTTAAGTTAAAAATGAGGCTGGCTTGGTGGGCCCTAATCTATTCTGACTTGTGTCTTTATAAAAAGAGGAGATTATAACATACAGAGAAACACCAGAGGCACACGTGCACAAAGGGAAGACCAGGGGAAGACACAGAGAGAAGGTGGCTATTTGCAAGCCAAGGAAAGAGACCTCAGAAGAAATAAGACCTGACCATATATTGATCATGGACTTCTGGCCTCCAGGGTAGTGAAAAAATAAATTAGTCTTCTTTAAGCCACCTAGTCGGTGGTATGTTATTATGGCAGCCCTTGCAAACTAATACAAATAGTAAGCATTAACCTTAACATTTTGGAATGTTGACTAATACTTTATGCATTTTATGAGTCAATGCTCATGTGAAAAGTAGTTTTTCAATCACATAGCACGTTTTTCTTCTTAGGAAATAGTAAGATGGGCTGTTTTGCCCAAGAATCATAGTAGTTCAATATTACTGGCATGGTGCACATTTGATCATGCTCTTGAGTTTCCTCCAGTTAAATATTATGAAAATGTAGATGTCCAACATGACTAATGATATCACTAGTTTATTCCTTTTGTATGTCCTGAATTTACATTTTACAATTTGATTATATTAATCAGTAAAAAAATATATATATATTTTAAAAATTCTCTCTCTATATATAGATATATATAGATAGAGTTTTAATACTTTCAAAGCAAACGAAAACCCTGCCGCCCTCCACATAAAAGAGTTTGTTTCCTTATTGAACAATTTGTTTTCTGCTTTGTTTACTAAGTTCTTAAAATATCACAATAATATAAGGCAGGTCATAGAGGAATTAATTTCTAATATAGCAAAATTAACTTTAGTGTTAAATAAAACCCACCAATATTCATTCATTTATTCAAAAACATACTCAGCACCTCTTAGGTACTAAGCACTGTGTTTTACATTGCAGATACAATTTTGAACCAGACAGAAATGGCCCCAATCCCCTAAAGTACAAACCATATTGACTGAATAGAGCGTGTGATTTTCTTTTCCCGACACTGATAAGTAAAAAAGTTTTGAAACAGTGCCATTTATTAATAGTCTTTTATACCTAATGATTATCTAATTTATACTTATACCTCAGAAAACCAAATATTAATAATTTAACCTGTTATTATGATTTAATAGAAGAGATTGCAAAATTTGGAACGAAAACATTCCTTAGTTTACAACCTAGCTTTGCTGTGTCATAGTTTTATTATTTTGGGCAAATTACTTAAACTATTCAAACCTGTTTGCTTATGTGTAAGCCCCCATTATTAATATTTACCTTGAAGCTTGACTTAAAGTCAGAGATCATAAGAAGTACATGGTGGGCATATAATAATTATTACCTTTATTTTTATATTAAAATTAGTAGTATTAGGTTTAATCAGATAAAATTATGTCAGAACACATATGTCAGAATTACTTTCAAAGCAATCTTGGGTTCCAGATCAAGCTACTTTTTTGATGGTCAGGTTTTTAACCATTGTGCATTTTACTTAGCAAATATATAAACTTTTAAAGAGACAAACAAAAAAACCTTTTATTATATTCACCAGAATTAAACACAGTATCCGATATGGCAATATGGTTCCAGTTTTTCATTTCCAAGTGTCATTCTAACAAGATTCAAATATAATATTTTTTAGTGAGGTTCTATATAAATTCACTAATGAGAACAGTTGTGTTGTTTTAGCTTAATTTTTTTTCTGCCTCACATTGTGCCTGAGAATTCTTTTTTATTCTTATGGTGTGTGTGTGTGTGTGTGTGTGTGTGTGTGTGTGTGTGTGTGTGTGTGTGTATGTGTGTGTATGCATGCATGTGTTTGTGTGTGTTTAAAGTGTCCTGTTCTGATTCTATTACCCTAGGGCTTGATTTTCTTTTGTGAGTTTTGAGGTTCCATAGAAAGAAGACTGCTTTCAACATGTAAATGCTTCTGCCACTTTACATTTAGTGAAGCAGGTCGTTTTAGCTTCCTTCCAGCAGTAAGATTCATTATTTTAGTGAGTTTTGACATAGGCTCTGATTGGTTAAAAAACCTATGTTCATCATTTGCAGTTTTACTTTTGTTTTGGTATTAGGAAGAATATAGAACATATTCAGCAGTAAAACCCTAGTCAAGTGATTTAATCTGTAAGAAAAATAAGCCTTACCTTGAAATGCTTTTAAATATGTTTTTTGTTTATTTAGGGGTTGGAGGAGGGAAAGGTCACTGTTAATAGAGAGCTTTAACCAATTCTGACAAATCTGTAAACTAAAATGATGGTTCATCATAAGATTATGAAAACTCCTAAAAAGGGCATAATGGAAATATTTAAACTTTCTACTTTAGGATAAATGGTATTAAATCATGACCCTCATAGTCATCCTACATAAAGTTATGCTGCGATCACTGATCTTTCCTCAATCTCCTCTGGAAAGTGGTATCAACAACATTGACACATTAAAAAAGGAAAGATAAACCCACTAGCATTTGATGAGTTAATGTGATAATAATTGGCATTGTGCTATTCATTTAGAAGTATTTAGAAAAAGAGTAAAAACCTGCAGAAACCTATCATCTTTATATGAGGCTCCCAAGCTGTCTCTAAGCAGACTGGCTGTACCTCAGTGGTCACATGAAGCCCCCTTTGTCATATGATTTTAGGGGCATGAACATATAACTACCCTCTTGAAAACTCTATCTGAATTTAAGTTTTAAATGATACTAATTAAAATGGTACTAATTAAACGTAAATGGTACAATTACTCTCACAAGAATAGGTACAAAATATTTTTGAAGTAATCTGCACTTCTCAAATTTAGGACTATGTTTCTAATTATTTTTGTATATTTTCTTGAACATTCTTGTTTTTCCTATCTTCCAAATGATGCACCACTGGTTCTTTTTTTTTTTTTTAATCTTTATTTTTGGCTGCGTTGGGTCTTTGTTGTTGCGCGTGGGCTTTCTCTAGTTGCAGCGAGCGGAGGCTACTCTTTGTTGTGGTCCGCAGGCTTCTCATTGCGGTGGCTTCTCTTGTTGCAGACCATGGGCTCTAGGCATGCGGGCTTCAGTAATTGTGGCATGGGGGCTCAGTAGTTGTGGCATATGGGCTTAGTTGCTCCGTAGCATGGGAGATCTTCCCAGACCAGGGCTCAAACCCATGTCCCCTGCATTGGCAGGCGGATTCTTAACCACTGTGCCACCAGGGAAGTCCCATTCCACTCGTTCTTGTTTTGGATTTTCATATTACCATTACTCGTTTTAGTGACTCTAATTCTTATTGAAAAAATAAAAAAGCTACATACCCATTCCTAACAAAAACAATTAGACTTCCCAAAAAACATAAATGGACTCCATAGATCAAGAATCCCAACTTTGACAACCTTTAATAAACTTAGAAAATGATAACCCATTTGTCTTAATATATTTATTCTAATATTTTCTACAATATACATTTTTGAGGCTGCTAAATACTGTGTGTGTGTGTGTGTGTATACACACACACACATATATATTTCTGAGATTAAATTTGACCAGCTCCTAAATCTGAGACTTGGAAGATTTGGATATACTTTTCTCTCTCTCTTTTTTTTTTTTTTTTTTGCGGTATGCGGGCCTCTCACTGTTGTGGCCTCTCCCGTTGCGGAGCACAGGCTCCGGACGTGCAGGCTCAGTGGCCATGGCTCACGGGCCCAGCCGCTCCGCGGCATGTGGGATCCTCCCGGACCGGGGCACAAACCCGTGTCCCCTGTATCGGCAGGCGGACCCTCAACCACTGCGCCACCAGGGAAGCCCCTACTTTTCTCTTTATGTTAGAAAATGAAAGTCCCTTTGCACGCCGTGGAAAAATACACAATTCCCAGGCTTTTAAAATACTATATCCCATGTAGTAGTATTTATTGATTCATTACAATATAACACAATTTCCACTTCATTGAGTGGACATTTATTACTATCTAGCCTTCAAGTTAATTTCAGTGATATTATTAGGTCAGTTTTAACTTTTTGCACAAAATGTGAGCCCATATCCATTATTGGATGTCATTAACGTATCTAAAGGTGTAATCTGGCCATTGAATGTGAAAATAGGTATGCTTTTCATCGCCTGTCAGTGCTATTAAACTACAGTATTTTTCACTTCCATAGTAATTTAACTGTATGTTTTTAACTTGATGTTTCCACTATGATTTTTTTTAATTGCGCTTCATACCATGTCTGCCATCAAACTTCATCCAAAAACCTATCTCTGCCAGACTCAAATGGATACAATTATTTTCCTAGAAAAAATGTGAGCCTGGAATATGTCCACTTTGCTTCCGTTTGAACTAATCTAAGCTTTTATATTTTAAAGTTCTCCATGGATATTCTTGGACATGTCAGAGATCTTTTACCTTTGTTCATCAGTATATGTTGCTGTGAGTTGGTTCTGGTTTGTTAAGCACTTTAAAGAAATGGAAAACTTATATTCTATAGGGTTAAGAAAGGGAATCTTATAGAAGAAAATATGCTTTACTGTTATCCATGAATTTAATCTTTATCTTTTAAATATTTATTAGTTATACTAAGTGAATTTAACAATATATGTGATCAATAATGAACTTTTTAAGTATAGAAAGATGTGTGGAGAACAGGAACTGAACGTTTTATGACTATTTGACCAATGTGAAACTATCCCTGGTTAAAGAAATTTCATTTTCTGGCTCCTAAATCTTGAAATAAAGAATGTTTAACATAAAAACACCTTTATAATTGGCTCTAATATAGGCAGAAGGAGACCAAACACACAATTAATACATAATCTCAATTTAGGAATGATTTCAGAAATTTCTGGAAAAACAAGTGATTTCACAAGAAAAATAATAGTTGTAGAGCATCTTGGTCTGATTTCTCTGAGCTTTATTTGCAAAGGAAAGAAGTTATGAATGACTGTTGAAAGAAGGTAAAGTCCTATCTGATCCAAAAAGACTAAGCTTCCTGAAACACTATTTTTTATAATACAGTCAGGCCACCATTCAGTATGGTGTTAAAATAACAATCTGAACTCTTTTATTTAACTGAATATTCGCAAATAATAGATTTTCCTGTGACCTCACCAAGCTCTACAATGTCAAGGCTACCTCCTTAAGAAAGGAGGCAGAATTAATGCCCAAGCATGCCTTCCAATTATATCTCACTTTGGCTTTCCTGTGTCCAAGGAAATACATTTCTGTCTCTTGTACCCTGCTTTGAGTGGCATTAATTTCTATTGATTGATTATTCCATTTCTAATTATTTCCATAAATGATACAGGGAAAAACATTAAATACATTTTATCTTCTAATTTGTGTCTGTAAGATATTTCGAGTAATCCACCTATTTGTTATTTGTGTTAAAATTTGACAGGTCAATTTGCCCAAATAAGGGTAACCTGGATGCCTCAGGATCTGAAAATAATATCAAATGAAAAATGATTTAAGAGTTGGAAAAGGCATTTAATCAAAAATCATGTGACATAAAAACCATGAATTTTTATCATCTGGAATCCTAAATTCCTGCTTCCAGCTCCACTATCTAGAGCCAAACCGGGCTAGTTCAAATCAGACAGGTTTAATTTTTCCCATATTGTGGAAGAGATACTCATATGCCTAAGAAGTTCAGTAAAAGACTGATGCAAAATAAAATCTTACCACATGGTGAGGGACATGAATATATCCTGATAAATTGTGGGAAGAAGGCAGAGGTTAAGCAAACAGTGAAATAGTGACCCCGTCTGCTCATATTACCTATGTAACTTGGAAGAGAATTAAAAGTTATCAAATGCTTTACAGAACATTGTCTTTAATATCCTATTCAAAATCAGTGCTTCAACTTGTCTTAGTAACAGAATATCTATTCCCATTTCCCAAATCTATGTTATAGAAAGGCAGCAGGGCTCCATGCACTTAAACACAGCTGTACAATAATACTTATTGGTTTACTATTCAGTATTAGCTACCTGAATAATATTTGGGATTTCTTAGAAGCTCTATTTGGTTTTAGTGTATATTACACTAAAGACACAGAGTTAAAATGTTGTATTCTAAAGTCATTTGAAATAATTATCATTTGTGCATGTATGTTAGGTCCCCAATATGATATGTGGTTGGATTAATTTATTTTAGTTAGTTTTCAATTAGAGGAAATTGCTTTTGTAATTAATTTGGTTTTTATTTTTTTAATTGAAATACATTTGACATACATTGTTTAAGATGTACTACATGTTAAATATGTATTGTAATATGACTGACATTGTAGTGATAATTAGTAGCTCTTTCACATCACATAAGTATTTCTTTAGTTGGAATAATTAAGATAAGTTTGATGATTATAATACAGTATTGTTGTCTATATTGACTATACTGTGCACTAGATCTCTAGGGCTTATCTACTACTGGTTGCAAGTTTGTACCTTTCAACAACATCTATCCTATCCCTTCCACCTCCATTCTTAGCCCCATCCCCTGGTAACCACCATTTCACTCTCTGTTTTTACAAGTTTGGCTTTTTTAGATTCCACATATAAGTGATATCATATGGTATTTATCTTTGTCTGACTTGTTTCACTTAGCATAACATTCTCAAAGTCTATCCATGTCACACATGGCAGAATATCCTTATTTCTCATGGCTGAATAATATTATACACACACACACACACACACACACACACACACACACCCCACATCTTCTTTATTCATTCTTCCATCGATGGACACATAGGTAGTTTCTGTATCTTGGCTATTGTGAATACTGCTGCAATAACATGGGAATGCATATATCTCTTCAATGTCATGTTTTTATTTGGGTATTTACCCAGGAGTGGAATTGCTGGATCATATGGTAGATCTATTTAATTTTTGGATAAACCTCCATATTGTTTTCCATAGTGGTTGAACCACTTTATATTCCCACCAACAGTGGGAATATATCCTTGCCAACATTTGTTATCTCTTGTCATTTTGATGATAACCATTCTAACAGGTGTGAGGTGATATCTTATTGGGTTTTGATTTGCATTTCCCTGATGATCAGTGATGCTGAGAATACTTTCATGTACCTGTTGGTCATTTGGATGTCTTCTTTGGAAAATGTCTATTTAGTTCTTCAGGGCATTAAAAATTTTTTTGTTGTTATAGAGGTGTATGAGTTCTTTTTATATTTTGGATATTAATTCCTTATTGGATATACAGTTTACAAACATTTTCTTCCATTCTGTATGTTGCCTTTTTATTTTATTAATTGTTTCTTTTGCTGTGCAGAAGTTTTTGGTTTTATATAGTCCCATTTGTTGAATTTTGCTTTTGTTTGTGTTTTTGGTGTCATATCCAAAAACTCATTGCCAAGATCAATTATTTTCTTCTAGGAGTTTTGTGGTATCAGGTGTTATGTTTAAGTTTTTGAAATTTCAAGTTAATTTTTGTGAGTGGTGTAATACAGGGGTCCAATTTTATTTTTCTGCATGTGTTTATCCAGTTTTCCCAGCACCATTTGAGGAAGAGACTATCCATTCCACAATGGGTGTTCTTGGTTCTCTTGTCATATATGAGTTGACTATATATATGGGGGTTTAATTCTGGGCTCTCTGTTCTGTTTATTTGTCTATGTCTATTTTTATGTCAGCATCATACTGTTATAATCACTATAGCTTTATAGTATAGTTTGAAATCAGAAAGTGTGATACCATAATTTGGTTTTTAAATATGTAAAATTATACCATTCCAAAGGCAAAACTATAAAATGATAAATATTTAGAAAACCAAACACCATATTTCTCTTCCTATTCTCTCCAATCTATGCCTTTTACTCTTTAAAAGGAACAATTTGTATTATAATTGTGGTTATTTCAGGGTTTCCTTTTTCAAATATATATTTTCCTTCATTTCTTTCATAAAATGCAGCTAATATGTATACATACACATACAAACTCTCTTGCACCTTTTCCTTGTCTTCTTAAGAATATTTGCATGAAGGTATGACTCCATACCAATGTATAAAAATTTTCCCCATTCATTTTTATGGATTCTTTGTTTTCAATTGGGCAGGTATAACAAAACTTATTCATTCAAGCCCTTCCATTAATTTGGGGTTGTTTTAAAATTTTAATGTCATAAATAATGCCAAAATGAACATATTTGTGTATAAGTCATTCTTGGAGAAGAGATCAGTGTTATCTTTTACAGCTTAAAATTTTTAATTTATTTTAGGTTTGAGAAGAGAAAATAAAATTTATATATTTGAGGTCAGTGTGTACAGACAAAAATGGTTAACAGGCTGATTTTATCTCTTGCAGCCTAGGTTAAGTTGGAGGTCCAATATTTAGGTGGACACTGTGATAATGCTTTTCTTGCATTAGACTTGTGTCTCCATTGTTACACTGTAGTATTCATATATTGAGTAGAAGTACCCATATAATAGTCATATACTGAGTATAAGTACCATAGAATAACTAGTCCAAAGATAGACGTTATACAGTGTTCAATTGCCAAAGACACTCCAAAAGTAAGCATTAAATGCCCTAACATAAGAAGAATGAGGTCATGTTGTTGAGTACAGAAATTCCCTATGCACTAAATCACTTACAAGATTGTATTTAGTGAATTCTTAATTTTATAAAAGGAAGTTTTCAAGAAAAGATGAAGAAACTGTTGCACAAATATATATCTCATTATAAAAAGCAGAATGAGTAGATTCTTAGAATTGAAATTGCTAGGTGAAAGGGTAAATGTATATATTGTTGATATCATCAAAGGAATATAACATTTTTCATTTTATTGTGGAAAAATGCCTATTTTCCCATAGTCTTGTCATTACAGTATATTCTCAAACTTGAATTTTTCCAGTCAGATAGGTAAGTAAATTTAATATTTATATGAGTTTAATATTTTTAAATTCTATATTCAGTTCTAAATATATACTTAATTTACATAATCTCATTTTCTTTATTGATATTACAGATTCTAAGTGTGTGACATAAATTACAAATACTTTTCCTTTGTTTCCTATTTGTGATTTCCTTTTTGATTTTTATTTTTAATGCATGTAAAGTCTGATTTGGTTTGTTTGTTTGCTTTTTAAATGAGTTGTATTTATCAATCACTATTACTATTGCTTTGGAATTTTACAATGGTATTACGCATTCCAAGATTACAAAGGAATTTAACCATTTTTAACATCTGTATTATTTCACTGTTTACTATTTAGATCACTCATCCATCTGGAATTTATCCTTTATACAATACCATACAGGTTCAATTCTATACTCATCTGAATATCTATTAAATAATTTATTTAAAAAGTTAACCTTCTTTCATTGTAATGTGATGCCAAGTTTATCAGCTAGCAAATTTTACTATCTTCTGTGTATATTCCTGGTATTTTAAATTTTGATATGTTGCTCTTATATTTGTGCATTAATACCACACACAATTAATTATAGAAGCTATACATTTAAATAGCTGGAAGTATAGAGCTATACATTTAAATAGCTGGAAGAACCTAATATTGCTTTTCTACTTTTTCTTTGTCTATTTATTTTGCTTACTCATGCTTTCCAAATGAATATCATAATCAAGTTAGTTGGCTCCATGAAAAGCAATTGTTGGAAATTTTATTTTATATGAATTTAATTAAATCTATAAATTAGGTTATGGAAAATTGACAGTTTATAAAGTTACAACTTCCTATTCAAGAGCATAGACATTTCTTTCTGTTTAATAATATATACTCTGTGCGTTCCAGTTTTGCACATTACTGTTTAGGTTTGTACTGAGGCACTTTTCTGTAACTGTTTTTTGTTGTTAACTCAAATTGAATCTTCTCTCTCATTATATCCCGTATTTACTGTTTTACTTTTATTGTCACATTTCTGGTAGTTATTGTGTTGATATTGGTTTTATCCTAATATTCAGTCATATACTGTGATGATGAATGTAGTTTTATTTCCTTTCTAATTATTTAGATTAGAACTGAATTTTCTTACCTAATTGCATTAGTTAATACCTCGAATGCTGAGTAAAACTGTACTAGTCATAGTGAACATCTTTGTCTTATTCTTTAGTGAGGTAAGGGTTTTGTTTCTGACACTTGAAAAACAAAACAAGTATTTTCCTTTTCTCTTGACAAAAATAGTAATTACATTTTTATTGACAGATGTTGGAAGGAGCAAAGAAAAAGGCTTTATTAAAGAAACCAGTGAGCTTTACCCAAGGAATTTTATTATATACAGGAATTTCTCTCTCCCTATCAGAATCCATTTCAAATGGCAGAACAAATATAAAAATATTAAATCTGCAATAGTTCTAGAATTAAAAATCAGAATCCATTTGTTCTTGCTTTTAGCAGTATTTCATTTCTGTTAAGTTCTACAGCAAATTGGATCAGAAGGTGTTCAAATCCAAAGACCTATAAAATCTACCACTCAACACCAATAAGAATAAGTCCATCAAAAAAATACTCTTAGTATAATTCCTCATTATTAGCAAAATATATGTGGGAGAGTTGAGAGCTGGGCGATGGAATGAGCCTTGGATTTTCATTCCCAAACAATTGACTAAAGAACAATGAAACCACTCTGATATAATGAATGTGAGAGTAGGATTAAAAAGTAGCTCCCCCTCTTTAAATAAAAGGGAGAGAGAATTCAATGGAAGAACCTGTTCAAATGTGAGTCCTCTCAACTCTCATGTAGAATCATGGAGCAAAGACATTTTATTTCTTATCAGAATTGTCTCCATACTCAGGAAAACATCCCTCCTTTAACTAAGGAAACTAACTAGAGTGATATCCCTCTAGATATCTGTGCTGATCAAGCAAAGGTCTGGATTACAATAAGAAAAACATATATCTGAGGTAGCATAACTATCAAAGAAACAAAGTATCATACTTAAAGACATGAGCAATACTCAAAATATCTTTTAGAGAAAAGAATTTTTGAAAAGTACATACAGTATTATTATCTATATTGTATTATAAACAGAAAAGCAAAAATAGATGAATAAGTATTTATTTTGGAAAGAGGCAAGTAGAGGTTTCAGATGATAAAGCCAAATGTTTTTTGATGTGGACCATTTTTAAAGTCTTTTATTGAATTTGTTACAGCATTGCTTCTGTTTCATGGTTTTTTGGTTTGTTTGCTTTTTGTTTTTGGCCACGAGGCATGTGGTATCTTAGCTCCCTGACAGGGGATTGAACCCACAACCCCTGCATTGGAAGGCAAAGTCTTAATCACTGGACTGCCAGGGAAGTCCTAATAAAGACAAAAATGAAAACAAAAAATCTACATGTAGTGTGAATAACAGAATGCACAATCCAGAAAAAGAATTAGAAAGCCAGAGGTAGTCAAGACTTATTTCTCTAACATACCACGGAAACAAATAAACACACAATATAGGATAAATAATTATGGTAGAAAATAAATTCAGAGTTCTTCATATATGCTTGGTAGGAAATACAGCAAAATATATCAGACATAGAGGAAAGTAATATTTAATGTAATAGAATGTCAAAAAACATTCATTTTTGTTTGAACTTTTTACAACAATCAAGTGGTCAAATGTTCCAGTAAAAATTTTACAATGTAAGCTTATACCCCTGTGGTACTTGAATGGTATCAAAAGTAGATTATGAAAAAAAAAAAAAAAAGTAGATTATGCTGCTTCCTGACACTATAGATATAATCCTTCTAGAAAAGGAACATTAGCCTCTCAAACTCCTACATTACAAAGGGCTTAACAAAAGAGTTTGTTATATATGGGATACTGCTTAAAAATAATTTTTAAAATGAATAAATTCTAAAGATTTTTAAAATCTTAGAAATAGTATCTCAATAAATTTCCATGCATGTTGTAGTTCACACTACTTTTGATGTTTCATTTTTTGTTGTTATTTATCACTATATGAAACATGCCCTCATCCTTTAGCACAGCCTAAGGCTTTCTCTGGAAAAAAAGTGTTACAAGCAGCTTCTTCACAAACAGGAAAAACACTGCAAATTTGTGATTGCTATTCTTAAAAAGGTATGTATTAGTTAGTGTGCTATATAGTACTAAAAATGTACCTTTAGGGCTTCCCTGGTGGCGCAGTGGTTGAGAGTCCACCTGCCGATGCAGGGGACACGGGTTCGTGCCCAGGTCCAGGAAGATCCCACATGCCGCGGAACAGCAGGGCCCGTGAGCCATGGACGCTGAGCCAGCGCGTCCGGAGCCTGTGCTCCACAACGGGAGAGGCCACAGCAGTGAGAGGCCCGCGTACCACAAAAAAATAAATAAATTTAAAAAAATAGTACCTTTATTACTAAATTAAGATGATTATTCTGTCAATAATATTTATTGGGCCCAGAATTTTGAAGTTTTTGGTTAGCTATGATTCATAAAGATAATTTAGAAATATATGAATTGTAAAAAAAAAATCATTTGATCTTTCCTAATTCTGAAACCATAATATTTTAGACATCTTTAAAACATGATAAGGAAATAATTTATAACTAACTGTAAAAAGAATCATACATGACAATTACTTCTCTTAAACAGCCACATCACTAGTAATAAAAATACAATATATCCTACATTGAATAAGTATGTACTGAAGCTACTACTCTTAGCTTATTTATTGCTTTTATTATTTGATAAACATATCCATTACTATCACTTAAGATCATTTATCATTTTAATAGAGAAAAATGTGCCAGTCTACCCAATTTCTAAGGAACTAGAAATCATGAAGTGTGATATAAATACATTGATTATCATCAAAAACAGTAACAAGTTGTTCACCATCTAAATTATAATTTTTTCTTAATTTGTACAAATAATTTTATAATTTTTGCATTCTTCTTTTCCTGAGACTAAATAACTTATATTATCATTGTATCGTTACATGATGAAGCAAAAACAAAAAGGGGAGGTAGGTCAATGTAACTCACTTTTTCTCGTTTTAAAGGCAGGATTATTGTGATTTAATATACCTAAAGTAAATTTCATCCTTTAAAGATGTACATTTCTATGAACATGTAGATACTTTTCTCTTACTAATGTTTCAGATATATCACAAAAACTTAAAAGGCCCAAAAGACAAAACTACCTCAATTTCCTACCCTCAATCCCCACAGCACATGCTCTTATTTTTTCTTTATTACTTATTGAACAGGAGGGGACGTCTGTCTTCTTACCAAACACTTTCCTGTCTTCCCCTCCACTTCCACTCCCTGGCTCTGGATCCCATCGTACCTGACATCTCAACAAAGTTATGCCATTATTTTTTCTTTCTTTTCTTTGGTATTGCTACCTTTTCCTTCTCTACCATTTCCATTAGCATGTATACAGGCATACCTTGTTTTCTTGTGCTTCGCTTTATTGCCCTTTGCAGATATTGCATGTTTTACAAATTGAAGGTTTGTGGCAAGCCTCCATCAAGCAAGTCTATTGGCACCATTTTTCAACAGTATTTGCTCACTTTGAGCCTCTGCATCACATTTTGGTAATTCTTGCATATTTCAAAATGTTTTATTATTTGTTATGGTGATCTGCGAATAGTGATCTTTGATGTTACTATTGTAATTGTTTTGAGGTGCCACAAACCACACCTATATGACAGCAAATTTAATCAATAAATGTGTGTGTTCTGACTGCTCCACCGATGGGCCATTCTCCATCTCTCCCTCTCCTTGGGCCTCCCTATTCTTGAGACACAACAATACTGAAATTAGGTCAGTAAATAACCCTTCAATGACCTCTAGGTTTTCAAATGAAAGGAAGAGTTACATGTCTCTTACTTTAAATCAAACTCTAGAAATGATGCAGCTGGGTGAGAAAGGCACGTTAAAAGCAGATAGACTGAAAACTAGGCCTCTTGTGCTGCCAGTTAATCAACTTGTGAATGCAAAGGGAAAGTTCTTGGAAGAAACTACAAATGCTACTCCAGTGAACACAAGAAAGCAAAGCAGCCTTATTGTTGATATGGAAAAAGTTTTAGTGGTCTGCATCAAAAAATCAAACCAGTCACAACATTCCCTTAAGCTAAAGACTAATCCAGAGGAAGACCCTAAATCTCTTCAGAGGAAGGCCCTAAATCTCTTCAATTCCATGAAGGTTGAGAGAGGTGAGGAAGCTGCAGAAGGAAAGTTTGAAGCTAGCAGAGACTGGTTCATGAGGCTTAAGGAAATAAGTTGTCTCCATTAATGTTAAGTGCATGCAAGATGAAGCAGCAAGTGCTGATTTAGAAGCTGCAGCAAGTTATCAAGAAGATCTAGCTGAGGTCCTTAAGGAAGGTGGCTACCCTAAACAACAGATTTTCAATGTAGACAAAACAACCTTATACTGGAAGAAGATACCATCTAGGACTTTCATAGCTAAAGAGGAGAAGTCAATGCCTGGTTTCAAAGAACAGGCTGACTATCTAGCTAGGGTCTAAGGCAGCTGGTGACTTGAAGTTGAAGCCAATAATTTACCATTCTGAAAATCCTAGGGTCCTTAAGAATTATGCTCAATCTACTCTGCCTGTGCTCTATAAATAGAATACCAAAGCTTGGATGACAGCACATCTGTTTATAGCATGGTTTGCTGAATATTTTAAGCCCACCTTTGAAGCCTATTGCTCAGAAAAAGATTCTTTTCAAAATACTACTGTTCATTGACAATGCATCTGGTCACCGAAGAGCTCTGATGGAGATATACAATGAGATTCGTGTTGTTTTCATGCCTGCTAACACAACATCTATTCTGTAGCCAATGGATTAAAGAGAAGTTTTGATTTTCAAGTCTTATTTAAGAAATACACTTCATAAAGCTATAGCTGACATAGATAGTGATTCCTTTTATGGACCTGGACAAAATAAATTGAAAACCTTCTGGAAAAAATTCACCACATTCTAGATGCCATTAAGAACATTTGTGATTTATGAGAAAAGGTCAAAATATCAACATGGGTTTGAAAGAAGTTGATCCCAACCCTAATGGGTGACTTTGAAAGTAGCAGGAGAACTGGAATTAGAAGTGGAGCCTGAAGATGTGACTGAATTGTTGTAATCTCAGGATAAATCTTTAACAGATAAGGAGTTGCTTCTTATGGATGAGCAATGATAGTGTTTTCTTGAGGTGGAATCTCCTCCTGGTAAAGATGCTCTGAAGATTGTTCAAATGACAACAAAGGATTTAGAATATTAGATAAATTTAGTTGATAAAGCAGTGGCAGGGTTTGAGAGGATTGACTCCAATTTTGAAAGAAGTCTACTGTCGGTAAAATGCTGTCAAACAGCATTGCATGTTATCGAGAAATTGTTCATGAAAGGAAGAGTCAGTTGATATGGGAAACTTCATTGGTGTCTTATTTTAAGGAATGCCACAGCCATCCCAACCTTCAACAACCACCACCCTGGTCAGTTGGTAGCCATCAACATCAAGGCAAGACCCTCCACTAGCAAAAAGATGACAACTTGTTGAAGGCTCAGATTATGTTTAGCATTTCTTAGCAATAAAGTATTTTTCAATTAAGGTATGTACATTGTCTTTTTAGACATAATGCTACTGCAATTTAACAGATTATAGTGTAAAAATAACTTTTATATGAACTGGGAAATTTTTTAAAATTTGGGACTCACTTTATTGTGGTATTTTCTTTATTGCAGTGGTCTGAAACCAAACCACAA
Source organism: Pseudorca crassidens (assembly GCF_039906515.1). Taxonomy (NCBI): domain Eukaryota; kingdom Metazoa; phylum Chordata; class Mammalia; order Artiodactyla; family Delphinidae; genus Pseudorca; species Pseudorca crassidens. Next base: position 91,569,152 of record NC_090302.1, read on the forward strand.
TACCTCCGAGGTATGCCTGTACACGTTCCATTCTCTTTGATCTAAAGACAAGCAATCACAAACTCTAAACCGCAGAACCACATATACCTCTTTAGCTCAAATCTAACTTGCTGAAAGCATTGTTTCCATTTAGGGTTCTGACTGCCGACTGCCTAACCTCCCATTTAGTAGTTCCACCCTCCTCTCCATTTTTCCCCGTCTCTCCAATTAAAACATCTACATCCCTTCCTTCAAATAATTGCTCCCTCTTTCAATCCTTTCTTCCCTTGACTTATATAGCACTAGAGTCTCTCACTTCTCCTACAAATGTTTTGTCTGAACTTTCTGATAGATTTCTTCTCCATGATCTTATTTTGTAAATTGAGATTCTCATCTCACCAAAAATAGTTCAATGTTGACAGAATGCCCAGATATTATGTACAGCATCTGGCAGAGTATAGATGAGAAATATTTGTTGAAAGAGTAAAAGAAAAAAGAAGGAAGGCAGGCAGGCAGACAGGTGAAGGAGAGGAAGAATTAATGAAGCTAATTTCCTAATTTTCCCATCAAAAGATAAAGTTTATTTCCTTTTAAGTAAAAGTAAGTCTCTTTTTCTATTAATTACTGTGACTGAATGTGCATATTGTCATTGCATTGAACCAAGCACTAGTTAGGACACAAGATTTTGTTTCCTAACATTGACAAATGGAAAATTTTAACTATTAGTGGCATATTTACTAAAGTCAGACATACAGAGTTCACAAATTGTATATTTTCACAAGGAAGGACACCCATCTAGCTATCAGTAGATGGAGAAATTGGTCATAACTAGCATACCAGATTCTTCTCATATGAACCCTCCTGTGAACTAAACCTCATTCTCTTTAAAATAATTACTCTTACCAACAAAAAATCCTTTAAATTTATATAAGTGTACTCATGCCTTATGTGTTCTTTTTTCTCTAGCTTCTTTGGCCAACATTTAATTGGCTGTGGTGGTGAGATAGATCTATATTACTGTGTTTTGATAATTTGGCTTATGAATTGGCAGTTACCTAAGTGAAAAAGTGGTGCAGAGTATCAGACTCACAATGATGCATTTCCTTCTTTTAGGACTTAGTCTATCAAATCTACTCTAGCTTTGTGTCTCTCTGATGCCCACAAATAATATTCTTTTAATTTAACGAACTTACCTATTTTTTTTCCAGCAGTTGAATTAATCTGTTACAAGCTATTCCAGTATTGTAAAAAGCAGAAAATACCTAAATCCATTCTTACCTCCACAATTTTCCTATGTATCTTCCTCCCTGAAATGTTTCTTATGCAAGTCTTCAAATGCTTTCTGAAGTGACATCATTCAGTATGAGTAAAGGAAAGGCTGGTGTCAGATTTAATATAAAAGACATTCTTAGAAATAATACAGTGATGTATTCTTGCCCTTTGAGAAAGAAAAGCACAGCTCATACCAAAGAGGATTCAAACTTGCAGTAGGTTTAAGTCTAGAAAACACAATATATCAGAGGCAGCTTGCCCAGTGAAATGTTGTGAGTTTTATCATTGTCATAAATATTTCTAAGAAACACTGAAGGATTTGAACCAAAAAGGATAAACTCTCTATTTATAATAGTAATATGATAAAGTTAAAGAGGATATTGTATTGAAAACCTGGCTTTGCTCCAGTCATTAGAAAAAGAAGTTGCAGACAGACATACAGAATGACTGAGAGAACCCCCACGAATATTATTGTTTTCTTTTTACTTTTATTGAGCATGCCACTCACTCTTATAAGGATATTACTTGTATTAACACCTTTGCATGCATTAACCTTCTACAGTAGTTGTCCCCATTTTGCAGATAGAAAAAAATGGCACAGAGACAGACAAAGTCAGAGCTGGGGTTAAAACCAATCTCAGGGATTGTAACAGCTCTGACATACTAAAGCTGGCATTGCATTGAGACAAAACTCAACCAGTACACTGACCCTTTGAGAGCAGATCTAACAAATGAAGTAATGAAACTAGAAAAGTAATGACCCAGTGGGGCCATAACACCAACATACACACACCTCCAGTAATATCAATCCTAAGGGAGAATTCAGGAAGCATGAAGATTATCTACCTTGTCATCAAGTGGAAAAGGGGTTCCACTTATTTGCTCAATTTAATGAATATCTTTATTTACTAGCTCTTCAGTGCCAAGTTTTAGACTACTAAATTCAGTTGAAACATTTCAAAGGCTAGAAGGAAATAAAATAATATTTCTTAGTTTATGTTGCATTAAACCCCCTTCCCCAACAGTTATCAACTTGCAAGTCAAGTTCAAAGTAATTCTTTCTCAAAATGTCTCCCCTCCTTGCATTGGCCTCCATGGAACTCGCTCTATAAAAATCTATGTCTACACATTTTTTTGTTTCCATTTTAATGTTAATTCCAATCTTATAAAATAATATTCAAATAAATAAAAGGTATGGCTGGTAACTTTCAGGCACATACCAACTATGAGATTTTAAAAATGATTGGCATTTATATGTCTGTAAAAAGAAAAGGAAGAAAAATTAGAGTTAGCAATTACAGTTCCTTTCACTCTCAGATTTTAGATAACTACTCCTCTACAATTCCCCTCATTTCTATAAATTTCCATGTTTTTCATCTTCTTGGGAATTCACCCAGACGATTTATATATTGTTATTACTATAAATATATATAGATGTATATAAATATTAATAAAGAGTAACTTAATGAACTCATATATAAATAATGTTAATTAAAATACATAGTAGGCTTCTATTAATTTATAAACTTTATATGAATAATATATTGTTGATATCCTTCTGGAACATGGGGTTTTTTTCGGTATTTTAATGTCAAGATGTGTATGTTTTATTTTTTTTAAAGGAATCTCATTATCTTTATTTTTTAAATTTTTATTTATATTGGAGTATCATTGATTAACAATGTGGTGTTAGTTTCAGGTGTACAGCAAAGTGACTCAGTTATACATATACATGTATAAGTACTTATTCAAATTCCTTTCCTATTTAGGTTATTACGGAATATTGAGGAGAGTTCCCTGTGCTATACAGTAGGTCCTTGTTAGTTATGTATTTTAAATACAGCAGTGTGTACGTGTCAATCTCAAAATCCCTATCTATCCCTCCCCCCACCCCTCCCTCCCCAGTAACCAAAAGTTCATGCTCTAAGTCTGTCAGTCTGTTTGTTTTGTAAATAAGTTCATTTGTATCATTATTTTAAGATTCCACATATAAGCGATATCATATTATATTTGACTTTGTCTGACTTACTTCATTTAGTATGATAATCTACAGGTCCATCTATATTGCTGCAAATGGCATTATTTCATTCTTTTTTTATGGCTGGGTAATATACCATTGTATATATGTACCACTTCATCTTTATCCATTCCTCTTTTGGTGAACATTTAGGTTGCTTCCATGTCTTGGATATTGTGGACAGTGCTGCCATGAACATTGGGTGCATGTATAATTTCGAACCATGTTTTTCTCCAGACATATGCCCAGGAGTGGGATTGCTGGATCATATGGTAACTCCATTTTTAGTTTCTTAAGGAACCTCCATACTGTTCTCCATAGTGGCTGTACCAATTTACATTCCCACCAACAGTGTAGAAGGTTCCCTTTTCTTCACACCCTCTCCAGCATTTATTGTTTGCAGATTTTTGATGATGGCCTTTCTGACTGGTGTGAGGCGATATCTCACTGTAGTTTGTTTTGCCTTTTTCTAATACTTAGCAATGTTGAGCAAATTTCATGTGACTCTTGCCCATCTGCATGTCTTCTTTGCAGAAATGTCAATTAAGTTCTTCTGCCCATTTTTTGATTGGGTTGTTTACTTTTTGATATTGAGCCACACGAGCTGCTTGTAAATTCTGGAGATTAATCCCTTGTTGGTCACATGGTTTGCAAATATTTTCTCCCATTCTATGGGTTGTCTGTTCATTTTATTTATGGTTTCCATTGATGTGCAAAAGTTTTTGAGTCTAATTAGGCCCCATTTTTTTATTTTTGTTTTTATTTCCATTACTCTAGGAGATAAGGAAAAATATTACTGAAATTTATGTTGCAAAGCATTCTGCCTATGTTTTCACCTAAGAGTTATATAGTATCTGGTCCTACATTTAGGTCTTTTATCCATGTTGAGTTTTTTTTTTATTTACATGAAGCTGTCCAGTTTTCCCAGTACCATTTATTGAAGAGACTGTCTTTTCTCCTTTGTATAGTCTTGCCTTCTTTGTCATAGATTAGGTGACCATAGGTCTGTGGGTTTATCTCTGGACTTTCTATCCTGTTCCATTGATCTATATTTCTGTTTTTGTGCCACTACCATACTGTTTTCATGACTGTGGCTTTGTAGTATAGTTAGAAATCAGGGAGCCTGATTGCTCCATCTCTGTTTCTCTTTCTCAAGATTGCTTGGGTTATTCAGGACCTTTTGTGTCTCCATACAGATTTTAAGACTTTTTTGTTCTAGCTCTGTGAAAAGTGCCATTGGTAATTTGATAGGGATTACATTGAATCTGCAGATTGCCTTGGGTAATATAGTCATTTTGATAATATTCTTCCAATCCAAGAACATGGAATATCTTTCCATTCGTTTGTGTCACCTTTGATTTCTTTCATCCGTGTCTTATAGTTTTTGGACTACAGGTCTTTTGTCTTCTTAGGTAGGTTTATTCCTAGGTATTTTATTTTTTTGAGGTGATGGTAAATGGGATTGTTTCTTTAATTTCTCTTTTCAATCTTTCATTGTTAGTATGTAGAAATGCAACAGACTTCTGGGTATCCAACAACTTTACTGAGTCATTGATAAGCTCTAGTAGTTTTCTGGTAGCATCTTTACAATTTTCTATGTATAGTATCATGTCATCTGCAAACAGTGATAGTTTTACTTCTTCTTTTATAATTTGGGTCCATTTATTTGCTTTTTCTTTTCTGATTACTGTGGCTAGGACTTCCAAAACTATGTTGCATAAAAGTGGCAAGAGTGGACATCCCTGTCTTGTTCCTGATCTTAGAAGAAATGATACACACTTGCCTATGTATTTATATGTGTATGTACATGCACATCTTTACATATAGGTGTGTATGTGTATGTATCCTATATGTGATATGTGTGTGTATATATACGATGAATTTATAGATGCAGTACATATATATTTTTATTCTACATGCTTTTATATGTAGGTGTATATGTGTGTCTATATGTATGTACGTGTATGTATTGCATATATTATATGTGTATGTATGTATACAGTATATATACACACCTAAATATCTTCGTATGTGTGTATATATGTATGATATAGACGAACCTAGGTGTGTATATTGCATATCTTATACGTATGTGTACATACTGTATATATATACAAACTATGCATTTCATATGTGTGTATGTATAGTGTATATGTATGTGTCTATTGTATATATTATGTGTATATGTGTGTAGACATACTGTATATATACAAACTGCATTTTATATATATGTGTGTATATATGTATTTGCGTATTGCATATACGATATGTGTATATGTCTGTATGCGTACTGCATATATATAGAGCTGTATATTTTTGTATGCGTGTACATATGTACGTGTGTGTGTATATACACACACACCCTATGGATTCTGTTTGTCTGGAGAACGCTCACTGATACGGACACTTATGACAATTGAGCACCTGCTCTTTGCCAGCCAGGGAGCCAAACGCTTGTCCTTTCTGTGTCTCCCTTAAGTGTCACAAGTCCCGGGAGGGAAGGTGATGCCGCTCCTACCAGTTGAGGTGCCTCAGGGTCAGAGAGGTGCACAGGGCGGGGGGCTGGAGCCTGGTGGAGCCCAGGTGGAGTTCTAGCAGCAGTACAGCCTAGCAGTCCCACTTCCCCGGGTGCCTCTCACAAAGACGCCGAGGGAGAGACGGGGTCTGAAGGAGGGGATGAGGAAGCTTCCGTGGGTCTGCAAGCCCAGACCAAGGCTGACTCGTCAAGGGTGTTAGAGGTCAGGACTCTGGTTACCCTGGGCATGGGGTTACACAGAACCATTCCCATTCTGAAAAAGTATCCATTCTGCTCTTGTTTGTATGTTTACCCCCCATCCCCCAAATCTTCTAAAAACACATTCTCTTGGTTGCTGGGAGCACACAAGGGGAAGTTGTGTGTGAGGGGGTGTGATCCAGGGGACAGGGAGGATAAGCCCCCCACTCGTAGGGCCAGGAGTGGCTCAGCTTTGTGAGCTAAGGATGGCCCGCGAGGTCCCAGAGAGAAGGGTCCCTGCTCCGTCCCTGCTCCGTGCACCCCATTCCCAGCCTGAGAAGTCCGGAGCCCACCCCCTCCCCCCCCACACACACATCAGGGAGGAGAGCCAGTCACCCTGGCTCCCAGGCTCCGGCTCCAAGGCTCCCGGCACTAGGAGCTATTTTCAGCTTTCATGCCCTAGGACACGGCCAGAGCTAGTGTCTCCGGAAACTGTCTGTCTCTCGCCCGCCCGCCATCCCTCCCTCCCTCCTCCGCCTCTTCCCCTCCCGCTCCAGCTGTCCTGCCCTCCACCCTGCATTTCTACACAGGATGGCTCACAGACAGCTGCTCCCCGTGCCCACCCGCCACCATTCGATGGATGTCAAAGCAAGCCCTGGGGACTTCCCTGGAGGTCCAGCGATTAAGACTCTGAGCTTCCACTGCAAGGGGTGCGGGTTCGATCCCTGGTCAGGGAAATAAGATCCCACATGCCGCCCGGCACGGCCAAAGAAATAAATGAATAAAAAATAAAGTTATAGTGATGAAACAGCCCTAGTGGTGCAAGGATGGGACGTATAGCTCTATGGTAGAGAATAAAGGTCCAGAAACAGATAGATGAGAACTTGATATGACAGAAAGTGGGGAAATTAAGGAGTTTTCAATAAATGGCATTAGGACAATTGCATATCCATGTGGGAAAAAGTAAATTAGAAAAAAAGAAAAAAAGCAAACCCTGGTCAGGTGTGACCTTGGGCCCAGGGCCATTGGCACACGTTGTCGTGTGGGATGTTCTTCCTTAGACTCCTCCCTCCCTCCTGTGTCACTGTCACTTCCTCCAGAACCTTCCTGGACTCCCCTACACAAGCCCGGGGTGTGCCCTCACCCGCCCACCCTGGATCACCGGAATTCCAATCCCGGCCCACCCTTCCCCGCCAGGTAAAGAACTGGGCCTGGTCAATAAGACCGTAGAGGTCCTCGACCAATGCTATTGCAGTTGGAATTGTTACTGTGTTTACACAGGGTGACCAACACCCGCCCCCAGTTTGCCCAGGACCGCTCAGGTTTGAGCGCTGGAACTGTGGGGAAACCCTCATTTCCGGGGAACCCCAGAAGGCTGGTCAGCCTATTTAGGATGGATCTTTCATTTGATATCCCAACCCCCGGGAGCCAGAAAGGGAATCTCCCCCCTCCTTCCATGGTAACCTTCATTCATTCATCCACTCATCCCTTTATTCAACTCCTTTATTCAGCAAGTATTTAGGAAGCATCTACTACATAGCAGACACTCTTCTAGGTGCTGGGGACAGTAAACTGAGAAGGTGTGATTTGTTACACGGGGATGATGTCTCGGGGACCACTGCAGGGCATGGGAGGTGGGAGAGGGAAGGGGCAGTTGTAAATGCAGGCTCTGACGGGACTGGGGCAGAACTTGCCCTAAGCCAGGCTGGTTGCTTCAACACAGCTGCTTCAACACAGCTCCTCACCCAGGGCCATCCTGCTTCCGTCTCACCCAGTTCTTCGGTGATGTCTGGGGAAAATCTGTGGTTGTCACAACTGGGGGGTAGGGGCCCCTGGAATCAAATGGGTGGGGACAGGGATGCTGCTGAACCCCACACAGTGCCCAGGAGGGGCCCCCAGCAGAGAATGACCCGCCCCAAATAACCCCAGTGCCATGGGGGAGACCCTGCACTAATATTATTCAGACCCGCTGGTGCCCCTAGATTCCTGCACAGGCTGGGACTCTAACCGGGTCACCTCTGTATCCCGAGGTGACCTAGAGTGGGGCAGCCAGGAGGGCTGAGTATCAGGGATGAAATGACAAATCTCCGTGCCCACTCTCCCCGCCGCACCCCAGGGTCGATGGCCTCTATCTCCTCCCTGTGCAGGTAGCTTTTCCCTGAGCCATTTCTTCTTGTCAAGGTCCCTGTCGCAGGTTGTGTTCCCCGAAGATGACGTTGAGAGCAAGCAGTGGAGTGCAGGTGGTTGATGTGAGACGTGCAGAGAACAGATACAGCTGCCATAGGGTCCCGCAATTCCACTCCTGGGCATAGATCTGGAGAAAACTCTTAATTCAAAAATATACATACACCCCTGGGATTTCCCTGGTGGTCTAGTGGTTAAGACTCTGTGCTTCCGGTGCAGGGAGCATGGGTTCCATCTCTGGCCAGGGAACTAAGATCCCACATGCTGTGTGACAAAAAAATAAAGAGAGAAAGAAAGAAAAAGAAAGAAAGAAAAGAAAGAAAAAGAAAGAAAGAAAGAAAGAAAGAAAGAAAGAAAGAAAGAAAGAAAAGATACATGCACCCCAATGTTCATTGCATCACTATTTATAATAGGCAAGATGTGGAAGCTACCTAAATGTCCACTGATGGATGAATGGATAAAGAAGATGTGGTACATATATACAATGGAATATATTCAGCCATAAAAAGAATGAAATAAGGCTATTTGCAGCAACGTCGTGGATGGACCTAGAGATTATCATACTAAGTGAAGTAAGTCAGAAGAGAAAGACACATATATGATCTCTCTTATATGTGAAATCCAAAATACGACACAAATGAACTTGTCTACGAAACAAAAACAGACTCACAGACATAGAGAACAGACTTGTGGTTGCCAAGGGGGAGAAAGAGGGAGGGAGGGTTGGATTGGGAGTTTGGGGTTAGCAGAGGCAAACTATTAAATATAGGATGGATACGCTACAAGGTCCTACTGTCTAGCACAGGGAACTATATTCAATATCCTGTGATAAGCCATAATGGAAAAGAAAAAGAGTTTTATTTATAGGTTCCATCCCTAACTGAGCTGGCCCATCCCCTCCCATGGTTCTAAGTGCAGCCCGAGGCTGCAGACTTCCCACCGTGGTCTTCAGCTCCAGAGCAAGCCACCTGCAAACCAGCCGCATCTTCCCAGGGGCTGGCAACTCTCCTTTGCTACTGATTCCAAGACACATCCAGATAGCACAAATGTGACCATGAAAACAAACTCAGGCATGTTCAAATCAGGGAAATAACCTTCTTATCTCTGTTTAGTAGTTGCTTAATTTTAGAATAGCTTAGAGTTACAAAAAAGTTGCAAAGATCTGTACAGAGTGTGCAGAGTGCTGTGGACCCCCGACCCAGTACCCCTATTTCCAACACGTTAGTACTTTGGTACGTTAGTACGACATGCTTATCCAACTAAGGAACCGAGATGGATACGTTATTATTAACTAAAGTCCACACTTTACTAGAATTTCCCTAGCTTTCCCCTAACATCCTTTTTCTGTCCCAGTCTCCTCTGGGCTGTGACATTTCTCAGACGTCCCTGGGTTTTGATACCTTGAAAGTTTTGAGGAGGACTGGTCAGGTATTTTGTCCCTCAATTTGTCTGTTGGTTTTCTGATGTTTTTCTTATGGTTGGGCTGGAGTTACGGGGTTTGGGGCGGAAGATCCAGACAGAGATAAAAATGTCATTCTCCTCAGGTCACATCATCAAGGATACACACCATCAAGGATACACACATCAAGGATACACCCCATCAACGGGACTTGTGACAAACAATTTTACCCTTGATCACCTGGCCGGTATCGTCTTTTTTTTTTTTTTTTTTTTGCTGCGTTGGGTCTTCATTGCTGCACACGGGCTTTCTCTAGTTGCGGCGAGCAGGGGCTCCTCTTTGTTGCGGGCACGTGCTTCTCATTACAGTGGCTTCTTTTGTTTCGGAGCACGGGCTCTAGCTGTGCGGGCTTCTGTAGTTGTGGCATGGGGGCTCAGTAGTTGTGGCTCCCAGGATCTAGAGCGCAGGCTCAATAGTTGTGGCCCACGGGCTTAGTTGATCTGCGGCACATGGGATCTTCCCGGACCGGGGCTCGGACCCGTGTCCCCTGCATTGGCAGGTGGATCCTTTGTTTTCTTTGTTCCTTTTGGAACCAAAACTTTAATCCCAAGGAGTCTCACAAAACATATTACAAATGACAGCATGAAAAAAAAAAACTGCACAGTAACTCAAAGTTCAGCTCTACAATATACTCTTCATCTGGCAAGACATTGGTATCTTGATCATCTCAACTTCCAAAAAACATTACAAAGAGCTATGTATTCATGTACGGCAATCACAGAGGGGACTTATGACCTAACTCAAAGGGAAACTAACTTCCTTGAAACTTCTTAGATTCTAAACTCACTGGACAACCTCTTGTCCAGTGTGAAGACTAGTGGAATTCTTAAACCTCTAATCTAGGGTAAGGGTGCGGCTTTCACTTGTACCTGCTGGCTTGTGTTCACAGCACCTTTTAAAGACTGCTTGCTTAACTACAGCTGCATACCATATCCCAGCTACAGAAAGTCTTTTCAATGTTTGCCAGTGTTGCTTCCATAATAATAAACATCACACTTTAGGTGGGCAGGAGTTAGAGTTTTATTCTCAGTCTAGGCAAGACCAAAAATTCAAAGCAAATTCAATTTTGCTTAAGAGAACATTGTAAAGAAACAATTCTTCATATTACATGCCTCATATGACCCATTTCAAACCATAGAGAATGACACCTTTATGTGTCACTGTCCCAAGAGACAAACAAATGTGAACAGCTAAAACATTTAAAAAGTGCATCAAGCTTCGGAAGTCTCAAACGAAACTTGAATTTTCTGTACATACTCCTGTCAAATGAAGTTATTTCCTGTGCACCACTCCTCTTGCAAAGTGGTCTGCTATTTCCTTTCATTTGACCTGGATCGGCTAGGAGACCTAGAGAAAGATCGGGACGGCTTGCGATTTCTCTCCTGGGACAGTGATCTCTCTCTTCTCCTATATCTACTAAAGGGACCTGCTCCGGCTGCGGGAGAAGCTTCTCCGTCTTGGACATCTGTGGTGAGGGGGAGGACTCCTCCTCCGATAATCATCTCGAGGGCGAGGACCCCAAGAAGGAGGCGGCCACGATTTCGACTTCTCCTTTCCCCATTGGACAGGTCCACTCTTACTCGGCAGCCACAGAGTGTTCTCCCGTCTAGTTCTCAGACAGCATCCGCTGCATCTCGGGGATCTTCATTTTCAACAAGAGCGAAGCCGGGAGGGTTTTTAGCAACCCACACACTTCGGAGTGGTCCATAATATCCTAAAGCTCGTTCGAATTCACTCTTGTTACCATTGTTTCCAAGATTCCTTACACAAACGTTACAGTCCAACGGACAGGAATCCCGATGCAAGACCCTCCTGGCTCCTGGGTTTCATGGGCCACAGGGTGATCCCGGGCCTCTAGAATCTCGCAGCTGAATCGGCTCGCACAAGCTGTCCTGTGGGGATGCTTTTCCCCCCATGTGTCCAGCCCGGGGCCCTGCTGTCTAGGCCCGACCTCCAGGGTGACAGGGTGAACCCCAGGTCCCTGGAGCAAACACTCAGAGCCCTGGTGACCAGACTCAGGGGGCTGGGGCGGCAGCTGGACATGTGTGGCCACCCTGGTGGTGTTTGGCCCCATCTGCAGTTCCAGTTCCAGCTGAGAAAGAGCCTCGCTGTGTTATTTTCTCCTGGTTGTGTAAGGATCCCCGGTGTCATTTGACAGAAATGTACATGGTGTGTTCTTTCTCTCTTTTCTCCCTGCTTCCTCTCGTCCCTCTGCCCCTCCCTCTCTCCCTCTCCCTCTGTCCCCCCCCTTCCCTCTCCCTCTTTCCTCTGCGTCTCTCTCTTTCCCTCTCTCCCTCCCCCGCTTCCCCCCTCCCCATCCCTCTCCCCGTCCCTCTCCCAACTCCCTCTCCACCTCCATCTCCCCCTCGCTCTCCCACATCCCTCTCCCTCTCCCCTCCCCCTCCCTCTACCTCCTCCGTCTCCCCCGTCTCTCTCCCGCCTCCCCCCTCCCTCTTCCCGCCTCCCCCGTCCCTCTTCCCTGTCCCTCTCTCCCTTCCTCTCTCCCTGTCCCTGTTTCCCTGTTCCGCACGCCCTCCCTCTACCTCTTTCCCTCTCCCTGTCCCTCCACCTCCTTCCCTCTCCAGAGAGGGAAGGAGGTGGAGGGACAGGGAGAGAGAGCAGGATGGGGGGAGAGGGAGAGAGAGGGGGGAGAGGGAGAGAGGGATAGAGGGAGGGAGCGAAAGACGTCTCTCCCTCCCTCCCTCTATCCCTCCCTTCCTCCCTCTATCCCTCCCTCCCTCTATCCCTCCCTCCCTCCCTCCCTCTATCCCTCTCTCCCTCCCTCTATCCCTCTCTCCCTCCCTCTCCCTCTCTCCCTCTCCCTCCCTCCTTCTCCTCCCTCTCCCTCTCCCTCTCCAACTCTCACGCTCCCTCCATCTCTCCATCTCCCTCACTCCCTCCCAGAGAGGGAGAGATGGAGAGGCAGAGACAAGGGAGAGGGAGAGAGAGAGAGGGAGAGATGGAGGGAGAGGGAGGGAGAGGAAGAGAGGGAGAGAGATATGGAGAGGAGAGCGAGAGAGAGGGGGGGAGAGGGAGAGGGAAAGAGGTCTCTTCCTCCCTCCCTCTCCCTCTGTCCTCCTTCTCTCCCTCTCCCTCCCTCTCTCCCTGTCCCTGTTTCCCTGTTCCGCCCTCCCTCTCCCTCTTTCCCTCTCCCTCTCCCTCCACCTCCTTCCCTCTCCAGAGACGGAAGGAGGTGGAGGGAGAGGGACAGGGAAAGAGGGACAGGGAGAGCACAAGAGGGAGGGGGGAGAGGGAGGGAGAGGGGGGAAAGGGAGAGAGGGATAGAGAGAGGGAGCGAAGACGTCTCTCCCTCTCTCCCTCCCTCTCTCCTTCTCCTCCCTCTCCCTCTTCCACCAACTCTCCCTCTCCCTCCATGTCTCCATCTCCTTCACTCCTTCCCACATAGGGAGAGATGGAGGGAGAGGCAGAGATAAGGGAGAGGGAGAGAGGGAGAGGGAGAGATGGAGGAAGAGGGAGAGAGGAAGAGAGAGAGGGACAGAGGGAGAGAGAGAGAGGGGGGGAGAGAGAGAGAGAGGGAGAGCGGGAGAGGGAAAATGGTCTCTTCTTCCCTCCCTCTCCCTCTCTCCTCCGACTCTCCCTCTCTCACCCTCCCTCCGTCTCCCCATCTCCTTCCCTCGCCCTTTCCCTTCCTCTCTCCCTCTTCCTCCCTCTGTCACTCCCTCTCCCTCACCCTCACTCCCTCTCAGAGAGGGAGAGATGGAGGGAGAGGCAGAGACAAGGGAGAGGGAGAGAGGGAGAGGGAGAGCAGAACAGGGAAACAGGGACAGGAAGAGAGAGAGGGAGAGGGAGAGAAGGAGGAGAGAGGGAGAGGGAGGGAGGAAGAGACCTCTTTCTCCCTCCCTCTCTCCCTCCCTCTCTCCCTCCCTCCATCTCTCCCTCTCCCTCTCTCCCTCTGCCTTATCTCTGCCTCTGTGGGAGGGAGTGAGGGAGATGGAGAGACGGAGGGAGAAGGAGAGTTGGAGCGAGAGGGAGAGGGAGAAGAAGGAGGGAGGGAGAGGGAGAGAGGGAGGGAGAGACATCTTTCGCTCCCTCCATCACTCTCTCCCACTCCCCCCTCTCCCTCTCCCCCCTCCCTCTCCATCTCTCTCTCCCTCTCCCCCCTCCCTCTCCATCTCTCTCTCCCTCTCCCCCCTCCCTCTCCATCTCTCTCTCCCTCTCCCCCCTCCCTCTCCATCTCTCTCTCCCTCTCCCTCCACCTCCTTCCCTCTCCAGAGAGGGAAGGAGGTGGAGGGAGAGGGAGAGGGAAAGAGGTAGAGACAGAGCGTGCGGAACAGGGAAGCAGCGACAGGAAGAGAGGAAGGGAGAGAGGGAGAAGGGGAGAGGGAGAGGGAAAGGGGGAGAGGGAGAGGGGGAGGGAAAGAGGGAGAGAGAGAGAGGGACAGGGAGAGAGGGAGGGAGAGAGGCAGGGGGAGAGATGGAGGGAGAGGGAGAGGCAGCGAGGTAGAGGGAGAGAGGGAGAAAGGGAGAGAGAGAGGGAGAGCGGTAGAAGTGCTGAGGAGGGGGGCTCCCTCCCCCTCCCACTCCCATCCTTTCCCTACTGCTTTCTCTTTTCTCTGCTTCAACAAACACCAGGCGCCTTTTAGATCAGCCCTGAAGTCAACGTTGATGCTTGGACAGCCTGACCTCCCCGCTGACTTCCAGCCCAGGACCACCGCTGGGAGATGAAGTCTGCGGGGCCCTGGGCGCAGGCTGCACAGGCACCTCCCCTGATGCCCAATCTCTCCCCGTTTACGAGGCAGCCGACACTCCCCTCCCTGACTCCCCAAGATTTGGGGCCTTTTTAGTATGTGTCGATAATGCCATGAGCTACTATTTAACTCTTCCACGAGGACCCATCTCCCAAAATGCAGTGGTTTTCAGCCTTGGCTGCACTAGAGAACCCCCAGGGAAGGGAGAGACGTCTCTCCCTCCCTCTCTCTTTCTCTCCCTCTGTACTTCTGTCTACCTCTCTCCCTCTCCCTCTCCCTCTGGGGTGATGCCCGATGAGCTCAGAATCGTAGATGGCCCCCCCATCCCCTCTCTGTGGCTTGCATGGGGGATGCACCTTCTCACCGTGGCCCGGGCATGGCCTTGACAGTCAGACATCGGGTCCTGCACGGACACTTGTGTTTGTTCCACAGCGCAGGTGGCTGCAGTCTGTGCTTCTGTAGATGGGGGCTGTGCGTGAGCCCTTCATCTTCCCCGCAGACACCACTGGTGCTCGCTCGGCCTCGCGGGTGATGCGGGGGGCACGGGGGACAGTCTTGTGTCCCCACCTTCTTGGGCTACAGACAGGCCACGCTGGTCCCGTGGTGACTGGGGGCTCCCAGGAGAACCCCACTGCAGACCGGAGAGGTGGCCCCAGAGAAGGTGGCGTACGCCTGGGGCCGGGCCTCATCAGTGAGCCACGGGCCACCTGCAGCAACAGCTGTCTCACCGTCCAGGGGCTGGGTGTTCGGGCGCCGTGGGGTTGAGCCACTGTCTGCACGGCAGCCGTGTTTGTCTTGTTGAGCCCAGGGAGGCCCCTTGGTGGCTCCTGGAAAGACTGGCCGCATTTCTTCCTGCCCTTGGCCTTAGAGCCCATCACGTTCATGCCGTTTCTGGTTCCAAAAGGACCTGTGTTAATAAAGACCACGTGTTAGGACAGCACCAAAGTGTCTAGAAATCCGGGCCAGGAGGAGGAGGGAGGGGGATTGGCTGTGCCCGCCAGTGGCCTGGGAGCCCTGCCCGCCTGCAGAGACCTGGCCCGGGGCCCGCGGGGAGGCCGTGGCCCTCGGTCCCCAGCGCCTTCCGTCTCTGGGTTCCAGGAGAACTGCGTGATCCTCAGGGAGCTGGTGAGGCTGCAGGCCCTGAAGTCCCGCCTGCTGGGGTTCCGCACGCATGCCGACTCCGTGCTGGAGATGAACATGGACAAGACCAGCCAGGTGGTGGCCACTGTCCTAGGTAACACCGCCTCCCCCTGAGTCCCAGTGGGGACGGGGTCAGGCGGACCTTGACCGGAGACCCCACTGTGTCAGCCCTTGGGGGTCACCTTCCCAGACCCTTCATTCTGCCTCGAGGGGCGCGGGGTCGGGGGTGGCTGGGGGGCCGCCCCAGGGACGTAGCCGAGCCCCTCCCCTCCGCCCGCAGGTGAGCTGGCCCAGAAGCTGAAGCCCCTCGGGGAGCAGGAGCGGCCGTGATCCTGGAGCTAAAGAAGGCCGAGTGCCAGAGGTGGGGCCTGCACTTTGACGGCCCCATCAATGCCTGGGACCTGCGCTACTACATGAACCAGGGGGAGGAGACGCGCTACCACGTGAACCAGTACCTGCTCAATGAGGCTTTCCCCATGCAGGCGCTCACACGCGGGCTGCTGGGCATCTCCCAGGAGCTGCTGGGGCTGACCTTCGACCTGGAGGAGGGCACCAGCATGTGTCACGAAGACGTGAGGCTCTAAACGGTCTGGGACGCGGCCTCGGGCAAGGTCATCCATCGGCAAGTTCTACCTGATCTCTATCCTCGGTGCGTGCGTGGGGGAACCTGTCGGCCGTGGGCCGGGGCTCCTCTGTGGAAGCGGGGCCCCATCCACGTCCCTCCGCAGGGTGGGGAAGTCCGGGCACGCGGCCTGCTTCGGCCTGCAGCCGGGCTGCCTACAGCACGATGGGAGCTGCCAGATCGCCATCGCGGCCATGGTGGCCAACTTCACCAAGCCTACGCCCAACCTGCCCTCCCTGCTGCAGCATGATGAGCGGGAGACCAACTTCCACGACGTCGGGCACGCGATGCACCAGCTCCGCTCCCAGGCGCAGGGCTGCAGGCAGGGGGCGGGGAGGGCCCGGGCGTGCGTGGTCCTCAGGCAGGCCCTCGCCATGGGATTCTTCCACTGACATCACCCCGCACGTGGTGACGCCCTCGGTGTCAGCTTCCATCATCAGACCCCAGGCACTGGGCGCGTAAATAACAGAAATGGATGTCCTCGAGGCTCTAGAGGCTGGAAGACCCAGATCAAGGAGTCAGGGCTGGTTCCCTGCATGTTAAATACATGCACTCAAGAGTTGCCTTGGAAAAAGACAAAAGAAAAGAAAGGAACGTTGCCTGCAAGTCTGCTGACAGCCGGTGATGAGAACCAGAGGGAAGGCTCTGGGGCCGGGGGCGCAGTGCCCTGTGAGCTCAGGGGCTGCTGCCAGTCTCCGTGGAGGCTCAGCAAGTCCCCGTGACTTCCCCACGTGGGGGGCGCCAGCTGAGCGTCTGGGCCCAGGACCCACTGCTTGTTCAGTCTTCCTGTGGTCAGCCCTTCATCCTGAGCGCGATGCTCTCACAGGCTGCACCGGGGCGTGTGGGGACAGTTTACTGAGCTGTACAGACGTCACTACTGCTTTGGACCACTTCCGTCACCCCGAAAATGTCCCTCACGCCCTTAGCTATCACTCCGTCCCCTCGCCAGCCCCTGACAACCAGGAACCCACTCGCTGACTCTGTGCATCTACCTGCTCTGGACGTTTCTCCTCAGTGGGGTCACGCCCTGTGTGTCCTTCTGTGTATGACTTCTCTCGCTGAGCATCGTGTTCTCAGGGTGTATCGACGCGGCAGCGAGCGTCAGGGCTTCACCGCGTTGCGTGGCTGAGGGACGTAAAGACGACAAGAGAAAAGAAAAGAACGTTGCATGCAAGTCTGGTGACAGCCGGTGACGAGAACCAGAGGGAAGGCTCTGGGGCCGGGGGCGCCGTGCCCTGGGAGGCCCTGGCGCTGCTGCCAGTCTTGGTGGGGCACGGGCAGCACCGTCCCTCAGGAGCTGCTGGACAAGCTCATCAAGTCCCGGGAGGCCAACCCAGATGCGGCCGGACCGAGGGAAGGGAAGGGGGCTTCCGGTCTGCCCGGCTGGAAAGCGCGGCCTGGACACGGTGCCAGCCCCCCGTCTCCTTCCTCCCGCCCCCCAGGCCTCTTCAACCTGTGCCAGATCGTCCTGGCCAAGGTGGTTCAGGCCCTGCACACGCAGACGCCCGCGGACCCGGCCCAGGAGAATGCCCGCCTCTGCCAGGAGATCCTGGGGTTCCCAGCCATGCCAGGTAGCCAAGCGCGCACCGGGCTCACCTCAGCGGTCGGTTGGCGGCTACTGCCCAGGTCAAGAGGATCGTCTGGTGGTGTGTGAATGGGGACCGACTGACAGGCTCTGGCCGAGGCCCGCTGACCTCTGGCCTCTTCCTGCCACGGTTCCTTGGCTGGTCCCTCCAGCTGTGGCCCGCGGAGTCCGAGGGTGGGGTGGGAGGCTCTGCACATGCTTTCTAGAGAGGCTGGAAGAGGCAGGAGAGGGCTTCATACCCCGAACAGAAGGCATCGACGAGGTCTGCCCGTGCGTGTCGGTGCGGACACGCGGTTCACTCCCTCGTGAGCGCTTTAACCAGCGATCTCCCCGTGGTGGAGGGCGAGCCCCGACTCATCTCTCGCAGCCTCGGCAGCTGACCTTGTAAGAGGCTTAGGAGTGAACCCTCGTGAGCTTCAGCAGAAAGTCGGCAAAGATTTATTTGTGTCCCTCCACTGAACTGCCAGCAAGGTCCCCGTTTTCTACAAGTGTTGGGCCAATACTCTCTCTAGTGGCAGGGGACTCAGACAAGGCTGCTTTGGGGCCCCCACCCCCGCTCTGGGGCAGGGGCACTGAGCGGCCAGGGAGCCGGGCAGGAGCCCCTCCGCGTGTGTCCCAGTGACCCACCTGCCTGCGACCTTCGGCCGCCTGGCAGGAAGCTACGACGCCCAGTCCTGTGGCCAGTCATTCCTGCAAGAAACACTGGAACCAGTTTCTGCCAACCCGCCAAAAAAAAACGACTTCAAAGGCAACGTGGTGTCACAGGAAGGGCTTGTTTCTGTGTTTCTTTGTTTTTAGTTCATTAGGCCTCACTTAAAATTCTGATTCCACAATGCACTTGCTTTGGGATCTTGAACAACACTCATAACCTCTGCAAGTTTCAGTAGAGTAAGTTTATGTGATTACCTTCATCTGTAATATCCCTGTGTTGCAATCTTAATTAATTCAGATTAATTCATCTTAATCTTAATCTCAAGTTCAGATCAAAGACTAGTTCCTCTGTGACTTCTCCTCTGAACTGATTCAAAAGCCTCCTCTCCCGTCCTCATCTGGCTTCTCTTCTCTTCTGGAATCTCATAAGAACTTCTATGACCTCTCTGGTTTTTTGTTGTTGCTGTTGTCTGTCTGTTTGGTTTTTAATTGAAATATAG
Organism: Pseudorca crassidens; assembly: GCF_039906515.1. Classification (NCBI taxonomy): domain Eukaryota; kingdom Metazoa; phylum Chordata; class Mammalia; order Artiodactyla; family Delphinidae; genus Pseudorca; species Pseudorca crassidens. Next base: position 91,587,983 of record NC_090302.1, read on the forward strand.
TTGATTTACGATGTCGTGTCCGTTTCAGGTGTACAGCACAGTGATTCCGTTTTCAGATTCTTTTCCCTTATAAGTTATTACAAAATATTGAGTACAGTTCCCTGTGCCATAGAGGAGATCCTTGTTGTATCAACTCTATGCCTTCTTTGAATGACCGTAGCACTTGTTGTCTGTATCATTTTTATGTCTGTTGTGGCTTTGTGACTGAAAATGAAAATTTTCTATTTGTTCATGTCCTGGCCCTTCCTTAGAAATGTGTTCATTTACCTATTTCATATTTATTGACTACATCTTAGACACCGTGTTAGCTGCTTGTTCTAGATGTTAGTAAAACATAGACCTTCCTGCTCAAAGGGTCACAGTATTTGTGGGAAAAAAAACAAACGAACAACTTACGTCTCAAATAGCTTTGTACTTCCCAAAGAGAGCACACCTCGTAGGTACAATAAATATATGTATTATACATAAATGTATAAATAGTTAATGGCATTAAAAACTTGAGATAACTGCTTTTCTATTCTGAGGAAATGATGATAATATTTCACCAGGAGCTCAACACCACTCTGAGAATGAGGGCTTAATCCCCGACCTGGCTCACTGCATCGCTTTCTTATATGAAAATAGACAAGTCTGTACATGCTCTCTACAAAAAGGCTTATCTGGCATGAATTTCAGATAGCAAGAAGAAAAATTCAAGAGGTTCAGAGAAGCATCCAGAAGCTCAGGTGATTGTCTGACACTAATACAACTTGCTTGACAGGAAAATAGAGCTGTAAATCTCACAAAATTCGATGATCTTCTAAGAATTTCAAAACCGCCTGCTAGTAATTAGAAATCCTAGAAGAACCGCTTCTTTTAAAGCATACTGATAATATGCTTTACAGCTTAATATTCAGAAGCCTATGTTTTGGCTAAGTGAGCTTCAGGAATGAAGGAAACTTGTGGTTCAGTTCCATCTACTCTGGAACCTCTGGTCAAAACACCTACTTCTGTGCTCAGCCATCTTCTGTGCTCAGCCATCTTATCATCTGTAAAATGGAGGCAACTCTAAGAAAACATAGTTACAGAGATGTTGCACAGTTTCCTGTGTCACTGTCTTCATTTGTTTCAGAAAACCAATAACGTCTAAGCTACTACTGCAAAGAGTGCAGTGTTACTTGGGGTCATCTAGTGCAGCTCTGTCAAAGTAAAGAAAAGCAAAGGGGCCTAGAATAACTATAATTTTCCCAAGAGGACACTATTATTTTATGGCAAATCTGAGTCAGGAACCCTGATCTCTTTGATGCCATTCCATTGTTCTCTCGTTGGGTTCTCAGCAACCCAGAGAAAGAAAGAGAAATAAAACTCCTATGTGCTGTGTCACTGGTACAGGACGTGGCAAGATTGGAATTGGAGAACTACATATTAACAGGTATTTGGGAAATTCTTCAAACTAATTAAGATATATACCAGGTACATAAAAAACAGTTATGTTTTCCCAGGATGATTCTGTGGAATGAACAGAACTGGTAACTGAAGGTGCCTGTGTGCTGCAGTTCCAAACAGGACGGGTGAATGCTTGTTTTCTGGCACCTTTAAGACTCCACCCCAATATACACATTAAAATAAAATTAACATTTCAACTGGGTCATATTTAATTCTGCATGCTCTTGTAAGTCAGCAAAATAGTCCATATATCATTTAAGTTGTCACTCACTTTCTTTTCTTTTCTTTTCTTTTTTTTGCGGTACACGGGCCTCTCACTGCTGTGGCCTCTCCCGTTGCGGAGCACAGGCTCCGGACGCGCAGGCTCAGCGGCCATGGCTCACGGGCCTAGCCGCTCCGCGGCATGTGGGATCTTCCCGGACCGGGGCACGAACCCGTATCCCCTGCATCGGCAGGCGGACTCTCAACCACTGAGCCACCAGGGAAGCCCGTCACTCACTTTTTAACTTGAGTTTTAATTTCTGAAAGTCTTTCCAAACACAAAACAGAGGTGGGAAAATGGTATATGGGAAGCTGCAGAGATGAAATAAGCTTACTGCATTCGGCATAAAGATGAATACCCAAACAACTTCTGCATAGCTGGAAGTGTCCAAATCTACTATCTTCGTTTTGTAGTCAAGGCTTCCGGAAAAATATGCTAACGGATTCCTAATTACCCAAATGCCCCATATCTGTTTCAGTAAGTATCATTATATATTATGGAAATTTTTCTCAGTGACAGAGAAAGACATCCTGGCCGAGCATCCCCCTGCCCATGACACACAGATGATGGGTCTCAAGCTACCTTGAAGGCGTTGGAGCCCACTTTATCCATTACTAATATTAATGGAGGACAAAACTTCATATTCTGTTTGCTCTGTGTTTGTTAAATCACTTCTTCCCTTCATTAAGATGGATGACACATAATTGAGTCTGTAGTGTGTGTATCACTGGAAACTGAACACATTTTTGTTGGTTTTATTAACGTCATAGGTTTCTAGGGGGGGTCTACTAAATAACTAAGTCTAGTTTCACAGTTACAAATAAATTATGATGTAATTTTGAATAAAGTAAGCTCATCATAAAGGAAGGATACTGAGAGTTGCTACTACCCCTTCCTTGAGGGGCTCTTGTAAAGCACTAAATCAAGTAGCAGAGGTTTATATGCATGCATATATTTTCAATGATATTTGAACACACTTGAAAAGAACTCTACGGAATGCATTATAAAACCTCGATGCTGTGTGTCCCTAGTTCCCGGCTCTCTCGTTCAAACTATTTAAATGAACAAAATGTTATCTATTAGGATAGCTATCAGAGTACTCCAAATACTACTTCTTGCAGTACCCTGTCCCAACCATTTGCCTTCCTCTTCCCATTAGTCCTTAATTCAGAAACCCCAGAGATTTGTTCAGTAATTTATGAACATATTTCTTCATTCAGCCAAGAAAATTGATGGATCCCTTACCAAATTTCAGGCACCCTTCTTCAGGATGTTTTCTAGGCATGTTCAGGAAACACAGCAGTGATTAACACAGATGAATATAGCCTCTCTCGAGCTGAGGGGAGAGACAAAAGTAAAGAAGCAAATATAAAATCATAAGTGTAAATACGTAAATAAAAATTGAATAAATGGGTAGAATAACTAGTATATCAGGTAAGTGCTGGAGAAAAACAGCAAGCAGGGAAAGCGGATGGAGATTGTTAGCTGGTAGGAGGAGGCTGCGATCGGAAACTAAGTGATCACCGAGGGCTTTCTGGGGAAGATAAAATTTACGAGGGAACCTAAGGTTGTGAGAGGGAGCAAGGTGCATATCTGGGAAGTGAATAGTACAAGCAGAGGGAACAGTCAGATGGAAAGGCAATGAGGCAAGAGTGGGCTTGGAGTATCCAAGGAGCAGAAAGGATGTCAGTGTGTGGAAAACAGAGGGAGCAAAGTGGAGAGGAGAAGGAAACAGTCAGAGAGGAAACAGAGGCCCAGATTTCTAGGGCTGTGGAGGCACTTTGAGGACTTTGCTTTTCCTGTGAAGAAGCCATTGAAGAGACTTGAGTGACATGATCTGACTTATGTTTTAACAGGATCTCTCTGGATGCCATGTTGATTAGAGACTGCAGGAGAATAAGGACAAGCCCCAGAAGACCAATAGTTGATTCAAATGTCAAGAAACATTTATGCCTTCACCCTTCAACTTCACAAATGATGCCATTTCCATTGAGCTATTGAAAAATATCATCTGGCTTTCAAAACAATAAACCAGAAGGCATTTTCTCACATAAGCAAGGTCACAAACAACTGTCGGCTAAAGGTGAAATAGCAACAAATCAAATAATAACAAAAACATTTTTTATAGATTTTAAAACCTTACAAAGCATTTTCTTGTCCATTATCTAAGTTAATCCTCAGATCAACGCCATGAGATAGTTATTATTTTCCCATTAGAAGTGACCGCATATTAAATCCTTAGTGATTGCTCAAGAAAAGCTGAAATCTTGAGTGTACATCTATTAATGCCAAGGTTGGGTTTTTTACCCATGGGAACATTGGATGCTAACATCCACAGGGATTTTCAGCTCAAGATGGCAGACTAGGAAATATATTTACTTTCTGGTCCTCCTGAAACCATGTTTAAATAAAACTGCAGAAATACCAAAATTAATCAACCAATAAAAGCCAAGACATTGTGGAAGTCATCAACCACAGAAAGATTTCAACACATTTCGAGAAGGCAAACAATGAAATGGAGGGGCCATGAATAAAATAATGAAGAAAAGACTACCCTAAGTAGGGTCTGCACAAAGCCAGGCAGCTTTTGCTGAGCCCTGGTTATAGTAAAGGACAGAGGAAAGAAGAGGGGCTGAAAACAAGGAGACAAAAGTCATTTTAGGAAAAAACGTTCACTTAATGAGCTCCAGGGAACACTCAGCCTGCTGCCATACTCACTCATGGATTACAGTGGATTGTTGGTAAGCAAGACAAGAAAACAGGGAACCAACAAACAAAAATCAAGACACGGTTTCTTACTGAGCTCTTCTCAAATGAGATCAAGAAATTATGGTTCAATGCCATAGCTGTAAATCATTTCTGCTCCTGGAGAGGTTAGAAAGGGCTTATCATAGTTACCCTTTTTCTTCAGACAGAATTTAGGTCTGAGCAAAAGCTTTTGTGTCCTCCAACCTCAAAGTTTATTGGGGATGGAAGTCCAAATTTGCTTTGACATACCATAAAAAGAATCTCATGAGCAGAGGGTCAAACTACTTTTGGAATATATGAATTATGCCCAGTGTGATTTTAAATAGATTTTAAACAAAAATATATAAATTTTCACTGATCTATATGATTCTGGGTTCTGAAACTTCTACATGTTACATGCCTGATATATAACACACAATGTCAGTCCCAGGAGAGAGAAGACACTCCAATGAAGCAAGCCAAAGAAACAAGATTCGAACAAGGTAAAGTGATGTGTAGACCAAGACCAGGATTTTTCTTTCCTGTCATGCTGTAGCTTCCAGCTCCTGAATAACAACACATGATTCCCTTGTCCTAGACACACAAGAGTATGTCTCCTCTATGGGGCGTAAGAAGCTCTAGAGTTACACATGTGTAGTAAAGAGTGGACCCAGCCGGCATGCTCACAATGACCAAATTGTGTTGATCGTACTTTATTTTAAACCAATACATCGCTCCATGCTGAAGTTGCAATAAATGATATATTTGCTTTCTAGACATGAATGAGATGCCTTACTGGATATACTCCAGGAAGGCCAGAGAAACTGGCTTCTAATCCATACAGAATAATTCATTGATGAATTCCTTTCAGGAGAGCCCCTGATTTATCTAGAATATAAGCCTTACATACCTGGATCCTTCAAACTAGACCAAAGGGACAAATCTAGGCTGCAAGCCTCAATTAGAAATGTGGGATGGTGCTATGCTGACAACTGGTGGTCCCTGACCTATCTTCTGAGATTAGAACCCAGTGTGGTGGATGACCAATTCACGCGTTGAACAAAAGAACACCTCCTACAGGGCAGTGTATGTGTTCATTACAGGTATGGCACTTAGGGCTAAAAGTAACACATGAAGCATATATGATAAGGAGGCACCAGAGTCCAGAGCACGAGCTCTGGAATCACACAGGCTTGCTTCGAATCCCGGCTAAGCCACTACCATCTGTATACCCTGAAGAACAGTCGAAGGTTTAAATGTTCTTTTACCAAATTTCGAAAAACAAGTGAAGAAAGAACCTACCTGCCAGGAAGGGACATCGTGGGGTGCAGCATCCAGTCGCGTCAGGGCTCTGCATCCCCGGCTCAGAAACCTTCACCACCTGGCTCATGGTGATGCTGGCAGCTCAGCAGCCCTGGAGAAGGCGCTCCTGTCTCCAGGGCTCGCGGACAAGCTGGGGAGGTCCACGGAGGTGGCGGGCCACAGCCTGGCAAACTCTGGGTGCCTCCTCCACTCAGCTCTGGGCAGGCTCTGGCCTCTGGGCCCCGTTGCGGGGAAGGGCTGGCCGATACATAGCCAGGGCTGAGGGGTCTGCAGAGCCGGTGCCCAGGCAGGGTGAGCTCTGGAGGAGAAGACTTCCACAGTCCCCAACAGTCTCCGCATGGTGGCCCATCCGGTGCCAAACACCTGCCACCCACAGCGACAAGTCCCAGCCGCTAGAAAGCCCACAAGGGGTCGGGCTCTTTGCCCTCGGGCCGGGTTTCTCCAGGGGCTGGGCTTGTGTGGGGCCCCCATACCACCCCCTGACCCGCCCTTGCTCTGTGACACGTACAGTGCAATGTCAACACCCAGGCTGAGCCGGCCAGTGTTCAGTGCGTGCTAGACCTTGAGAAGACTTAGCAGCTAGGGAGAAGCTCTCCCACTTTCACTCGCTTTTCTCAGATCAGGCAGGCAGCCCATCTCACCCCAAAGCTATGGACACCACACCTCCTTCCCAGGCTATCGTTTTCCGTTCTGCCCTTGTTGTCCCTTTCCATTCTGCCCCTCTTTTCCCCAGCACCCCATTTACGGCTTCGGGTGTCATCGGTGCTGCAGCAGGCAGCACCTCTGACTCCGAAGCTATGGACACCACACCTCCTTCCCAGGCTATCGTTTTCTGTTCTGCCCCTGTTGTCCCTTTCCATTCTGCCCCCCTTTTCCCCAGCACCCCATTTACGGCTTCGGGTGTCATCGGTGCTGCAGCAGGCAGCACCTCTGACCCCGAAGCTATGGACACCACACCTCCTCCCTAGGCTATCTTTCTCCGTTCTTCCCCTGTTTCCCCTTTCCATTCTGCCCCTGTTTTCCCCAGCCCGCCCCCCCCCCCCCCCATTTACGGCTTAGGCCGGCATCGGTGCTTCAGCAGGCAGCAGCTCTGACACCAAACCTATGGACACCACACCTCCTTCCCAGCGCTGTCATTTTCCAGTCTGCCCTGTCTCCACGTAGAACCGCTACCTATTTCACACGGCTGTTCCTAGTTCTGGGAACACACCACTCACTGGTAGCAATGCCTCAGCCCATGCCTCGACTCATTTACCTGCAACGCTGGCCAACAGATAGACCAACACTTCAAAGTTATGACAGAAAGTTGAGTAAGTTATACGCTTGGAATTGCATTTATTATTATTAACAAGCACAACTGTAGTGCTTAGACTATAACAAGTAATCTTCTAAGTGCTTAGCAAATATTAACTCACTTAATCCTCATAATGGCAACCCTATAGGTAGGTAATGTTCATAATATTCACCTGTTTTGGGGGAAACTGAGGCCCAGAGGGGTTGAATAGCTTGTCTAATGCCACACAGTAAGTAGCGGGCAGAAACCCAGGATGAAAACCAGACCGTCCAGACTTTCATCACTTTGCTGTGTCACCTTAATAGATGTTGTGGTTAGGGAAGGGACTAAACTGACAAGACTCTGAACTTGAGAAGGGAGAAATTAGAAAGTGACTGTTCCTAGAAACTAGAGAGGCAAGTTGGAGAGGCACCAAGCTGGAGTCCACGTAGCAGAGAAGCAGACAGGATTCTAGACCACGCAGAGTGTTAAAGGCCAACAGTTTGTTTTCTATTCTCAAAACAATGTTTTTGAGCCATGTTTATGAGCAATGTCCCAACTTGCTTTTAAGGTTTCTTGTGTGAAGAATGGATTGGAAGGAAACAAGATATATGGACACTGGTTAGGACCTCATTGCAACAGACAGGCAAGTTCGGTATTAGGATGTTGAGGAAGAGTTGACAGATTCAGAAGAAATTCAGGAGATAAACTGAAGCGGGCTTAATGGGGTATGAGATGGAGGAAAGGAAGGTCTTAGGGAATTAAAGGGTTTACTACACGTATGAGCAAAGCCTCAAAATTAATCCTTTGAACGTACAGAGGTAGAGCTCTCAAAGGACACCGGTTAGGAAGCAACTGTACGCCCTTTATAATTCCAAGAGACAACACAGATCAACTGTTGCGATGGAAAATTCGGCGGTACCGGTGCCTTTTTTCACTCAAACTTAGTTCCAGTGACTATTACTCACATTTTCTGTGCCTAAACAACACAGCTTGAGGAACTGAAGGGGATTCCATCCTGGTAATTAAGGAGGGTCCCCAACACTGACAGTCCCATCTTAAAAAGCAGTCCCCCTGCATTTTACCCGAGGAGCAATGGCCAGAGCCTCCCTTTTAAAACGATGGGGAGAAACCAGAACATCACACACTGTCCCTTTCAGCTACTGTGAACTGAGCCGCGAGACGACCAGTACCCCCTAGCACAGCGCGGACGGGCCAGCGCGCGGGGGCCACTGTGACAGGCGACAGCACAAGAGACGAAGCCCAGGCCCAGGGGCTCTGAGCTCCACCGGCAACGCCCAGGGGCCAAGGCGTATTACCTTTCCGGGATGTGCTTCCGCCCTTCCTCGTGGCCGACGAACTGGCTCATGTCACCCCCAAGATACCGCCCACCCAACGCCAGGACTGCCAAAGTCGCCAACCCGGCGTCCCTGGTGCCAGCACAAGGCCACGAACCACAGGCGCCTAGGCACAAGCCCACGCAGCTCGCGGACCTCCTCCTACCGCGCATGCGCCACCGCGGGGCGTCTCGAGATGACTCTCAGCACGCAGGCGGATTAACGCGCTTGATTGGTAAAGAGGATTCTGATGCCTGCAATTTCCCTCCTTAGCCGGAGGCTGGGAGCACACGTCCATTAGTTCGTGTGTGTACCCTTCAGAATTCCAATCATACGGGACATGGAAAGTTGTCCGACTCTCCCAGTTCCTTGTGTGGTTCTTCCAGATATTTCCCAAGTGCTTACATTCACACTTGTATCTTGTATGTAAGTATTTGTACGTAACAGGTATCCTGTAGTTTACAGAAGAGCAGCACACTATACACATACTATATACATAGTCTACAATGTGTCTTGGATAGTGACGCTGTTATCTTTCTAAAATATAAACTTGGCTGGATTGCTCTGTTGCTTGAACATCTTCACTTAGCACAGAATACAGCCCAGGTTGTTAGCATAGCATTGAGAACTCTTTATAAACAAGTATCAGTCTGTCTCTCCAACTGAATTAGAAGTTCAAACTATGACTTCCAAGGACCTACATCATCCACCTCCCTCCTTTGCCCTGCCAGCCTCCCCTGATCTCATTCTCTACTGCCCTGCCCTCACTCACTTTCCCCTGTCCAGCCACACTGGTTTCCTTACTATTCCTCAAACATGCCAAGCACAGTCGTGCCTCAGGGACTTTGCACCTACTATTCCTTCTGCTTCAGAACACACCCTCCCACCCCATCTCCACTCTCCCAGAACACACCCTCCCACCCCATCTCCACTCTCCCAGAACACACCCTCCCACCCCATCTCCACTCTCCCAGATAGCCAATGGCTTGTTTCTCACTTCAAGGCTCTGCTCAATCGACATCTTAATAGAGGGGACTTCCCTGATCACCTACCACATTCCCTCACCTCTTCATCTTCTTTTGTTATTCTCCAAAGCACTTACCACCGCTTGACACTCCATATATTGACTTATTTATTCATCTCTCTCCCCCACTAGAATGGAAAGTACATAAGGGCAAGAACTTTGTTCTCTTCCTACTTCCTAGAACAGTGCCTTCAATTTAGAAGGTGTTATACAACTATTTGCTGAAAATCAATGTATGACTTCTTTGCCCTTTCACACTACCCTCTAGTCACACCAGAGGCTGCCCCTCCAGAGCACAAGTTCAAGCCCTGTGCCTTCTGTACCTGTCCCCAATACCTGGGCTGTCCTTTCCTCATTCCGGCAAAATCCTCTTCCCCCAAGCCCAGCTCCAACGCTGTCTCCTCAGTCAGGCCTTCCTCACTTTCTCCTCTATGTTCCTGCTGCACTTGATTCTTTTATCATAATTAACCCACTTATACTCACTACATGTTTCTCTTCCTAGATAACTGTAAGTTGCTACTGAACAAAGACTTCTACTCACCTCTGTATCCCCGTGCCCTAACAACAAACCTATAAGGCTCTCGGTGTTTACTGAAACAATTTATTTTCTGAGTCTCTACCAATCCTAGGGAGTGCATAGTATAGTCTCCTCCTCATTATCAGTGAGCCTGGCACCTGTGGGAGGGCCTTACAGCAGAGGAGAGTCACCAATGGATCATAACTAAGGTCCTGAGACTGCAATGGCAGACAGCATGGTGAAGTTAGCCCACTGCATGCAGAAGACCCACAGAGGAGTCAGCATATGCAATGGACTACACTTGGTATAACATGTGAACAATCAAGGTTTACAAACGTGTTCTCATGCACTTGTAAGGATCTTCTAGCCCACGCGGAACAGACAGAACACACACAAAGGAGCCTGGAGGAAGTGAGTAGGCCGGCAGCTGCGCCCTAACATCTTAAGAGGGAACATTTCTGTGACTACAGTTTAAACAAATCAGATAATTTGCCTCCTTTCTAGACACCCTGGTTATTACAGGACAGGCCAAGCCTCTCAAGTTTTAAAGCTAAAGTACACGGAAGATCTGTGAAGAGGGCTTAAGATATTTAAGAGCTAGTACCTGCATTAAGCAACCAGGTTATAGAATGAAAATTTATCTTGAAATGCCCGTCTCTCCCTCTCTCTCTCGCCTCCTATCCCCTATCTTCCCACCTCCATCTCTATTCCTTCTCCCCTACTCCCTGTTTTATGTATATACGTGCATCATTTTATATATACACGGAATATTTACTGTCTGTTACGTTTATTTAATAAAGTGCACACTCCTCAGGCTAAATTTAGAAAGAGGACAAAATGAACACTTTCGCATGGGCGTCAGTGGTGTTCCAAAGACAAAAGATTCCTCAGCCTTAAAACATGGCAAACACCACGTTCCTTCTGATAGTTAGATGCTAGAAAAAGGCAAGTGGATCCTTAAAATTCACACGCTATTAAGACCTACTATCAACAGAGTAGATCTTAAAGCGGAAACAAGAAAACACCAGCCTTTTAAGTTCTTCCTGTCTGAAGATAAGAATAAGAGGTGGTAGTGTTCTTCCTCACTTGCACCAAAGTGTAAAAGCGGCAAAAATATCTTCAACACATATATGATGAGGAAGCCGCTCTTCTGGTCCACTCTGTTTTGTTTTGCTTCTAGGGATCTGTCTCACTCGGAACCTTTGCTTTTTGTTTTCTCTTTTATGTACGCTAAGAACCCGAGAGTCTTAACCTTTTCTTCCACCTCTCAACCAATAAATAGGACAAAAGAACATTTTTATGTTTTTATGTATTTTCCATTCAAATTTTTAAAAAAGAGATAAGTAAGCTAGCTCAGTTCATATTTCTCACAAAAATCACCTTCCAAACTAAACTAAATTGTTTGTGACCATAAACAGGAAAAACACCGTACTCTATTAGCACCATCTGACATTTCCACCTTAATGTTACCAAACACAACTTGACACTAATGTCAGAACTATTAAAAATGTTAAAAACCCCCAAGCCCACTCAAAATGCATACCAAAGTTCAGGTAAAGGAAAAACAAAAACAAAAGCAACTCACCGTTATCTTTATGTTCTTTCAGAAACCCATTAACAGCACACTGGAATTTAAAACTAGCGTCGTCATCTGACACCTGATGCCCAATTGTACAAATTTTTAAATAAGGAATAGTTTCTGGTAAGTCCTATAAGGCAAAACCATGAAAATATGTATTATTTCCTTTGTAGGGAAAGAATAAAAAATTAATTAGAGAAGGCAGACTATAAACCAGGAGAGTACATTAAACTTTGTATGTCAGTCATTCTGATGAGAGCCATTTTTTCCAAAGCTGCTTTAACCAGTAATTATCACTTGATTTTCATTAAAACTGCAGAACGGACAGTTACCAGGCATGCAAAAAGGAAAAGCAAATCTATGTGAATGAATGCACATGTAACTCAAAATGATATAAAGAGTTCTACCTACACTTATGTTCTATCTTACATTTCAAGGGCCATAAAGCGGCTGTGATTTAAGGAGAGTAGTAGAACAGAGTCAGAAGAACTTGGATTCGAATTAGGAAATAGAGGCAATTTCAGGCATTGTTGAGAACTGGTATTCTTGAGGTGGGAGAAAGTAGACTATCAATAGAAGACAGAAAAGGATAAGTGAAAATTCTCTCGTTCTGAATTTAAATGGAAAGTAGCAGCAGGAACCTATGACATATTTTAAAAATATTAAAAACAAACATACATATTTCCTAGCTCTGACCACTGAAAAAGTCTAGAAACAACTGATGTCATGTCAAAAGGACTCAGGAGTCACCGAGAAGCTCCAACTGGCCAAAGACAGGGCCTCAGTTAGAATAATAACTGTAACGGAGTCCACGGTGATAGGAATAAATAAAATTTTACAAAACTGCTCACCACTGGAGGATATTTGTGAATCAACTCATTATTCTGAAAACTGTTAAATAAAAGAAGAGAATCATGCCTCTACAACTGGGCAACCAAACAGTTGATGAGGGGAATCTTCTCCTCGTACAAATATACCCAGCTAATAAGTGAAAAAAAGAACAACAGAATTCACCATTCTTTGAAGCCTCAACTGAATTAATGGATGTAGCTATGAATCATCAGTGACTGCTAATACCACAGAAAGACACAATTATATATGTCTCCATGGAAGAACACATCATCACCTATGAAACTGTCTCGCCAAAACAAAACATGCAAGCTTCATTCGGATCAACTACCAATTTACAGGAAATAAAAGGACTGAAGAATATGTTACCAACACATGGAATGTAATCATCGACATCTAGATGGGAAAGATTACCTGGTTTCTTTAAAAACAAAATTCAAGGAGGAAAAAAAAGTGAGAGAGACATGGAGGGAGAACCTATAGATTAAACAAGACTTCAGAGACCTAACAATCCACGGCAAAGTGTGGACCTTATTGGGATCTAATTCAAAATTCTTATAAACAATTTTTTATGACGTTTAGGAGACAACTGCAAATTTGAGCACTCCCTGGGTATTTAATATTAAAAAATGATATTAAGGAATAAAAGTCCTATATTTTAAATGCACGTACCAAAAACGTACAGGTGTAATTACATGCTGTCTCGGAGCTGCTTCAAGATAATATGGAATGGGGTGAAACAGGTGGGGGTACAGATAAAACATGACAGCCATCAGTTGGTAAATAAGAAAGCTGGATGAGTTCATGGGTATACAAGGAACACTCACAGTATTTTTATACTTTTGTATATGCTTAAAATTTGTGATAATTGTTTAAAAACAAGACGACACTGTAGAAAACAGTTTGGCACTTTCTCAAAGGTTAAGTGTAGAGCTACCGTATGATCCAACAACTCTGCTACTACCTACGCTGCACATCTAACAGAACTGAAAGCAGGGATTTGAACAAATATCTGTACACCAATGATCATAGCAGCATGATTCACAATACCTACAAGGTGGAAAACAACCAAGTGTCAATCAACCGTTGAATAACAAACTATGGTCTATATACACACAATGCGATTTTCTAAGCCAAAAAAGAAACGGCATTTCATTACGTGCTATAACATGGATAAACCTTGAAAACATGATGTTTAGTGCAATAAGCCAGACACAGAAGGACAAATACTGCAGATTCCACTTACACGAGATACCTAGAATAGGCCAATTCACAGAGACAGAAAATAGAATAGAGGTTACCAAGGGTTGGTGGGAGGGAAAATGGGGTTGTTACTGTTTGATGGTTACAGAGTTTTTGTCGAGGATGATGAAAAAGTTTTGGTTATAGACAGCGGTGATGGTTACACAACACTGTAACTGTACTTAATGCCACTGAACTGCATATTTATAAATGGTTAAAATAAATATGATTTCTCTATATTTTACCACAATAAAAAAAAGGAATAACAGAGCTGAAATTTCAATTCTTCCTTTTCCGAGAGTCAGTTTCATCGTCTGTAAAATTAGTAATTGTAGTTGTCTATCCTCTGAGCTTAGTGCAGGGTAAGCACTCAGTAGGAGATAGCAGTACTACTTCCACTTCAAGAGCAAAGGATTGCTGTGAAGATTAACTAAGTCAATGGATATGAAAGAACTTTCTAAATGGCAAACTGCTCTACAAATATTAAAAGACATTAGGTGTTACTGTCTCCCAAGGCCATGGAACAGGTCAGAAGAAGGATAATTCTTTTGCACTGGAATGTCCTACATGGGCCAAGAGAATCTATGGGTTTCTGTACTATATCAGAAGGCATTAGGAAAAGGAAGCATAAAACTTAGAGAACAACTGTCTTTTACAGTGATGCTTAAACACGCTCAAGCAACTGCTTAAAATAAGTGCTAAAGACATAATGGACATACCTTTCCTTTTAGGATACTACTGTAACTACTAAAAGTTTACTTCATTTTCAAAATATAGAACATGGAAGCTTATAGAATTTCTTAAGCATATCTAGAGCCTACTGCCAAATACTATAGTTCAATTCATATCTTTAATCTCATTTTGAAACAGCAATTACAAATGTGTATTTAAGGAAACCACTAGCTTCCCTTTTTGAACCCACGAGAGAAGGCCAGGATTCACCTTAGCATAAGATGATAATTACTGAACTACCATGAATTATTACAGTATCAGAAAGAAGGTCATTTTCAATTACGGCTTCCATTTACCTCTGGCTTGTAATAGCGGCGAGTATTTGTTAAGTCAATCATCAGCCCAAGTTCTTCATTCTGTCCTTGGATTTTGTTAAGAGATCCAAGGGGGAGAAACGTTCTTCTGGAGCAAGATTCTTTTCAAAACTCTGTCAGAAAGAATAAAATAAGGAAGAACATATGTTTAAAATCCTTTACTACATTATCCATTTATTCAAACCCTGTGATGCTAACATATGAGATTCAAAGTAAAGTTTCCTCCTCTGGAGTTTACAAGCGATATTACAATCCTTTCTTCCAGAGAGATTAGACGGAAGAAAATAAGCTCACTTCTATATAGTTATTTCTGTGTTTGTTTATTTCATGTTGGTCTCCTAACCTGACTCTAAACTCCCAGAAGGCAGGGACCACATCCATTTTGCCTACCACTGTATTGCCAGCTCCAAGCAGAGTGCCTGAAAATAGACACAGAAATAAATACTTCTTGAATATCTACATATAGGAAGGATGGCTTTCACTGCTAAATATTCTTTCATGTATTTGGCTTATACATGTATCCTGTTCCATTGATCTCTTTGGTTATTCAAGTGTCAGCAACACACACTTTTTTTAAAATTAGTAGACTCGTTTTAGAGCAGTTTGAGATTCACAGCAAAACTGAGCAAAATGTACACAGTTCCCACTTACACCCTCTCTCCTTCACCCCACACAGCCTTCCCCATTATCAACATGCCATACCAGTGTGCTTCATTTGTTAGAATTCATGAACCAACACTGACACATCATTACCAATCAAAGTCCATAGTTTATTGCATTCATGGTACAAGTAACTGACTATTTCTTTATTTCTAGTATAGTCATCCCCAAACATTTACATACTGAGATACATATTACTTTCTTATAAATTACTTTATTCTTTATTTATAGTTAGGGCATTGCATTGTTTTTTTTGTTTTTTAATTAAGTACAAAAGTTGGTTGTATTTGTCTATGAATCCCATTTCTGGATAGTCAAAGAGGTATTAAAAAGTATTTGCTATAAAAAGGGAAAATGGAGTACGACAGGGTTGAGAGCCAGGGCTCTATATGGTGAATTCAGATTTCTGGAAGAATACGGTATTAACTTTTGCTCACCTTTTTTAAAGGAACTTTGAAAGCAGTGAAACGAGTCCCAGGCATCCGCTGTTCAACTGGGAGATAGTCTTTCCACCTGTTAATATATTTTTTGTTAGGCAAATTTTATGTTAGGCTGTTTCCCTGCATAGGATGAATGCGCCTTGAAAATGGAAATCATATCCCTCTACATCGGCTCCCAGGTGGTCCCAGCGTCCCGACCCCGACCCCGGCCGCGACACACTTTCCACAAACTGACACACACGGAGCCCGCGCGAGGGCCGGGTCGCGCGGGCCTCCCCGCCGGGTCGCCTGGAGGCCGGTCCCCCGCAAGCCGAGCGCACGAAAGGGCGCCCCAAAGGCGCCGGCCCAAGGCGCCCGCTGCGCTTTCCCTTCGGAAGGTGGGCTGCGGGGCCCAAGCGTAAACCCTGACACAAGGAACACGCGCACCACACCGCCACGGGGGACGAGAGGCCGGGCGCCCACCTAGCCGGACACGCTGCATTTCTGGAATCACCGGACGCCTGTGTACATTTCCGTCTGGCCTGTCATTTTCCAAAGGCCACTCAAGATCAGGGGACAGAACGCCTCCTCTCCAAGTGTCCTGCCAGCCCACCCACTCAAGATCAGAGGGACAAAATGCCTAACTAAAACAAAACAAAACAGAAACACAATAAAACTGGAGAGAGGGAGGAAAGGGTGACCTGAAAAAAAAAAAAACAAAAAAAAACTAAGCACGTTGACAGCGCTAAGAATAAACTACCAGGAAAAAGAAACCCTACATGTCAGATCCTAAAGTACAGAAGGGCAAGCCCGCCGACATTCCAGGCCCGGGGGGACCGGGGTCCCCAGCCCTGCAGAGCCAACCGCAGACCGGCTCGGGGGCCCCGCAGAAGCGCGGGGTCCCCACGGCCGAGTCTGTGCCCCCCGGCCGGCGCCGGCTCCCCTCTGCCCACTCTGCGCGCGGGGGCTGGAAACTGCCGCGGAGAACCACGGCGGGGCGGGAAGGGGGGCTCCAAAGAGGGTCTGGCGACTCGAGTCGCTCCGTTTCTCAGTGGGCTCAGCGCGCGCCGTTGGGGAAGAGGAGCTGGGTTCCGGGAGGAGGGGACGGGCGGCACTTACGTAGACCGGCAGCGGCCACGGGCAGACGGCGGGCTCGGTCCCCAAGAGCGACTCCAGCCTCAGCTCCAGCTTCTCCCCCATGTCTTCGCGCGCGGCCCATATAGCAACTTTGAATTTTAATAATAAATACATATATGTATCAAACATTAATAAAAGAATAAAATGATCCAATATGAGTACATTTGCTCTTGTTTTGCAATTAGTTCCAGGATTCTATTTTAGATTACTACTTCATATCTGCGAGAGTTGGGTGTGTGTTTGTGTGTTTGGTTTTGTGGAAGCTGCATTGTGCTAAATTTTACATTTCTTTCTTGAATTAAATGGCTTTTGTTATCCCTTGGGAATACAGCAACAGCAGATTACTGAAGACAGCGACAGCAGATGACTACCTACCAGTGGAAAAGTGTAAATAGCAATTGTAGCCGCTAGTGATTCTGAAATTGCCTTAACTTTGTCCTTATAAAAGTGCTCCAAGAATTACACAAATCCACCGATTTGCTATCCATATTCAAGTCATTTATGTGGAGAAAGAAGGTAGCCAGCCTTATCGGTAACACAGGATGTTATAGACATCAAGCCATCAGCCACTGAAGCCACACCCAAAGCCGCACCCTGAGGGGATTCAGGATGGAGAAAACAGGATACTGGCCCTAGATAATTAAAGTGAACATCAAGGGACTGATTTCCAGGAGACCAGATTCTTGCATCTCACCATATATAGAAAAGTGCTACATTTATTAACTTAAGATGTCTAGTTTCTTTAATTAACAGTAATCTTTTGATGTTCCAACTACCTGGTTTGTTTTTTTGGAAGAACCTCTAAATACCCTGCGCCCTCCCTTACCTCTTCACAGCTATCTGAGAGGCTGTCTCCTGATTTCAGTCCTCAGTATGTCCTCCACATAAAACATAATTCTCAATTTCTAGGTTGTGCATTGAAGTCAACACACGAAAATACAAGGATAAAACACATTTTCTACCATATTAAATTTTTTCGTTCATTAATTCATCCCTAAGTCATTCAACACGCATCTTCTTATTGAATACTGATGAGGGGTCAAATGCTATGCTAAACACTCAGTATATAACTGCAAACGAGATGGATAGGCCCTGATTTTGATGTCACTACTATCTTTTGTCCTGCCATATAATGGGACAGCTTCATTATTCCCTTTACCCCAAGTTTTTATCACAAATTGCTAATGAAAATAAAGCTGTTAGTGGAGTTTCAACATGCATAGGTCAATGAGAACACAGAACTCCCCTTTCGCATGCCCCATTCTCCTCCTTCTAACTCCCTATGTGAACTCACTTTGTGCCAAGACCAAGAAGCTGTGCCCCAATAAGAACCAAGCTGATTTCCTCACACTGACTGGGGCTATTGCTCACTTAGAAGACTTGATGCTTAATTTTGATAAGCAACTAGAAGACCATGGAGACAACCTATAAAAATGATTTGTCTTGGGAGAAAATACTAAAGTGGGTTAATGTGCTGTTCCACATGTCTAACCTCCTGGGATTCAACCACAGGCACCAAGATCACCAAGTGTACTTGGCAACAATGAGCTAAAAATTAAAAAAAAAAAAGCATCATACTGTTATTGTATTCATTTTCCCCCAAGGCACTCTCTGATAAGCACCACAACCTCTAAGGGAATTGAGAACAGCTTCCTTGTGGGGTAGGTTATATAATATATATGCATCTTTTTCCAAGCAGTTAAATCATATCCAGCTATCAGCACACCTTACTTAAGGTGATCGTAATGTATGAGATTAAATGTTCCTACCTGATTGGAAACCTTCTTGTCCTCAATTCATTGGCTGTACCGGATTTGTTTTTCTTGGGTCAGACCTTCAGACTTCTACCAGAAATCG
Source organism: Pseudorca crassidens (assembly GCF_039906515.1). Lineage (NCBI taxonomy): Eukaryota > Metazoa > Chordata > Mammalia > Artiodactyla > Delphinidae > Pseudorca > Pseudorca crassidens. The sequence continues at coordinate 91,606,660 of NC_090302.1, forward strand.
TTCCTTTGGGGAAACCAGGCCTTCCCAGAAACTCAGGAAACTGAAATGGAGACAGCAAGAGAGAAGGAAATTATTTGGACATATAGACCTCAATGGTTTGGTTTTAAGTAAACGTCCAAGCAAACATCTTCTAAATGGTATAATAACTTTAGGGAAATTCACGGTTTATAAGTTTGTGTACTCATGAACTGAACATATTATGATAAGAGTACAGGTTGCATTTTGTGTCTTCAACTCAAGCAAAGGCTTCAAAAAAGGCCCAGTTATCCTTTGTTCATTAAGACACAAAGAGAGGGCAAAAAGGGCAAGTTTCAAAGTCTTTTTCTTTACAATTTACTTCCTTTCTTCAGTCTTCAACAAGATCTTCAGGAAATTAACTTTACTAAAGTTAATTATTCATAAAATAAACATAGGAACCTGCAGAAGACTATTTCACACAGACGTGTAATGTACAATATCCATTGCATACATGCACCATGAGCTTGTCTTTTCTAGCACTGGCATACACAAAACTCTGTGTGTGTGTGTGTGCGCGTGCGCGCACATGTGTGTCTTTTTTTGTGATGGAGCCATAGGGAGAAAATAAATCTATTGGCTGCAATTCAGTGATGTAGAAAGATTTAAGGGTAAAGGAGAAGGTTACATCAAGTGAAACAATAAAGTCATGAGGTTGTGGTTCCATAATAATAACAACAGCAGTCTTCTGTAACCAAGGGAGCAGGCTCCTCAAATTATAGTCACACCTGTTAGACCATCTGCCCATACATTTCACACCATCATTAATGGAAAACAAATGGCACTGTCTCTCCTTCCCTTTATCCATTGGCCGTCCTCATATAAACTCTTTTTCTCTTCAAGGTCATGCTCTTTCCTATCTGTTTAAAAATAATAGGATTTAGGAGGAGTGATACGTAATGTGCCGTGCCTTGGTACTTGTACCAGTGACGGCTCTGTAAGCAGCACTGGGTTGTTAGGAGGCTATCAATTGAATTCCCCTAGAAGCAGAACTTGAGGCAATAATTTGAGTGCAAACTGCTCATCTGGGAGGTGCTTCCAGAAAACTCAGAAGTGGAGTGGGAATTGAGAATGGAGGCATGGAAGGCAGCCAACAGAGGTGCATTACCGAATAAAAATTACTCCTGCAGGGAACTGCTGCCAGTACTTCAGGGGAGTTCTGTGAAACTCTACAGAACATGTCTCAGAGTTATCCCAAGAATCGGTGAGAAACTTGCAGCACTAATCTTCCAGTCCCCTCTGTCCTTGGTTGAAAGCTACACCCAGATACATTAACTCCTGTACACTTCTGGCCTGCCCTAAGGTGGATAATTGCAGGTGGCAGCATGATTCTATCAGCATATACTGGAAGGATGAGTGCTGGGGAGATATGAGTGGAGCATCGAAACCATCTAATACAGTCGGGGCAGGAGATATCAATTATTGGCTTGAAAGTCCAAATGGATAACCTTACATTCCTGGGTTTATGGTTTTACTTTGAGGTATTTAAGCATGATGTATTAGTAAAAATTTCCTCTGTTAAATCAAGTTTAAGGTCCTCAATCCCTAATCTTCTGGAAAACGGTGGTATCTTTTAACAGATTTTGGAAAGGTAACATGATTAAGATTTCAAATTGACCATTCATTCATTCACTCATTCAACACACATTTATTGAACACCTAAAGTATGTCACGGGTTAAACTAGGCAGCAGTGTTACTGCTACTAAAATCATTAGAGTGCCACCTAGAATTCAATGTACTGTGACACTCAAATAAGAAAATCCATAGTTACCGTAAAAGATATTACAGAGTGCTATAGGAAGACACGGTAAGACGTTAATCCATGCTGTGGACAGTAGTATATGGTTGATATCAGTAGGGCTTCCTGTAGAAGGCAATTGAAATGGATATGTAACATGAAGGAAGGGTGAAGTTTTGAGGAAAAGAGAAGATAAATTCATGGTTGCCAGAAAAATGAATGGTTAAGGATCAGTCCAGAAAGGAGTTCCATTCATAATCAGTATAAGAAATGCTCACTGGGGCTTCCCTGGTGGCGCAGTGGTTGAGAGTCCGCCTGCCGATGCAGGGGACACGGGTTCGTGTCCCGGTCCGGGAAGATCCCACATACTGCGCAGCGGCTAGGCCCCGTGACCCATGGACACTGAGCCTGCGCGTCCGGAGCCCGTGCTCTGCAACGGGAGAGGCCACAACAGTGAGAGGCCCGCGTACCGCAAAAAAAAAAAAGAGAAATGCTCACTGGAGTGTAGGAAAAGAAGACAATGGAGAGTGTGGTAGAAGCCAGATCATGCATGGTCCATGTATGTATAGTAAGTGCTATGGTCTAGTCTTTGTGTTCCCCTCCAAATTCATACATTGAAATCTTAATTTCCGTAGCTGATAGTATTAGTAGGTGGGGCCTTTGGGAAATGATTATGGTATTAGTGCTCTTATAAAAGAGACCCCACAGAGCTCCCTAAGCTCTTCTGCCATGTGAGGATACAATGAGAAGTCTGTGATTCAGAAGAGGGCCCTCATCTGACCATACTGGCACCCTATTCTTGAACTTGCAGCCTCCGGAACTGTGAGAAAAAAAAATTCCTGTTGTTTAGGAGCCACCCAACCTGCAGGATAATCTTACAGCAGCCCAAAAGGACAAAGAGAGTTTGGATGGGAGCTTTTACTCCAAGAAAGATGGGAATCCGTTGAAGGGTTTTACCTGGTAACTTAGAAGAGAGAAAAGTTTCATAACACAGTCAGGTATTTTTATAAGAAAAATTTGCTTCTTTTTCAGAAAGATCACTCTGGAAATACTGTGACTAGATTTTTGGAGAAGTGTGATGGCAGACCCGGATATAGAAAGATGAGTTAGTAGTCCATTAATATAAGTCAAACAAGAAAGTGGATATAAAAAGTGTGAATTTGTGGCTGAGAGTTCTTTTACTACTTGAAAAATGTTATGTCAATGCTTCTGACTCCATAATTTTAGACACGAAATATGCTGTCATTGGAATTGGTTTCTCAATAAGTGATGCATCGTTTCTGCCTGTCCACTTTCGAGATTTGTTTTGTCTCTACTTTTCAGAAGTTTAATTATGACGCGTCTTGACAAGGATACCTTTGTGTTTTTCCTCTCTGGATTTGCTCAGATTCTTGAATGTGTGCTTATGTCTTCTAAAAAATTGGGAACGTTTTAGTCATTATTTCTTTGAATACTCTGTCAGTCCTACGTGCTCTCTTTTTTCATTCTGGAACTTTGATGATATGAATGTTAGTGCTTTTGTTACTGTTTACAGGTTCTTGAGATCCTGTTCTTTCTCCCATCTCTACCCCTCAGCCTATTTTTCTCTGTACATTTGGTACACTGTATTGATCTCTTCGAAGTTCATGATTCTATGCTTTGTAATCTCCAGTCTACTCTTGAGCAAAGTTTTTTGATTGTTGTATTTTTCAGTTCTACTGTTCTCATTTGTTTTTATTCTTATAACTTCTAGTTCTTTGTTTACATTTTCTATTTTTCCCATTTCCGTCAAGGAACACATAATTGCTAACTGAAGCATTTATGTGACAGCTTATTTAAAATCCCTGTCTGATAATTTCAATAGATGTTTTATCTCAGTGCTGGTGTAGGTTTATTGTCTTTTCTCATTTATTCTGTGATTTCCTGGCTCTTGGTGCCATGAGTATTTTTCAATTGGATTCTAAACATTGTGAGTTATTACATGACTCTGTATCCCACTTAATTTTATTATTACTTTTTAGAAGGAAGTCATCCTATTGGAGGTGTAGTATGAGGACTGGGGGGTTACGTACAGATTTCCATTGGGCCCTACTGTCAATACCCCAGCAAAAGTGGGCACTTACATTCTCTCACTGCAGACAGATCAAGTAGAAGTTCAGCTATCCTATTGGCCCTTCTGACACCTTCCCCCCAAAAGTGGGAACATTAATATCATTGTGTTGCCTTTTAGTAGGAGTGGAAGTTCATCTCCCCAGTAGATTTCTTGACACCAGGGGAGGGGAGAAGTGAAGTGTTTGCTGTCCTTCCTCCCACTTCATTCCTTCTTGTTGATGCCGGGTGTGGGTAGAGGGTCAGCTACCTGCTGGCCCCACTGACACCAGGGTAAGAGGAAGAGAACTGCCAACTAGCCCTGCTTGTGCCATCTCATTCTGTCTTACTGCCTCAGGACGGTTATGGGGATTCAGCACCCCATTGGGTCTCACTGGCACCATGTGTTGGGGGTTAGTGGGGTGCCTACTCCCTCCAACCTGTAACATCCTATTCTTATTGATGTCAGGGAGAGACGGAGGCTAGGTCCCACCATTGGACCCCACGACTGTGTGAGGGCAGCCCAGTGTTAACTAGCCTGTCAGGCACCACCTTTGAAAGTCTCTTTGCTAATGCAAAGGGGTGGAGGCTCAGCTCACCACTGCACCATACTGAAACAGCCCTGGTGGCGAATCAGAGCGCTGCCTCTTCTGGAGGGCAGGAGTGGGGTGGTGTGGAAGATCAAATCCTAGCTTGGCCCAACTGAAACCACAGGACATAGGGGACGGGTGCAATATTCCACTGGCACTTGGCTCGAGTAGTGTGTATATTATTGCCCAAATGCTTTTCTCTCTTTGGCAACCCCTTTCCTCACACCTTGGCTAGGGGGAACGGGGGTTTTGTGTTTTCTTTTTTGAAGCTTTTTCGTCTGTTGTTCTGTTGGTGGTTATTGATTCGGGGTTCCTGTATACCCTCTCCAGGATGTATGGGAAGCAACAGGAAACACAGGGGACTCATCACCATGTTATTCCTCAAGTCCCAAAGTCCCTAGTTAAGTCTGCCTTCTCATTTCCACCTTTCAGTGTCTTCCTATGTTTGTCTGTTGTTATGTTCAGGGTTTTAGTTTTAAGTGGAAGAACCTGGGAGAAATGGGCTACTTCATCTTCTTGGAAGCAGAGGTCTGGAGGCCTATGGATGTTACAAAGTGCTGCTGACTGTAAATTAAAATTTGATGATATACACCTTGCCCTTTCAGAATTATTCTGCTAGATGATGTGGCTTCCCAAAGTAGCTACAATTTGATTTCCATACTTCTAAAAGTCAAGTGTTTTGCTGGAGTTGAAATTTAAAGATAAGCAAGAGATGAGGCTAAGATGGTCTATGTGGTAACAGATTAAAGTTGGAAACATCAATATACATTCATGTTTAGCTTAATATTGCTTCATATTACCTTAATACACATGGTTATGTAGAGAGATACTTATAGACATGTGCATATACATGGATAATGTACACACATGTTACCTCTTTGCTCTGTCAGCTGAGAAGATCTAGAAACAATGACATCCGGGCAGCAATCAGCACACCCCACACCCAGATCCTGCTGTCTAATACTGTTCTCCACTAAATAGACCTGGTTATCCTTGAAGAAGTAGCTGATTCTAGGACTGGGGCAGTAAATATACAAGATTTATATACAAGACCATCTTATAGTGTCAGAAAGTAAGGAAGTTCCAAAAAAATATATAGGATGGGGATACCTCAGAGTGGCACACGAGCCACTGAACTGAAAAGAGTTCACAAGGGTCAGGACTAGAGCAATTTGAGGAACAAAGTAACTAACGTAGAATTAGAGTATAACCCAAAGTATAAAATAAAAATCCATGAGTTCTTCTGATATAAATAAATGATTGGATACGTAAATAAATGCGGGAGAACAGATAAATCTCCAGTGCAAAAGAATTCCAAATAGTTTATGTAGTACTCCATCTTAAGCATAACTCTCCATTCCTTAGTTGTGGGCTGAGCATATTGACTTCCTTCCAAAAAGTACAATATGGAGAAGGGAAAACAGTAATTTTACAATGGAGAAACCTGAAAAACACTACCTCAGCCTGGTGATCAAGGTCGACCTCAGCATTCATAATGCATATTGATACTTTGTACACTTGATGTGATCTGACAAAATAACCCTTCTACTCTTGTGGTCTTCCTCCCCAAAACACATAATCCCAATATTATCATGAAAAATGCATCAAACAAATTCTAGTAGTGGGCATCCTACGCAAACCTAACTACTCAAAATTGCCAAGGTCATGCAAGGAAAATCTGAGAAGCTATCAAACCCAAGAGGAGCCTAAGGAAACATGGCAACTAAATGTAATGTGATGTTTTGGATGAAATCCTGGAATAGAAAAAGGACATTAGGTAAAAACTAAGGAACTGGACTAATGTATGGACTATAGTAAACAATAATGTATCAATATTTGTTCACTGATTGTAACAATGGAACATACTAATATAAGTTGATCATCATAGAGGGAAATGGGTATAGTGTATATGGAAACACTTTATACTATCTTCTCAATTTTTCTGTAAAATTAAAACACTTCTAAAAAATAAAGTCTATAAAAACGTTGTGTTTTCTTGTTTTATGATTATGTGCCTGTATTTCCTAATAAATATGCAAATTTGCTTTGCCTTCCTTGATACTGATATTAAAGAAAATACTAAGTAACTCTGAAAGAATTTCTAACTCCAATTTAACAAGCAATAATTCTTGGTATTAACTTTTTAGGAGAACCCACTGAATAAATCAAAGCAAATTGTCTTTAAAGGCTGAATTTCTTTTCAGTGTTTCATCTTTTATATAATTAATGCATACCACAAACATGGTTCTGTTTCAAAGGGCAGAAAACATTGATTGTAGGCCATGTCTAAACTACAGTGAAATATTAATGGATGATGCTATAACAACTTTAATGTATTTTATGTTTTCAAAATGATGAATTGTTATTTCAGTCAATAAAGTATTCACTTGTATACATTTCTTACCCACCTTTCCCCAGAACACCCACAAGGAAATGATACTATCATCTGATATTAGGTTCATCAATTTAAATGGGAGTTTTTGGTAGCTGTGGTTGCCAACGGTACTGGAACGTGTGATACTTTTACAAATCCTCTCCATGGCAAAATCTGATCTTCACAAGGTAAATCACAGTAGGTGCCTAAAGCCAAATGACAGAGAGTTTTGTAGCTAGATTACCAAGCATTTTACTTAGAGGCACAATAGAATGTAGAAAAGGCCATTTCCCCTTCTGTCTTTTTCTGCTCAAAGGTCACTCACCATCTCAGAAGTTTTCCATAAATTTAGACTATATAATGTCACTTAATGTGAATGTAGCTCAACATTCTGTTTTAGTACAGCTAATCTCACATTATTTTATTGGTCCTAAATATGTAAATCATCAGCAAATTTTTGTACTGAACTTTTTTTTTTTTTGATGTGGACCACTTTTTAAAGTCTTTATTGAATTTGTTACAATACTGCTTCTGTTTTATGTTCTGGTTTTTTGGCTGCGAGGCATGTGGGACCATAGCTCCCCGACTAGGGATTGAACCCACACCCCCTGCATTGGAAGGCGAAGTCTTAACCACTAGACCGCCAGGGAAGTCCCTGTACTTAACTTCTAAAAATAATTAAAATAAGCTATTCAACACATTTTTCCTAAAAAAAAAAAAAAACAAGCAATTCTTCTTAGTCTGGCCCTGGGCACATACATGACTTTGCCATTTTTTCCATGGATTATTTTCTTATGTGTTCTACTGTGTCACATTTGTTCTACCTTCTCAAAAAGAAGCATTTAAAAATTCATCTACGCGTTCAAGCATTCATACATTTATTAAATAAATCTACTGAACACCTACATACGGCACAGAAAAAGAGGCAGAAAACTAATCTGGGTTGCACAGAAAGTAATGAACTCAGTTAAAATTTTTGGTGAAAACAGGTGTTACTCAATCTACTGGAAATTACATTTCATCATGGGGACTCACAGACTCAAGGAAAACCAAGACCGAAATAATAATAAAGTAATAAAAGCACTAGCCATTTACTGAGTGCCTGCTTTTACCTGACTCTGAAACTCTAAAATCATTATGGATGTTTTGAGGATTGTCCGATATAATTGTAATTTCTATTTTACAGATGAAAACAACAAGGTTCAGAGACATTAGGTTACTTGACTGAAGTGAAGTGGCCCAGAAACTACAGAACTGGAAATTGAATCTTAGATTTCATAATGCCATATCTGTGCTTTTAATCACCAAGTGTGTGTGTGTGTGTGTGTGTGTGTGTCTGTGTGTGTGTGTGTGTGTGTGTGTGAGAGAGAGAGAGAGAGAGACAGAGAGAGAGAGAGAGACAGAGAGAGAGAGAGAGACAGAGAGAGACAGGGAGAGACAGAGAGAGAGAGAAAGAGAAAGAGAGAGAATGTGTTTAATAGAGAACGTCCGAGAAATGGCAAGAAAACTGCCAGGTATCCATAAAACAATAAATTAGGAGCTTCTTACTATACAAGTAATTGTTAATCATATGGCTGAACTAAGGATCTCTCACTTTTGAACTAAGAAATCAAAAGCTTCCAGAAGTTGAGTCTAAATTTTACACTTACATAAGATACTTCATGCAGAATGCTAAAGTATACTAACTAAAGAGCTCTGAAAATACTGGAAGCATTCATACTAGTATGATTTCATAATTTAGATAATAGAGGATTTAAGAAATTGGCAGATGCAACTGCAGACTCATTTGTTATCATTTCTGTGAAGGGCAAGGTAAATCAATAAAATGAGAAAAATGAAAGAAGAATGGCTAGGAATTTTAGGTAGTTTGCTTCATATCCATACCAGGAAAGACTAAGCAAAAAAAAAAAATTCTCGAAATTTTATTTTGAAAGCACCTACAAGTGTATATGGTCTTTTTATACCAAATAACTTGGAATTATGAACTGTCAAATAAGTCTAATCTTCTCTGATGATAAAATTGCTGACTTTATTTGAAACTATGAAATGAAAAATGAGGTAAGAGTCAGAAATTCTTAAGAAAAGGAGTAGACAAAACAAAATTATAAGAGTTATGTTAAAAAATGTTTTGAAACAAACATAAAATCCCCATTACTGGTACAGAGCTTTTAAAACTTTATTTTGGTTTTAAGTTTTAATAATTATTGATATGTGTACATAATTACTGTCACAAGGAAGACACAATTTTAGGTCAGCTTTCTTCATTCTTTCTTTATTAAGCATTATTTTATTTTGCTCCATCATCGTGTAATTATAATATAGTAACTGTGTCACTTTCTACTAAGTCGATATAATTTCCTAAACCGTTTTCCTATTGTTAACAATTAAAGGTGTTTCCAATTTTTTGTTATTACAAATGACATGACAATGAGCATCTTTATATAATAATTTTCTGGATTATAAATTATTTATCGGCATAAGCTTCCAGAATTAGAGTTAACGTGTAAAAAGCTATTAACGTTTTTATCTTGCTAGACATTGCCAAATTACTTGTCAAAAGACGGAACCAAATTATATTGCAAAAATCTCTGCCAACAGAAAACATTATACACAATTTTTGATTTTGCTAAATTAATAAGTTGGAAACCTATGTTCCATTTCTTTGAATTCTTTGATAACAGAGTGCTGCTGGAGGCTGGGAGGGCAGCCATGTCCATGAAGGCTCCCCAGAGTTGGAGCGGGGAAGTGGAAAACGGTAAACAAAACTACTAATTGTATTTTCCCTCGATTGTTATCTCTCATTCTTTTCTGCCTCTGTGTAACTTATATCCAGGTAGCCGGAGAAAACTCATGTGGCAGGGCAAATTGGTATTCCAATAAATTAATAATCACCAACTCCAAATGGATTTTCGAGACTGGAAATATTGCTCTGACTTACAGTAAGTTCTTTCTAATTCTCCTTAAGGACTATTTTCTTAGAAGCTTTCCCTACCCTCCTCAAATTTTCCTCCATCCTCTCTACTTCCTTCACTCTGAGCTGGTGAGGCGCTTCCTAACTCATTAGGAACACAGAAGTCAGTAAATAGTCCACTGCCAAATCCGTTAATTCATTAGCATTTGCATTGATCTTTGTATTCCCTTTCACTACAGGAGTTCAAGTTCAAAGGCCACGTGCACTACAGACAGCATTTCATTTTCTCTCATCTTCTCAAGTACTTCACAGCACTGCATTTTCTACAACCCATCTACTCCTTATGAATGATTCTTGCCAAAATTCAACCTCATTCTAGACTAGTAACTCCAACTTAAAATGTTGAAAACTGTACGTGTAACACGAAAGCCTCCCTCCTCCTCTAATCCCTGCATATCTTCTTTAGCCAATTCATGTCTGAACTTTTCAAAATTGTTATCATCATATATTGTTTCCATTTCCTCACGTCCCACTTACTCTATAATTTACATCCACCTGACTTCTCTCACCGTAATCTCTCTGCCCACTGTCCTGAAATTTTACTTATGAAGGTCACCAGCGAGCTCCATGTCAGTATAGCCAATGAATAGTTTTTGTCCTATTTCTAGGCTCTTTCCTTCTTTAAAAAAGAAAAAGAAATACAAAAACCATTTTTTTCCTCTATGCTTTCACACTCTCATCATCTTCTGTCCTGGTATATTTTACTGGCTTTCTGCGTTTAATCTGATTTCTAATATTCTATGAGTTTCCTTTATCTCCAGTGGAATAAACCACTATATGAAGGATTATTCTCAACAGTTAGTTCTCATAATAACAGTACTAGTAGCAGCAGTCAATACTTCTATAATGCTTATCATGTGCCAGACACTATTCTAAGACACTGTTTAAATACATATATATAGACACACACACACACACACACACACACATATATGTAAAGTTCTCCTCCTCATAGGCGTATGAAATAAGCCGATTATTATACCCATGTTACAAATGAGAAAACTGAGGCAATGAGAGGCCAAGGTCACATGGTCAGTACTTGGTGAAGCCCCGCCTGAGTTAACGCTGGAACTTTAGAGTAGACAAGTTAAATAATGTCTCACAGACTGGCCTTAAAAGTGAGCAACATTTAATCAATGACTTGTGAAAGTATCAGAAAAAAAGGGAACATTTTAAATTGAATGGGATCTACTAAGTCACGTATCAGTAACTAAGAATGACTCTTATTGAATGAAATTATTTTTCATTATTCTTTTGAAAGAAGAATATTCTTGTGTTAGTGTTTCACAGTTTTTTCTTATTCACGTATTTATTCTTTATTAGACACACATTTCCTACACACCTATGTGCCAGTGTGTGCTGCAAGCCTTGGAAGATTCAGTGGTGAGCAAAAAATTACAAAGTCCCTGCTCTTAAGCAAATGTCCAGTGGTGGAGGAAGACAGAGTAAACATGTAAATAAATGTTGTACGGTGACAGAAATACGACTGGACAAAGGGATGGAGAGGCACTGAGGAGGCAGGTCTCTTTGGTCAAGATAGCAGTGGTGGCGTTTGAACCGAGACCTTAACGATAAGAGGGAAATTGGTCTGGGTACATGGATTAGCCAATCTAAAGCTGGGAGAGCAAGAAGTAGAGCTTGTTGCATCTGAGGGACTGAAAAAGACAACTGTGCCTCGAACCCCATGAAGGTCAGGGAAAGATGTAGTAAGTGACCAGAGCACATGGTCTCTGTGAGCCTGGCTAAGTAGTTGAAAATTTAATCTCTTTACAATAGATAGCCTTTAGAGGTTAGAAGCAGTGCAATAATAGCGTCTGATTTGTGCTTTTTAAAAGACGACTTTGACTGTTGAGCGTCCTACAAAAGCAAAATACTTGTGTCTCTATGAAGCGCAGATAGTAAATTTTAAAAAGCCCAATGAGCTCATAAGCAGTTGGTTTACTAACTGTAATCATTTATCTTAACTAGACTTCATTAATATAAGCTTGGTGACCTTGGGGTCCTGGGACATATTAGATCTGGGCAACCCAACTATTTTCAAATAGTGTGATTTGAAAAATTCTTGAAATTGTTGGGGTTCAGGAAGATTATTTTATTGCTGGGGCTGGATGGGAAGTTTAGAATAAGAAAAGAAAGTATGATGGCTGGCTTCCATCTATTCTCCCTTTCTCTGGGAGAAATGATGGTGGGGTGACTACTTTGCTGTTGACCCAATGCTTAAATTTCAGAGCTGGTTCAATCCAGTAAATATGTGCTGAACAACTATTATATGTTAGGCACCTAGCTGGAACTGGGAATATAAAGAGAATAATTAATAATAAAAGCAGGTACTACTAACAAGAGACAGGCACTGTGCTAATGCTTAACATGCACCATCTCAAGTTACATTAATTTACACACTAACCATATGAGGTAGATGCATTTATTATACCATTTTCCGGGTGAGAAATCTAATCCCTTTAAGGGGCTTAAGTTACTTCTCCAAGGTTACACAGCTAGTTAGGGGCATAGGCAGTATTTGGACTCAGGTCTGGTATCAGCACCAATTCTCTTAGCCATTATGCTAAGGACCTTACTTGAGAAGTTCAGGATTATACATATAGGGGTACAACCAACCCTAAGACCATCTGGCAAAACTGGCTGCTTGAGAAGTCCTGGATTTATGTAAGATGCTCTTGGAATGGAGAAGATCGTGAAGGAGGGTCCCCAAAACACACTCTCTATACTAAGGGGCGACAGAAGAGAGAAGGAATTAGCCTACAGCAGTATGATATTGAGGACCAAGAAACAGTGTTTCTCTCTTTTGTGAAAAGTTATTAAATTATTTCTACTTCAGAATATCAGAAACAAATCACAGGACTATGGACAGTTTGCTGAGCCACCCTATCTATCTTAGCGTGAATCCTGGCAGGTGTAGAGCTCATAGTATGACCCTGGCACCTAAGTGTAGTTAAGTAAGCTTTCATTTTTTCTTCAGCCTTAAAGCAAAGCAGCTTTCTGATAGGTATAATTTAGGAAAGTCTTCCAAGAAAATAGTTAAAGTCCACTTTAAATATCTCAGAGAAAAGCAATTTTGCAAAAGATCAATCAACAAAAGCAAGGCCAAACACACCAATTATTTCGTGAGACTTGTATTGTTATGTCATTACTCACGTTGTTTCTTTATGCATTTACCTGGAAGGCGGCTTTTAATGTTCAACAATTCTCAAAGAGATAAAGACCCACACTGATGTGTCAGAAAGAGCTTTGCCCTGGAATTAGATCAGTTTAGGTTTGGCTGCTTACTAGAATTAGGTAACATTCTTAATCTTTCTGAGCCTGTTTCCTATCTGCAAATAGGGATAACACTATCTATTACAGAGGGATGTGGTTAAATTAAATGACACGTCAGTGAAATATATCCTTCCAGACTGAGAACATACCTAGTAAATGTTAAGTGATCTGCAAATATTCTGCTTCCTTGAAATGGATGAAACCTGTTATCATGATTTTAACCAATGGTCTAAATATCAAGACAATATTTAGTTAAAAGTTATATTTGTTCTTTCACTGTCCATCTGCATTTTAACATATTCTAACATATTCTCCTCGATAAATTGTGTCAATATTAGTAACATTTGTCACTTCAGCTATTACTGTTCATATGTTTAAAATATTTCAATGTGATATAAGCCATTACGCAAAGGGATGCCTAGTTGGCTTTGTCAACGATTTATTTTAAGTAAAAATGAAAGACTCATTTTCACCAAGTTTTATTGAACAGTGTATTCATTAACTGTATGAACTTTCTGGCCAACCCAATACAGGAGCCAAGACATGGAAACAACCTCAGTGTTTTTTTGTGGATGAATGGATGAAGAAAATGGGATGCATACAACCTACTATTATTCAGCCGTGATAAAGAAGGAAATCTGCCTATTTGTGACCACATGGGTGGATTTGGGGGGCATTATGCTAAATGAAATGTCAGACAGAGAAAGATAAATACTTTATGATCTCATATGTGAAATCTAAAATACTGAACTCATGATAGAAAGAATGGAATGACGGTTGCCAGAGCTGGGGGTTGGAGGTGAGGAAAATGAGGGAAGACGATCAAAAGGTAAAAACTTCTAGTTATAAGACAAGGGAGTAATGGTGATGTAATGTACAGCTCGGTCACTACAGTTAACAATACCGTATTTTATGTTTGAAAGTTGCTAAGAGAGTACATCTTGAAAGTTCTCATCACAAAGATAACATTTGTAATTATGTGAATTAAGGTTAACTAAACTTATTGTGGTAATCATTTCACACACTATATATATATATATATATATATGAATCATCACATTGTACACCTTGGACAGATACAATATTATATATCAATTAAGTTAAATTTCCGTCTGGCCTGTCATTTTCCAAAGGCCACTCAAGGTCAGGGGACAGAACGCCTCCTCTCCAAGTGTCCTGCCAGCCCACCCACTCAAGATCAGAGGGACAAAATGCCTAACTAAAACAAAACAAAACAGAAACACAAAAAAACTGGAGAGAGGGAGGAAAGGGTGCCCTGAAAAAAAAAAAAAAAAAAAAAAAACTAAGCACGTTGACAGCGCTAAGAATAAACTACCAGGAAAAAGAAACCCTACATGTCAGATCCTAAAGTACAGAAGGGCAAGCCCGCCGGCAGTCCAGGCCCGGGGGGACCGGGGTCCCCAGCCCTGCAGAGCCAACCGCAGAGCGGCTCAGGCGCCCCTCGGAAGCGCGGGGTCCCCACGGCCGAGTCGACGCCCCCGGCCGGCGCCGGCTCCCCTCTGCCCACCCTGCGCGCGGGGGCTGGAAACTGCCGCGGAGAACCACGGCGGGGCGGGAAGGGGGGCTCCAAAGAGGGTCTGGCGACTCGAGTCGCTCCGTTTCTCGGTAGGCTCAGCGCGCGCCGTGGGGGAGGAGGGGCGGGGGTCCGGGAGGAGGGGTGGGGGTCCGGGAGGAGGGGACGGGCGGCACTTACGTAGACCGGCAGCGGCCACGGGTAGACGGCGGGCTCGGTCCCCAAGAGCGACTCCAGCCTCAGCTCCAGCTTCTCCCCCATGTCTTCGCGCGCAGTCCCCGCACCGCGCTAGTCTGGCGCTTGGGGGAGGGGCGCAGCGCCGTCGGCGGGGGCGGGGCAGACGGCCAGGCGGGAGGCTGAAGGGAGGGGGCCTGGCCTGGGCCTCAGCTGCCGCCGCCGCGCTCCCGTCCGGCCCCCGGCTCCCTCTTTGTGGTCACAGGCCCGGGGCCCGCAGCGCTGCTCCGAACTCGGGCCGGGGTGAGGCGAGCACAATGAGCCGGAGGCCGGACTGAAACACTCCCGGCGCGCGCGGCCCGCCTCATCGACTCGCAGGCTCTCACGCACGCACGCTCCCACGCACGCACGCACGTACGCACGTCATCGGCTGCCCCTGGCCACACCCACCGGCCCGAAGTGGGGACCTGGCCAAACCTCTCAGGGCCAGTGGTGGCGGGTTCGACTCCTGACCTCGACATACCGTGACACACACACACACACACACACACACACACACACACACACACACACACACACACACACACACACACACACACACACACACACACACACACACACACACACACACAGTAATAAGACTATAATTCCTATTAAATATGACAGCTGGAATCCCGGCTTCTGTTCACAAAAATGCCGTGTATTTAGCCTATGCTAGGCACCAGACCGCGGACGCTCAGTACTGGCAAAAAAGGAAATGCCCTGCCCTCATAGCACTGCCATTTTAATTGGAATAGTAGTGACAATGGTCAAGGGAGAAAATAAAGTGTCATCATCGCCACGGGGATGGTTAATCTCATGTGCGCACTGCGTGGGGCCCCGGCAACCACAAACATTATTCCAGATGTGGCCAGGAAGGTATTTTTCAGAAGAGATTAACATGGAAATTGGTCCACTTTGCGTAAAGGAGATTGTCAATGCCGCGGCGTGGGTGGGCCTCGTCCATCAGTTGAAGGACTGGAGAGAAAAATGAGGTGCCCTAGAAAGAGGGAAGTGTTCCTCCAATGGACTTGGCACATCAGCTCTTCCCTGTGTCTCCAGCCCAGAGTCCTGCCCTGACTTGCCTGCCTCACGGTCACAAGAGTCAACTCCTTAAAACGAAACTATATATGTAAAAATATTGAATATATACAAGCCTATTAATTTGTATATGTGTGTATAGATATTATATATATATGTATACACATATGTTTATATGTGCATGCGTTTGTAGTATATGTGTAAGTACTATATACAGTATACATACAAGCCTATATACTTGTGTATATATTGTATACATGTATGTGTATATATACAGTATACATATAATAAAGGTGAACATACTGTATATATACACACACCCATATATTGATATATGGGTGTGTATATGTACAGTATATGTACACTGTATGTATGTATGTATACAGTGTATATTGATATATAGGTGTGTATATATTTTGTATACCTGTATGTGTATAGGTATTATATGTATAAATGTATGTACTATATATATATACACACTTGCGTGTGTATTTATATGTGTATGTACATGCACATATTTGCATATAGGTGTGTGTGTATACATTGTATATATGTATGTGTATGTATCCTATATATGATATGTGTATGTATATATACGACGAATTTATAGATGCAGTACATATATATTTTTATTCTACATGCTTTTATATGTAGGTGTATATGTGTCTATATGTATGTACGTGTATGTATTGCATATATTATATGTGTGTGTATGTATACTGTATATATACACACCTAAATATCTTTGTATGTGTGTATATATGTATGATATAGACGAACCTAGGTGTGTATATTGCATATCTTATACGAATGTGTACATACTGTATATATATACAAACTATGCATTTCATATGTGTGTATGTATAGTGTATATGTATGTGTCTATTGTATATATTATGTGTATATGTGTGTAGACATACTGTATATATACAAACTGCATTTTATATATATGTGTGTATATATGTATTTGCGTATTGCATATACTATATGTGTATATGTCTGTATGCATACTGCATATATACACAGCTGTATATTTTTGTATGCGTGTACATGTGTACGTGTGTGTGTATATACACACAGAGGCTATGGATTCTGTTTGTCTGGAGAACCCTCACTGATACGGACACTTATGACAATTGAGCACCTGCTCTTTGCCAGCCAGGGAGCCAAACGCTTGTCCTTTCTGTGTCTCCCTTAAGTGTCACAAGTCCCGGGAGGGAAGGTGATGCCGCTCCTACCAGTTGAGGTGCCTCAGGGTCAGAGAGGTGCACAGGGTGGGGGGCTGGAGCCTGGTGGAGCCCAGGTGGAGTTCTAGCAGCAGTACAGCCTAGCAGTCCCACTTCCCCGGGTGCCTCTCACAAAGACGCCGAGGGAGAGACGGGGTCTGAAGGAGGGGATGAGGAAGCTTCCGTGGGTCTGCAAGCCCAGACCAAGGCTGACTCGTCAAGGGTGTTAGAGGTCAGGACTCTGGTTACCTTGGGGATGGGGTTACACAGAGCCATTCCCATTCTGAAAAAGTATCCATTCTGCTCTTGTTTGTATGTTTACCCCCCTCCCCCAAATCTTTTAAAAACACATTCTCTTGGTTGCTGGGAGCACACAAGGGGAAGTTGTGTGTGAGGGGGTGTGATCCAGCGGACAGGGAGGATAAGCCCCCCACTCGTAGGGCCAGGAGTGGCTCAGCTTTGTGAGCTAAGGATGGCCCGCGAGGTCCCAGAGAGAAGGGTCCCTGCTCCGTGCACCCCATTCCCAGCCTGCGAAATCCAGAGCCCACCCCCCCCCCCCACACACACACACACACCAGGGAGGAGAGCCAGTCACCCTGGCTCCCAGGCTCCGGCTCCAAGGCTCCCGGCACTAGCAGCTATTTTCAGCTTTCATGCCCTAGGACATGGCCAGAGCTAGTGTCTCCGGAAACTCTGTCTCTCGCCCGCCCGCCATCCCTCCCTCCCTCCTCCGCCTCTTCCCCTCCCGCTCCAGCTGTCCTGCCCTCCACCCTGCATTTCTACACAGGATGGCTCACAGACAGCTGCTCCCCGTGCCCACCCGCCACCATTCGACGGATGTCAAAGCAAGCCCTGGGGACTTCCCTGGAGGTCCAGCGATTAAGACTCTGAGCTTCCACTGCAAGGGGTGCGGGTTCGATCCCTGGTCAGGGAAATAAGATCCCACATGCCGCCCGGCACGGCCAAAGAAATAAATGAATAAAAAATAAAGTTATAGTGATGAAACAGCCCTAGTGGTGCAAGGATGGGACGTATAGCTCTATGGTAGAGAATAAAGGTCCAGAAACAGATAGATGAGAACTTGATATGACAGAAAGTGGGGAAATTAAGGAGTTTTCAATAAATGGCATTAGGACAATTGCATATCCATGTGGGAAAAAGTAAATTGTCTAAATAAAACAAAACTTGGTAGAACTGAATTGGTAGCTTTACAAGTTGGCCTTCCTCTCTAGCTACATTTTTTCCTTATTAATTCATATAAATTACTCATTTATACTTCAAAATTGAAAATATGTTTCCACACTCTATATAAGATATATCTGGTAACTAGTTTTCTATTTAGAGAACTGAAAATATTCCATAAAGTTTAAGAAAAAACTCAACCTAATGTTTTATTCTAATATTTACACATAGCCAGTAAATGTAGCTTTTATAAAGGCATGCAATTATAATTCAATTATTATTCTCTTCAGTAAGATTTTCCTGAGCAAAGTATTTAAAACATTTTATGAAAATACATTACAGTTTTAGTTACTTTCTTCACATGAACACTTTGAAAATATACTTAGTTCCAGGCTTCTTAAAGCATTTTGATACAATACCTCTCCTTTCTTCAGTACATTACATAGCATCAGATTCACAAAGTATACACAAACAGTACTTTTAGAAAATATAACCAGTAGTTATTATAGAATATGAAATCAAATATTTTAATTTGCAATATTTGCTTATAAGTTTGGTATTTTTTCCCAACATGGACTTAATGAGAAATCTAGAACTGTATTCTAATTCTACTCATTCAAAATATTTTAGCATTTTCATTTCATGTATTTCCTCCTCCAAAGCAGTGAGTCCAAGCTAAAATGAACTATAATAGATTTTATGTATTTGATTCTTGTACTAAATACTAATAAGTGGAATTCATTAGTTGCAATGCTTGTACAGTCTTCAGGAAATAGACAAAATATACATATGTATTAAGATTAGGTTTTTTAGAGAGAATGATGTTTGTGGATGACATCTGTATTCATCAGAGTTCTCCAGAGAAACAGGATATATTGATATATAAGAGGAGATTTATTATGGGAATTGGCTCATGTAATTTGGGAGGTTGAGATATCTGACTACATGGGGTTTGCAAGTTGGAGATCTAGGAAAGTCGGTGGTATAATTCAGTCAAAGTCAAAAGGGATGAAAACCAGGAGTTCTGATGTCCAAGGGAAGAAAAATGGATGTTGCATCTTAAGAGAGTGAGAATTGCCCCTTCTCTGCCTTTTAGTTCTATTTGGGCCCTCAATGGATTGGATGATGTCCCCATCCACCACCACATTGGTAAGGCAGATTTTCCTTATTCAATCTACTGATTTAAATTTTTATTCCTTCATGAGACTTCTTCATAGACACACCCAGAAATAATGTTTTACCAGCTATCTGGGCATCCCTTAGACCATTCAAGTTGATACATTAAATTAACCATCACAGTACCTCATAACATGTGTGTACCACAGTATATTACACAAAGTTGGTATAACTGGCAATCACTGGAACAATAATTTGCTTCTTATATCCACTGTTTTTAAACTGATAATTGATCATTACTTATATGCAAGCATTATGATAAAGTCAAGAGACACAGGTACAGATATTTTGAAAGACATGGCTCCATAAAACAAAGGCACCACAGGGTAAAGATCTTGGCACAGAAAACAGACATTTGACATGTTTTGTTAAGAGGAAAATCATTCTTATGTGTGTGACATCAGTGTAGCATGAGGATTTTAAATTCTAACACATTTTAAAATTATTTTTGAGGAAAATATTTCTAAAATGAGTACATCTTTCCTTTTTTCTTTTTTCATTATTTTCAAAGTCATACACATCCATGTAAAATATCTAGAAAATACAGATCAATGAATTTTATAAATTTTATTAAAATGTTATTATAATAATTTGATAAACACAAATAAATAATGTATAACATTATACTTCTGAACCTGTCATTTATGGTCTATGATGTGAATCCAATCTGGCTTTAACTTTAATCACACGTTGACCTCCAATTATGGATATTCTGTACTCAATATTGTTGATATGTGTGATTTTTCATCCAACCTTGAGAGTGTCAGATAGGAAAATTCCAATGCAGCTATGTAAAGATGACAAATTGATATGTGTGCACAACTATTTCTCTCATGCTTCATTAGTCCTAGGATGAGGTGAGCACAGTAATTGTGTCCCATACTGCCCTTCTTGCACTACATCTATAGATTTACTTTGGAGATTCAAGAATCTCCACGTATGTGTTTATGTATTTAGGATTGTTTATTAAAGAAAAAGAAGAGACTTCTTCTCTACCAATGTATATTATTTTGTTTGGGATGATGAATTCCTGAAAGGGGTCCTTAACTTTTACTTAAAATAAATGTCTTCATAAGGCTTGTGATATAGCTCAGTATTTCACAAAGTGCATTCCTCAGACCACTAATTATCTTTGATATTAATAAAT
This sequence comes from Pseudorca crassidens, assembly GCF_039906515.1. NCBI lineage: Eukaryota > Metazoa > Chordata > Mammalia > Artiodactyla > Delphinidae > Pseudorca > Pseudorca crassidens. Next base: position 91,627,208 of record NC_090302.1, read on the forward strand.
ATTAAAGGGACTCCATATAGTCAGGATGTGCAAAACAGAGTATTGTCTGCAGAACTCTTCATGGTTTTGGATATGATTCATTAATTTTGTCTTGTGAATCCGAGGGAGAGCTACATTTAAGATTTAATTTATTAATTTATACAGGTAAATTATGCAAATTGCATGTGAGAGTTAAAATGTTGAAAAAAAAGCACAAAAACTCTTGTGAAATCCTGACACCAGTAGATTGTACAGAGGTTCTTCAATTTTCTCTCATAATAGTAACCTGTTTTGTCTGCATGATATCAGTTATATATTGTTTCATGTTGAATATAAAAACACATATGTGAGACAATGTATTCAAAGTAAATTTCCAAAAACAGAATTAATAGGGAAAGCGTATGTGTTCCAAAAGTACTGTACCGATTTAAATTCCCAACGCAAATATTTGGAAGAGCCTGAACCAAAACTAGGCTTTGTCTTGTTTTAAGTTTTGTTAATCTCATCAGAGAAAAATATATTTTCTTATTTTATGTCTTTAATAATATCTGAGAATTAAGTTCTTTGAATAGAATAGAATGTTTCTTTCAATTCAGGGTGTTTTTTTTTAATTCACTATTCTTGTCTCTGCCAGTGTTTCTTTGAATGTGTCCACAGTCAGATGCAAAGCAAACAGACTTCCCTATATTTTTGTACTTTTTTAGTTTTTTTCTTTTTTTTAATCCATTATCATTTCCATGCATTCCTTAAAGAATAAATATTGTTGACAGGAAGCCACTCTGGGCTTTAAGTTGCTTTTATTATAAATCTGTTACATTTATCTTTAGAGTTAGTAATCAGAATGATATCTCTTTAAACATATTCAAATGTTTTGTTCTATCTTTCTATTTAAAAAAATATTATTGACAGAGAATAATATTCTTAACACTGAAAGTTGTCAAAATGCTGTCACTGTTAATAATTTTTGTTTAGAGACTTATAAGTGCTCACATTGTGTATCATGCATTTTGTGTCTGCATTACGGACATGGACATTTTCCCTCTTTTATGTGAATCTACTTACTCCTAGATAATTAATTCTATATTTTTATTCTCATGGTAAACTGTAATCATGTTCTAAATTCATGTTAGATGTCTCCACTACAAAGGGCTTTCTGACTTTTATCCAATACCAATAATTAGCCTCTTTTTTCTTAATATTACTGTTGCACCTTCCATAATTATTCTGCATGGCAAATAACACACTGTTTGCTTATCCATTTATCTGTCTGACTCTCCAATTATATAGAGAGCTCCCAGAGGAGAAGAGCTATATTTTAATCATTATTGAATTGAAAATTGCATTTAAAATACAAAATACATTAAAAATGTTATAATAAAAATGTAAAACTAATAAAAATTAGAAAATTCTTGAGAATTTTAAAATGTGCTAAAATTTAATTGGGTGAATTAATTCTATTTTGATAAAATTTGATACTTTTATGTTTTGATAATATATTATGTTTTACAAAGGTAAAATTTGTACAAAGAAAATTTGCAGATGTTAAAGTCAGTATAAGAATATTAAAGTTGGACTTCCCTCGTGGCACAGTGGTTAAGAATCTGCCTGCCAATGCAGGGGACATGGGTTCGATCCCTGGTCTGGGAAGATCTCATATACCTTGGAGCAACTAAACCCATGTGCCACAACTACTGAGCCTGTGCTCTACAGCCCATGAGCCACAACTACTGAGCCCATGTGCCACAACTACTGAAGCCCGTGCACCTAGAGCCTGTGCTCTGCAACAAGAGAAGCCACCACAGTGAGAAGCCCACACACTGCAATGAAGAGTAGCCCTGCTCACTGCAACTACAGAAAGCTGCATGCAGCAACGGAGACCCAATGCAGCCAAAAATAAATAAATAAATAAATAGTTAAAAATAAAAATTTTAAAAAAAGAAAATTAAAGTTGATCCATTGTCTTAAAAGCACAGGTAAATATGATATTTGATGAGTCTTGACTTCTTTCTAAATCATCATTTAAATGTTTAAAAAGTGACATTTCCAGGTAATGGAACTACCTAGAAAAAAATAATATTTTAGCTTTAAATATTATACTATATTCTATAAAATGAAACATTTTAATGAAAAATAAAGAATTCTATTTTAGGTTTTTCAAGTGTCACATGATTTTTGATAGTTACTGATAGATTCCAATCCAAATTCCTACTGATTTTAGAAATAGAAGATTTTTTAAATGGGGCAAATTTCTATTGATACTGGAAAGTAGTAGATAAAGCATGTTAACCATGAATTCAGGGAGCCTAGATTCAATTTTCAGATTAAACAAGTATGAGAATGGAAATTTAGAAATGTACATGATACACTAGTTGTTTAATCTCTTCTTCCATAAATGGAAATAAATGAAAGTACTCAACACAAATTAGTTATTTGATTATTAAATGTCTGAATCTCTTAAGTGATCATACAAATAAAGATACCAAAACAATGGTTAATTTTGATAATGATAGAGATATTAGTGTTGCCTAGTGAAAAGTAATTAGAATTATTCAGATGACAGCAATATTAATACATGAATATTTGAAGTAGGAAATTTTGGAGATAATCAGTCCATGGAGTAGACTCATCAGAATTTTACTAGCACCCCTGTGAGGACTGATGATGGATGTAATATCATATTTCCTTCTTCTCAGCACTTACACTTGGTTGGACTGCTAAAATAGGAAAACAGAAGAAGATCTGTCCATCCCCTAGTGACTCTTATTAATACCAAAAAAAAAAAAGCAGGTCATGATGGCAGAGTAGAAGGATGTAGAGCTCACCTCCCCCTATTAACACGTCAAAAATACAATACATGTAGGGCAACTCTCACTGAAAATAAACTGGAGAATGGCAGAAAGAATCTCTACAACCAAGGCTGTAGAGAAAGATCTACATGGAGTCAGGTAGGAAAAGAGAAGCAATCACGTCAGGACTTGTGCCCCTAGGATAGGACACAGAAGGGGTGCAGTGTATCACAAGCTTGGAGAACTTTTCTGAGGAGTGAGGGATTCCAACCACATGTGTACCCCAGCCCTAGGGTCTGACTCCAGAAAGATGAGTCCCCTTAGCTGGTTTAAAGCCAGTGGGAATTATAGGAAGGCTGTAAGAAACCAAGACTTCATTTGTGAAGAACATGCAAATGCTTACTTACTGCTTATTCCCAGCAACAAGGTAGATGAAATAGACTGAAACTGTCTGGAGGTCTCACTGATGTGCCAGGATCATCCCAGCATGTGCTCTACCCATGCTGAGTGCCAGCTCTGCCTCCTTTAGCTCCAGCACTAGGGCAAATGCTGCCATTATGGAGGAGTGCCCACTTGGGGGCACAGAGCCTCCTTGGACATGGCACTGCATCTGAAAGGGCAAGGGCAGCCATTGGTGACACTCGCAGAGATGGTGGATTGGGAGCTATCTGGAGCTCTGAATGGTGAGCTGGAACTAGCCCAGTATGTGCCTGGGCTTGCACCAGGCACCCACTCCAGCCCCTCTTGCTTCAGTGCTGCTTCTGGGGCAAAGGTGCTGTTGCCAGGGAGAGCACACACTTTGAGGGAATGGAGCCAGCTTGGACCTGACCCTCAGGGCTTCTGCTCCAGCAACTTGGGACCTGCACCCATCCCTGATAGGTGGCTGATGGCCACTAAGTATAGAAGAAACCCAGGCTCACATCTGGCTCTGGGTCTAGCCCATTCATCTCCAGCTCTACCTCCCACCCACCCATGATAAAAACTCTCATCAAAGTTGCTATAGAGGAAACATATCTCAACAGAATAAAGGCCATTTATGACAAACCCACAGCTAATATCATACTCAATGGGGAAAAGCTGAAAGTGTTTTTCTAAAATCAGGAGTAAGACAAGGATGCCCACTCTTGGCACTTCTACTTAATATAGTATTGGAAGTCCTATCCACAGCAATCAAAAACGAAAAAGAAATAAAAAGCATCCATATTAGAAGGAAAGAAGTAAAACTCACTAATTGCAGATGACATGATACTGTATATAGAAAACCATAAAGTCTCTACTCAAAAACTATTAGAAGTAATAAATGAATTCAGTAAAGTTACAGAATACAAGATTAATACATAAGAATCTTTTGCTTTTCCATACATTAATAATGAACAATCAGGAGGATACAGAAAGAAAACAATCTCATTTAAAATCACATCAAAAAAATAAAATACATGGGAATAAACTTAACCAGGAGAGAAAAGACCTATACCCTGTAAACTAATAAACACTGATAAAGGAAATGACAGATGATGTAAAGAAATGGAAAGAGATGCCTTGTTCATGGACTGCATGAATTAATATTGTTAAAATGTCCATATTACCCAACACAATCTACAGATTTAACGCTATCCCTATCAAAATACCCATGACATTTTTCACCAAACTAGACCAAATAATCCTAAAACTTATATGGAACCACAAAAGACCCCAAATCACCAAACGAATTTTGAGAAAAATGTACAAAGCTCAAGTGGCCATGCTCCCTGGCTTCAGACTATATTACAAAGCTACAGTAATCAAAACAGCATGGTACTAGCACAAAAATAGGCAAGTAAATCAATGGAACAGAATAGAGAGCCAAGAAATAAACCCACGCACTTCTGGTCAGTTAATTTATGACAAAGGAGGCAAAAATATACAATGGGGAAAGACAGTCTCTTCAATACGTGGTGCTGGGAAAACCAGACAGCTACATAGAAAAGAAAGAAATTAGAATATTTTTTCACACCATGTATAAAAATAAACTCAAAATGGATTAAAATCGTAAATCTAAGACCAGACACCATAAAACTCCTAGAAGAAAACATAGGCAGAACACTTTTGACATAAACTGTAGCAATATGTTTCTGAATCTGTCTTCCGGACCAAAGGAAACTAAAGTAAAAATAATCAATTGGGAACTAATTAAACTTAAAAGCATAGGAAAACATCAACAAAACAAAAAGACAAACTACTGAATAGGAGAAAGTATTTGCAAATAATATGACTGATAACGAGTTAATATCAAAAATATATAAATACTACACACAAGTCAATAACAACAACAACAAAAAAGTCAACTAAGAAATGGGCCAAATAGATATTTTTCCAAAGACTACATACAGATGGCAGCAGGTACATGAAAAGATGCTCAACATTGCTAATCAGCAGAGAAATGCAATTGTAAACCACAAGATATGACCTCACACCTGTCAGAATGGCTATCATCAAAAAGTCTAGAAATAGCAAATATTGGTGAGGATGTGGAGAAAAGGGTACCCTTGTACCCTTTTGGTGGGCATGTAAATTGGAACAGTCACTATGAAAACAGTTTGGAGTTTCCTCGAAACAATAACAATAGAACTACCATGTGACCCAGCAATTCCACTCCTAGGCATATATCCAAAGATAACAAAAACACTAATTTGAAAAGTTACATTCACCCTAATGTTCACAGCAGCATTATTTACAATAGCCAAGATATGGAAGCAACTTAAGTGTCCATTAACAGATGACTGGATAAATAAGAAGTGATAGACACACACACACACACACACACACACACACACAAAAAATGGAATAATAGCCATAAATAAATTTCGCTGTTTGCAACAACATGGATGGACTTGGAGGGTATTATGCTTAGTGAATTAAGACAGCAGAGAAAGACAAATGCTGTTATCACTTGTATGTAGAATCTAAAAAATGAAACCAATGAATGAGTATAAACAAACAAATAAATTTACAGGTATAGAGAATAAATTAGTGGTTACCAGTGGGCAAAGGAAAGGTTGGAGGGGACAAGATAGGGTAGGAGATTAAGAAGTACAAACTATTAAGTATAAAATAAATAAGATACAAGAATATATACATATATATATATATATTTTTTTTTTTGCGGTACGCAGGCCTCTCATTGTTGTGGCCTCTCCCATTGCGGAGCACAGGCTCCGGACGCGCAGGCTCCGGACGCGCAGGCTCAGCGGCCGTGGCTCACGGGCCCAGCTGCTCTGCGGCATGTGGGATCTTCCCGGACCGGAGCACGAACCCGTGTCCCCTGCATCGGCAGGCGGACTCTCAACCACTGCGCCACCAGGGAAGCCCCACGAGAATATATTTTATAGCACAGGGAAAATAGCCAATATTTTATGATAACATTAAAAGGAGTATAATCTATAAAAATATTGGATCATTGCGCTGTACATCTAAAGCTAATATAATAAAGTATATCAACTATATTTCAATAAAAAAGGTGTGTTTATGTTATATAGTAGTTAGATTTTTTAGCAGTTAGTTCAAATACATCAGAAATACATCTACATGTGGAACAACTCCTACAGAACACCTACTGAATGCTGGCAGAAGACCTCAGACCTCCCAAAAGGCAAGAAACTCCCCACGTACCTGAGTAGGGCAAAAGAAAAAAAAAAGAGAGAGAGAGACAAAAGAATAGGGATGGGACCTGCACCAGTGGGAGGGAGCTGTGAAGGAGGAAACGTTTCCACACACTAGGAAGCCCCTTCATTGGTGGAGACGGGGGGGGGGGGGGGTCGTGGGGGGGAACTTTGGAACCATGGAGGAGAGCAGAGCAACAGGGGTGAGGAGGGCAAAGCAGAGAGATTCCCACACAGAGGATCAGTGCCAACTAGCACTCACCAGCCCGAGTAGCTTGTCTGCTCACCCGCCGGGACAGGCGAGGGCTGGGAGCTGAGGCTTGGGCTTCGGAGGTCAGATCCCAAGGAAAGGACTGGGGTTGGCTGCGTGAACACAGCCTGAAGGAGGCTAGTGCCACACAGCTAGCTGGGACGGAGTCCGGGAAAAAGTCTGGACCTGCCAAAGAGGCAAGAGACCACTGTTTGAGGATGCATAAGGAGACGGGATTCAGAGCACCGCCTAAACGAGCTCCAGAGACAGGCATGAGATGCGCTTATCAGCGCAGACACTAGAGAGGTGCATGAAATGCTAAGGCTGCTGCTGCAGCCACTAAGAAGTCTGTCTGCAAGTACAGGTCACTATCCACACCTTCCCTCCCGGGAGACTGTGCAGCCCGCCACTGCCAGGGGCCCATGATCTAGGGACAACTACCCTGGGAGAACAAACGGTGCACCTCGGGCTGTTGCAACGTTATGCCGGCCTCTGCCGCTGCAGGCTCGCCCTGCATTCCGTACCCCTGCCTCCCCCTGGCCTGAGTGAGCCAGAGCCCCTAATCAGCTGCTGCTTTAACCCCATCCCGTCTAAGTGAAGAACAGACGCCCTCAGGCAACCTAAACGCAGAGGCAGGGCCAAATGCAAAGCTGAACCCCAGGAGCTGTGAGAACAAAGAAGAGAAAGGGAAATCTCTCCCAGCAACCTCAGGAGCAGTAGATTAAATCTCCACAGTCAACTTGATGTACCCAGCATCTCTGGAATACCTGAATAGACAAGGAATCATCCCAAGATAGGATGTGGACTTTGGAAGAACTGTAGACCTGGGGTTTGCTTTCTGCATCTAATATGTTTCTAGTTTTATGTTTACCTCAGTTTAGTATTTAGAGTTTATTATCATTGGGATATTTGTTTATTGATTCGGTTGCTCTCTTCTTTTTATATAGATATATATTTTTTATCTTTTTCTCTTTTTGTGATGGTGCATGTGTATGCTTCTTTCTGTGATTTTGTCTGTACAGCTTTGCTTTTACCATTTATCCTGGACTTCTGCCTGTCCGTTTTTTTTCTTTTCCTTTTTCTTTTTTTTATAGTATAGTTTTTAGCGATTATTATCATTGGTGATATGTGTTTTCATTTGGTTGCTCTCTGCTTTCTTCTTTTTCTTTATTTTCCTTTTTTAATTACTTTTTAATTATTTTAATTTTTATTTTAATAACTTTATTTCCTTCTTTCCTTCCTTCCTTCCATCATTCCATCCTTCCTTTTCTCTCTTTCTTTCTTTCCTTCTTTCCTCCTTTCCTCCTTTCTTTCTTTCTTTCTTTCCTTTTTTCTTTCCTTCTTTCTTTCCTTCTTTCCTTCTCTCTTTCTCTCTCTTTCTCCCTTATTTTCTGAGCTGTGTGGCTTACAGGGTCTTTGCGCTATGGCCAGGTATCAGGCCTGTGCCTCTGAGTTGAGACAGCCGAGTTCAGGACACTGGTCCCCCAGAGACCTCCCGGCTCCACGTAATATCAAAGAGTGAAAGCTCTCCCAGAGATCACCATCTCAATGCTAAGACCCAGCTCCACTCAACGATCAGCAAGCTACAGTGCTGGACACCCTATGACAAACAACCAGCAAGACAGGAACACAACCCCACCCATTAGCAGAGAGGCTGCCTAAAGTCATAATAAGGTCACAGACACACCAAAACACACCACTGGACGCAGTCCCACCCACCAGAAACACAAGATCTAGCCTCATCCACCAGAATACAGACACCAGTCCCTTCTACCAGGAAGCCTACACAACCCACTGAACCATCCTTAGGTACTGAGAGCAGACACCAAAAACAATGGGAACTAGAAACCTGCAGCCTGTGAAAAGGAGACCCCAACCACAGTAAGTTAAGCAAAATAAGAAGACAGAGAAACACAAAGCAAATGAAGGAGCAAGGTAAAAACCCACGAGACCAAACAAATGAAGAGGAAATAGACAGTCTACCTGTAAAAGAATTCAGAGTAATGATAGTAAAGATGATCCAAAATCTTGGAAATAGAATGGAGAAAATACAAGAAACGTTTAACAAGGAACTAGAAGAACTAAAGAGCAAACAAACAATGATAAACAACACAAAAAATGAAATTAAAAATTCTCTAGAAGGAAGCAACAGTAGAATAACTGAGGCAGAAGAACGGATAAGTGACCTGGAAGATAAAATAATGGAAATAACTACTGCAGAGCAGAATAAAGAAAAAAGAATGAAAAGAACTGAGGACAGTCTCAGAGACCTCTGGGACAACATTAAACACACCAACATTTGAATTGTAGGGGTCCCAGAAGAGGAAGAGAAAAAGAAAGGGACTGAGAAAATAGTTGAAGAGATTATAGTTGAAACTTTCCCTAATATGGGAAAGGAATTAGTCAATCAAGTCCAGGAAGCACAGAGAGTCCCATACAGGATAAATCCAAGGAGAAACATGCCAAGACACATATTAATCAAACTATCAAAAAGTAAATACAAAGAAAAAATATTAAAAGCAGCATGGGAAAAATAACAAATGACATACAAAGGAATACCCATAAGGTTAACATCTGATCCTTCAGCAGAAACTCTGAAAGCCAGAAGGGAATGGCAGGACATATTTTAAGTGATGAAAGGGAAAAACTTACAACCAAGATTACTCTACCCAGCAAAGATCTCATTCAGATTCAACAGAGAAATTAAAACCTTTACAGACAAGCAAAACTAAGAGAATTCAGTACCACCAAACCAGCTTTACAACAAATGCTAAAGGAACTTCTCTAGGCAGGAAACACAAGAGAAGGAAAAGACTTACAATAACAAACCCAAAACAAGTAAGAAACTGGTAATAGGAACATACATATCAATAACTACCTTAAATGTAAATGGATTAAATGCTTCAACCAAAAGACAAAGACTGGCTGAATGGATTCAAAAACAAGACCCATATATATGCTGTCTACAAGAGACCCACTTCAGACCTAGGGACACATACAGACTGAAAGTGAGGGGATGGAAAAAGATATTCCATGCAAATGGAAATCAAAAGAAAGCTGGAGTAGCAATTCTCATATCAGACAAAATAGACTTTAAAATAAAACTATCAAGGGATCAATCCAAGAAGATGATATAACAATTGTAAATATTTATGCACCCAACATAGAAGCACCTCAATACATAAGGCAAATGTTAACAGCCATAAAGGGGAAATGGACAGTAACACAATAATAGTAGGGGGCATTAACACCCCACTTTCACCAATGGACAGATCATCCAAAATGAAAGTATATAAGGAAACACATGCTTTAAATGATATATTAAACAAGATGGACTTAATTAATATTTAAATACATTAAACAAAATGGACTTAGTTGATATTTATAGGACATTCCATCCAAAAACAACAGAATACACTTTCTTCTCAAGTGCTCATGGAACATGCTCCAGGATAGATCATATCTTGGGTTACAAATCAAGCCTTGGTATATTTTAAGAAAACTGAAATTGTATCAAGTATTGTTTCCAACTACAATGCTATGAGACTACATAAGAATTACAGGGAAAACAACTGTAAAATATACAAACACAGGGAGGCTAAACGATACACTACTAAATAACCAAGAGATCACTGAAGAAATCAAAGAGGAAATCAAAAAATACCTAGAAACAAATGACAATGAAAATACCATGACCCAAAACTTATGGGAGGCAGCAGAAGCAGTTCTAAGAGGGAAGTTTATAGCAATACAATCCTACCTCAAGAAACAAGAAACAACTCAAATAAACAACCTAACCTTACACATAAAGCAATTAGAGAAAGAAGAACAAAAACCCCAAAGTTAGCAGAAGGAAAGAAATCATAAAGATCAGTTCAGAAATAAATGAAAAAGAAATGAAGGAAATGATAGCCAAGAGCAATAAAACTAAAAGCTGGTTTTTTGAGAAGATAAACAAAATTGATAAACCATTAGCCAGAGTCATCAAGGAAAAAAGGGAGAATACTCAAATCAAAAGAATTAGAAGTGAAAAAGGTAAAGTAACAACGGACATTGCAGAAATACAAAGGATCATGAGAGATTACTATAAGCAACTATATGCCAGTAAAATGGAAAACCTGGAAGAAATGGACAAATTCTTAGAAAAGCACAACCTCCCAAAACTGCACCAGGAAGATATAGAAAATATAAACAGACCAATCTCAAGCAGTGAAATTGAAACTGTGATTAAAAATCTTCCAACAAACAACAGCCCAGTACCAGATGGCTTCACAGGTGAATTCTATCAAACATTTAGAGAAAACCTAACACCTACTCTTCTCAAACTGCTCCAAAATATAGCAAAGGGAGCAACACTCCCAAACTCATTCTACAAGGCCACTGTCACCCTAATACAAAAACCAGACAAAGATTTCACAAAAAAAGAAAACTACAGGCCAATAACACTGATGAACATAGATGCAAAAATCCTCAACACAATACTAGCAACCAGAATCCAACAGCATATTAAAAGGATCATACACCATAAGCAAGTGGGGTTTAGCCCAGGAACACAAGGATTCTTCAATATACTCAAATCAGTGTGATAAACCATATTAACAAATTGAAGAATAAAAACCATATGATCATCTCAATAGATGCAGAAAAAGCTTTCGACAAAATTCAACATCCATTTATGATAAAAACCCTCCAGAAAGTAGGCATAGAGGGAACTTACCTCAACATAATAAAGGCCATATATGACAAACCCACAGCCAACATCATGCTCAAAGGTGAAAAACAAACTATTTCCATGAAGATCAGGAACAAGAGAAGTTTGCCCATTCTCACCACTATTATTCAACATAGTTTTGGAAGTTTTAGCTGGAGCAATCAGAGAAGAAAAAGAAATAAAACAATCCAAATCGGAAAAGAAGCAGTAAAACTGTCACTGTTTGCAGATGACCTGATACTATACATAGAGAATCCTAAAGATGCTACCAGAAAACTACTAGAGCTAATCAATGAATTTGGTAAAGTAGCAGCATACAAAATTAATGCACAGAAATCCCTTGCATTCCTATACACTAATGATGAAATATCTGAAAGAGAAATTAAGGAAACACTCCCATTTACCACTGCAACAAAAAGAATAAAATACCTAGGAATAACCCTATGTAAGGAGACAAAAGACCTGTACACAAAAAACTATAAGAGGGCTGCCCTGGTGGCACAGTGGTTGAGAGTCCGCCTGCCGATGCAGGGGACACGGGTTCGTGCCCTAGTCCGGAAAGATCCCACGTGCCGTGGAGTGGCTAGGTCCATGAGCCATGGCCACTGAGTCTGCGCATCCGGAGCCTGTGCTCTGCAACGGGACAGGCCACAACAGAGAGTCCCGCATACCGCAAAAATAAAAAAAGTATGAGGCACTGATGAAAGAAATTAAAGATGATACAAACAGATGGAGAGATATACCATGTTATTGGATTGGAAGAATCAACATTGTGAAAATAACTATACTACCCACAGTACTCTACAAATTCAATGCAATCCCTATCAAACGACCAATGTCATTTTTCACAGAAGTAGAACAAAAAATTTCACAATTTGTATGGAAACACAAAAGATCCCAAATAGCCAAAGCAATCTTGAGAAAGAAAAAGGGAGCTGCAGGAATCAGGCTCCCTGTCTTCAGACTATAGTACAAAGCTACAGTAATCAAGACAGTATGGTACTGGCACAAAAACAGAAATCAAGATCAATGGAACAGGATAGAAAGCCCAGAGATAAACCCACGCACATATGGTCACCTTATTTTTGATAAAGGAGGCAAGAATATACAATGGAGAAAAGACAGCCTCTTTGATAAATGGTGCTGGGAACACTGGACAGGTACATGTAAAAGAATGAAATTAGAACACTCCCTAACATCATACACAAAAATAAACTCAAAATGGGTTAAAGACCTAAATGCAAGGCCAGACACTGTAAAACTCTTAGAGGAAAACATAGAACACTCTATGATATAAATCACAGCAAAATCCTTTTTGACCCACCTCGTAGAGAAATGGAAATAAAAACAAAAATAAACAAATGGGATCTAATGAAACTTAAAAGGCTTTGTACAGCAAAGGAAATCATAAACAAGATGAAAAGACAACCCTCAGAATATGAGAAAATATTTGCAAATGAAGCAACTGACAAAGGAGTAACCTCCAAAATGTACAAGTAGCTCATGGAGCTCAATATCAAGAAATCAAACAACCCAGTCCAAATTGGGTAGAAGACCTAGATAGACATTTCTCCAAAGAAGATATACAGATTGCCAACAAACACATGAAAGGATGCTCAACATCACTAATCATTAGAGAAATGCTACAATGAAGTATGAAAACTACAATGAAGTATCACCTCACACCAGTCAGAATGGCCATCATCAAAAAATCTACAAACAATAAATGCTGGAGCGGGTGTGGAAAAAAGGGATCCCTCTTGCACTGTTGGTGGGAATGTAAATTGATACAGCCACTATGGAGAACAGTATGGAGGTTCCTTAAAAAAGTAAAAATAGAACTACCATACGACCCAGCAATCCCACTGCTGGGTATATACCCTGAGAAAACCATAATTCAAAAAGATTCATGTACCGCAATATTCATTGCAGCTCTATTTACAATAGCCATGACATGGAAGCAACCTAAGTGTCCATCAACAGATGAATGGATAAGGAAGATGTGGCACATACATACAATGGAATATTACTCAGCCATAAAAAGAAATGAAATTGAGTTATTTGTAGTGAGGTAGATGGACTTAGAGACTGTCATACAGAATGAAGTAAGTCAGACAGAGAAAAACAAATACCATATGCTAAAACGTATATATGGAATCTAAAAAAAAAATTGTTTCTGAAGAACCTAAGGGCAGGACAGAAATAAAGATGCAGACGTAGAGAATGGACTTGAGGACACGGGGAGGGGGAAGTGGTAAGCTGGGATGAAGTGAGAGAGTGTCATGGACATATATACACTACCAAATGCAAAACAGATAGCTAGTGGGAAGCAGCCGCATAGCACAGGGACATCAGCTCTGTGCTTTGTGTCTACCCAGAGGGGTGGGATAGGCAGTGTGGGAGCGAAACTGAAGAGGGAGGAGATATGTGGATATATATGTATGTAGAGCTGATTCACTTTTTTAAAAAGCAGAAACACACATACAATTGTAAAGCAATTATACTCCAATAAAAATGTTAAAAAAAAAAAGGAGAAATGAGGCTTTGGAATGAAGGCCTGGAAGGATTAAAAAACTTAGATCCTCCCCCAGTGATTGTGCGGTTGACTGAGCAGAAGGAGACTGTGGTTTTGCCAAACAATTGGAGGCAGACAGTTCACAAGTGTAGCCACACATTTGGATGTTTGATTTTCTCCCTAAAATCTTACAGCTGGCCTAGGCCTGGAGAAGTCAGTTTAAAGAATATGTCCAGAAGTAAGTGTAACTGGGCTGAGACTGTGAAAGAAAAACAGGCAAAACACTTTCTCAAGCACTAGGAAAAGAGAGGTTGGAATCAGAAGCCAAGGGATTTAAAATATAGAAACAGAAATGAGAAGATGATGGAAGGAGGTCGAAATGTGAATGGACTGGAAATCCCAGTAAAGAAGAGCAGGCATTGTGGGGACTTGGACCACAAAAGGGGGAAGTATGGTAAATGATCCTAAACTTCCTCTCCAGACTAATTTTATATTATTTAATTAAGTTTCATAATACCCATTGAGATTTTTCATTAAATTTTATTATACGTATACATCCACAAGGAAAAAGTAATATATTTACATTGTTAGACATTCTCAGTCAAAAGCATGTTAAATATCTCAGTCCATGCAAACCTTATTTTCTGTCACTTTGCCGTGTTTGGTTGTTGTCTACAATACAAATTGTAATTGTGTGCACAATTCTCATTCCACTGGGTGTTCACTCTTGTGTCTTTAGAAAATTAAATGTTTAAGTCACCAAATTGATGACTGTTTCTTTAGTATTGAGCAGAATTCAATAACAGGGACTCCATGGTCCGTCAGTGAAAATCCTTTACCCTGCTTGTAGGGATGGATCTATTTGAGCCTATAATTAAATCTTACACGGGCTTATTCTGACATATTTACTTTTGACAATTTAAGAAGCCAATATTACCCATTATTATGTATACATTATTGATCTTTGAATTTTAGTTTTCAACTCCATATCATGGATTAAAAATATAGAATTTTATTCTAATAGAAAAGTTATCTTCTTTATTTCCTTTCAGCCAGCCTATTGTGAGGCTAAAAAATGGTCAAAATCAAACAAATATTATACAACGTAAATTATCATGAAATGTAATAGATTACCACCAATATTTATCAATATTTACAATATCTATCAATATTTAATATATACACCAAATTTGGATTTAAATATGTGTGGGTTTAAATATTTATATGTTTAAATTTCAGCACCATTTCTTATTTATGAACTGTGTCATCTAGAGCAACCACTCATATCTCTAAACTCTCTATTTCCTCATATGTAAATTGCATGTAATAATACAGGCCTCAGGGACTTCTCTGGTGGTGCAGTGGATAAGACTCTATGCTCCCAATGCAGGGGGTCCGGGTTCAATCCCTGGTCAGGGAACTAGACCCCACGTGCATGCCACAACTAAGAGTTCACGTGCCACAACTAAGGAGCCCTCCTGCTGCAACGAAGGAGCCCACGTGCTGCAACAAAGGAGCCAGCCTGCCACAACTAAGGAGGCCATCTGCTGCAACTAAGAACTGGTGCAGCCAAATAAATAAATAAATATTAAAAAAAATAATATAGGCCTCAAAGAATAGTGGTATTTATTTGTCAGTTATTAGTAATAAATTGATTATTATTGATGTGGAACTTCTTAGACAATATATTTTATAAGAAAGATTGATATATAATATCTTTATAAACGTTACATGATTGAGCTGAGAATTCTGAAGATAGAATATACTATATTCATCTTTAGTTTGCATTTTTATGTAACAATGTGCATAACTTATATGAATCATTTTTTTTCATGTTAAACTGAGAACTTCAAACAATGCCTAAGGAAAACCACTCTAAGAGCACAGTGATGGATTTCTTGAAGTGTTTTGTTCCCCATCAGAGGAAGAAACAAAGTGAGGCCCAAGAAGATATAAGAAATAAGTAATCTGTTTAAGAACAAAAAAATGGCACCATGTTGGAACACAATGTGCCAGAAAAAATGGATTTGAAATGATACAGAATCTAGGCATACACAGTAAAGAGGAAAAAAAATAGATGTGCCATAATGGAAGAGAAAGATTACAGAAAAGGCAGTTCAGGAAGCACATTTCTATGTTGTTATCCTATTTTCCTTTCCCTCTTTTAGAAGTAATAACTCTCCCAATTAATTTCCATCTATGCACATATTCACTGTGCATTATTTAGAAGAGAATCAGTTCCATATTTTAAAAAGGGATGAGATTATAAAAGGAGGAAAGTGTAATGAGGTAGAAAACTGAAGGGAAAAAAACACGAAATAAGATTAGATAAAGAGAAATGAAAAAGAAACCATATAGTTGTATTTTAATACGTTAACCAAATAATTTTGCTGCAAAAACCAAAAACTGGCTAGGCCAAAATTTAACAAAGGGCCGTTTTATGTAAAATGTTTCTTCACAAGTAAAAGTTTATGAAATTCTGAGATCGTTCAGTAGATTAGATATATCTGCAAATCACTATCAATCAAGGTGAAACCTCTGCAGTATGTACTTTTATGAATATTATTTTTTAAAAAACAAATTCACCCCTATGAAACAAGAATAGCTCTTTTCTTCTCTTTGCTTAATAAAATTAACAAACAAATACACATATATAGGAAAAAAAACATGTAAAGTGTGTTCACTGCATGACCCAGTTGTGCACACAGTTGAATGTCTTTCCTGTGTCTTTCTTGTGTTTTCCTGGAGAAAATACTTCAGTGCTTCCTTTGTCTTGTTTTCTGTAACTATTTTTAAATTTTCCCCAAATGATCCAGAGATCTATTCTCCTTCTAGAATTAGACTTTTTCCCAACCATAATATTTTCTTGCAGATGGTTCTTCTGTTACACTTTGAACTGGTTGTTCTCCACTCATGCAGCAGTCTTCTTCCTTGAACTTCCATTCATCTTCAACTTAGGACTTCCTCCACTACGTCCCATCCCTTGTTTCCTGATCTTCATGCTTTCCTGTTTTTAACTCAGTAATATTGTTGGAGTCCATCCCTCAGTAATTATCTTGGGTCTTGGTGTTGAATCTTTCTTGGATTCTTTATCAAATTGACTGGGTAATGGCCAGGATGCCTTAAGCAGTCACTCTGGGTGGTAACTTCTCTGACCAGCTGTAACAGTTATTACTCTTTCATTGTATTTCTGCTTCCTGAACATGTATTCAAACATATCATCTAGGATTTTCTTCTCTTTCAAAGAGCTGGAGGGCTGGAGTTGGGTATTTCTCTTCTGCCAGTGAGGTTAGGCTTAGATAAATTCCAAACTGTTTGGCTCTGGTAAAAGTTTCCCTTGAGGGTACACTTTGTTAAGAACAGGGACATGTGGGCATATTTCAGAATAGTGACTTTTCCCCTCCCCCTGCCAGAAGTATGAGAGAATTTTTCCTCTATTCTTCCCAGTAAGAATCTAATGGGACTCCTAGAGGTAAAACGTATAAAAGATTGGGGCCACATGGAGATTTTAACTCTCAAGCTAGTGCACACTGAGCCTCTAGCACTCTGTCAATACAGTTTGTGTTCCTACTGGGATTGGCACCAGTGATGGGATTCTGTTCCACTTCTGGGTTTATACTCCCAATAAGCTGTGATTCTCTGTATTCTCCTATTTCTCCAGGTTTAAGGGCAGCAGTTTGCCTTGTGGCTTTAGCTCCCTGATGACTCTAAAAAGAGTTGCTGCTTTTCAGTTTATTCATCACTTTTCCTGTTGTGAGGAAGCAAGTAACAACTTTCAGGCTCCTTACAATTTGGACTAAAACCCAGAAGTACAATCAACACAATATACAAAAGTCCTTTTACGAATTTTTCTCTTAGATCGTCAGTTCATCTCTTAGATAGGTCAATAACAGTTATTTCCTATGTGACTTTTAAATCTTTTCAGTGTTAAAATGCATGTTTCATTTTATCCTTTCCCCAAAAGGTACATCTAGATAATTGTTCAATTTTGCTGACTTTTCACCAAATCAGTATTCTTAATCATTGTATTTAGGAACTGGGTCCAGAATAATTCTCTCACTGATGATGGCATTTATTAATCCATTTGGGAATTTTGTTCTAGACCTTGCTAAATGTAAAGACTTGGGCGAGGTACTGAATTCTACACAAAGAGGAGTAAGATGTGATTTCCACTTTCAAGGTCGTAACAGTCTATCGATAAGTTGCCAAGATACACTTGGAATGCACAAAGTGATAAAATGGCAATGCATTTGTTACCTGTGGTTCCTATAGAAACATCAGAAACAGGTGCCTTAAATCTATAGAAATTTATTGTCTCACAGTTTTAGAGGCCAAAAGTCCTAAATCAACGTGTTGGCAGGGCTACATTCCCTCCCAAAGCTAGAGCGGAGCATCTATTTTTGCCACTTCCAACTTCTGGTGACTCCACGTGTTCCTTGGCTTGTGGCTATACTGCTCCAGTCTCTCTGGGTCACACAGCTTCTGCCTCCTGTGTTTGTGTTTCTCCTTTTCTGTCTGTCTCAAAACTGTTTCTCTCTCATAAAGATAAATGTGATTGCATTTAGGGCCCTCCTGGTTAATCCAAGATAAGTTTTTCCTCTCAAGATTCTTAACTTAATCACATCTTTTACCATACTAGGAATAATTCAGACATTCTGAATATAAGGGCATGGACCTATATTTTGGGGGCCATGATTCAATTCATTATGGCCAATAAAACACCAAAATCTATAGAAATAGAGAAAGAAGTCAGGGAACCCCTGCTTTTAAGGTAGGTATATTTAACCTGGCAGAGAGAAAGAGTTTTAATGTTTTTTTGTTTTTAAAGACAAAAAAAATCCATGCTGAGTGATTACTTCTGTGTCTCTCATAATCCTAATCATGAATACATGTTATTTAAACATCACAAAATCTTAATCAGCATATGATTATACCAAGTGATTTGCAGCTGAGTTCAAGAATTTCAAGGACATTATAGGATTATTCTAATTTCTCTAGTCATAATGCTCATAGGTTATAAAGTCAGGACTTCCACCCACATTTTTCTGACCCAAAGCTCATGAGCTTTTAAGAAAAAAGAATACAATAATAATAATATTCGTATAATTAGTGTTAACTAGAAGAATATGTTTTCTTTTATCTTCAGAGTATGACGTGTTTACTCTAAGTTTGTTTTCTCTTCATTAACTCAGAATTTGAGGGCAGCACTTTTTGGATTATTCTACTAGCTCCCCAGTTATCATTAGAACTGCTACTACACTCAACTGGTGAGCCAGTAAAAGCCGGCTTTAAAAGCAAGAAGCTTTATGCCATGTGCCTATGGGGCTTGCTGTCAGAGCAGTCCTGACACATCCCATAGAAGCAGAGAAAATGGAACCTCTGAGCCAGAGGTAACAGCAGAACTGATGAAATGAGCAGCTGTGCTCACAGGCTTCAGTAGCATCATCATTTCTTCCTATTTATTGTTATATTCTTACTGAGGATACGAAAACACTTTTTGAGGTAGGCTTACCATCAATCAGTTCCAGAATGCTTGGAGGTAAGGGGAGCTTGGCTTATACATGAAGAGCAAAGAATCTACATTCCATAAAGCTGAGCATCACATAGGCTGTTTTGCCTTAAATCATAAATGAAGATCAAAGTAGAGAAGAGATTTAGTGGCACAATTTGATAGATCCTTGTTTTTTGGAAAATAAATCATATGACAAACTAATAATAGAAGACAAGAGACTTGAAAACTTAAAGAAAACTGGGCTGTTTATCTCCAGTTATAACACTGTTTGATGAAATTATTTTGAGGTTTTAGTAAGCTCTAGGCTTTGAGAGATCTAGCTATAATCCTGATAGACTGACCCTTTCTAATTTGTAGTTTTGTTTTCTTGTTCTTCATTTTGTGATGGCATGAGTACTTCTAAGCCACTAGTTGATAAAATGAAAAGACAAAGAAAAACAAATAATTTTAATAAAGTGAACCTTGATCTAAATTTTGTACACTTATTAAAAATAGAGAAAGTTTAATTTATGGCCCAAGAGCTATCAAAGATGGTCATTCTTTTCATGGCTTTGTTTATCCTCATTTTGTAGCTTTAGTGTTTGGAATATAATAATTCCTTAATAAAGAAAAATGTGGTGAGTCTAAATACATTGCATTTATAGGATCTTCAATGTTAACCAGCAGGCTCAAGATCTTTTATGTATTCTTGGCCTCTCCTCTTCTCCAAATTTCAGCCTAAGCAGAGGCACAGCTTGTTAAAGGGAATTTATTTTGGCCGCCCCTGCTCACAGCTGATCCTCATTAGGGAAAACAAACCTCACTTTAAAAAGAACTATTGAGGGCTAAGGAAGAGGTCAATGTAAATTAGTTCACAAAGTGAGACTTCAATTGTTACCTAGTAGAGAGGCAGGAAGTCATATAAAGAGACATCAATTTGAAAGAAAAGGCCTAAGGCCTGTTTTGTTCAAAGTTAAGCCTTTAAGTGAGTTTCTCTCTGTCTCTCCTGCTTTCTTTTTTCTCTCTCACAGATGTTTACCTGCCTGTAAAAGAGCACAGAGATCCTTTTTGAAGTCTGTTTTCATGCAACATCTGTGAGAATTTTGGCTTTAGGTCTTACTTCAAAGCTTTTGTACCTAATGATACCACAGAAAGATGATTCAACAGTAACAGCACACCCTCCCAGGAAGACATTTCCATGTGATATAATTTTTGATGTTTAATAGCAGCATAAATTGTCAAAAGGCAAACAAGGTATGTTAGGTGCATGTGAGGAAAGAATCAACTTCCCTGTGCCAAAGAATGATACCAAAATGGTAAAATGAGCTTCTGACACTACCTTTTCAGCAAATCTCTACTAGAATTTTTCTTAGCTCTAAAAAATAACACATTTGAAGTGAGCAAAAACTCTCCCTGATCCTCTTTTCTTACTGAAATAGAAAAGAATGCACATGCGAAAACAATGTCCATATACCAGAACCTGAGGCTCTATCTGTTCTAACAAAGTTACCACATCCATCATGGCAACTTCAATCAGGGCAACTACTGGGCTGAGCTTGCAGCGGTCTACAGTCACCTTCCAGGATCCATCTGGTTTTTGCAAGATCATTGCTAGGTAACTTAACTGGGGATGTGATAAGGACCACCATCCTTGCATCTGTTAGAAACTCACGGCTGATATAAATCTCCTAAACTCTATATAATACATATATGATACAATTTTTATTTATATATTTTTACTTACTTTCTCATGACAGGAACAGTTTCAGAGGCTTCCATGTGGCTTTCCCTATTTTGGTAGTTATCTACAACCAAGGACCCAATCTGGAAGTTGTACTAACTTCCAAGTATGTTAATACCAATTAAACATTCAGGGTCCAGGGAAATGACCATCAGGTGGTCTATGTAAGTGATTTATTACCTGTCTCCCATATGCCCCCATACATATAGGAAGGCCACAATAATGTTTCAAAGTATTCGTAGTTCAATATCACAGAAACCCTATAACCTATACCAACAGTGCTAAAAATATGAGTAATCTCCATCTCCCAATTTATAGTCAAGTGAGTAAATGGCCATAATTTTCTTGAGGAAAAATGCAGCACATTCACCAAGATACATCACATTCAGGGACATGAAACACACCTCAAACACATTTTAAAAGAATTGAAATCATCCAAAGTATGCTCTCAGAACACAATGGAAATAAACTAGAAATCAATAACAGAAAGTGGCTAGAGAATCCCAAAGTATTTGGAGATTAAACAAACAACACACTTGTAAATAATACATGGGTCAAAAAAGAAATGCCAAGAGATATTAAAAATAATTTGAACTTAGTGAAAATTGAAATAAAACCTATCAAAATTTATGAGATGCAGTGAAAGCAATGCTTAGAGGGAAATTTATAGCATTGAATGCATATTTTTTAGAAAAATAAAGATCTAAAACCAAAAATGTAAGATTTCACCTTAGGATACTAGAGAAAGAAGAGCAGTATAAACCAAAAGAAAGAAGAAGTAACAAACTTAAAGCAGATATTAATGAATCTTAAAATAAGAAATAGAGAAATATCAATAGAGACAATGAGAAAATTAATGAAACAAAAAGGTGGTTCTTTGAAAACATTAATATAATCAATAAACTTCTAGCCAGGCTAAGAATAAATATAAAGACGTAAGTTACCAACACCAGAAATGAAAGAGGGACCATCATTTAAAAATATAGTAGACTATTATGAAAAACTGTATGATCCCAGATTTGACAATTTGAATGAAATGGACTAATGCTTGAAAGACACATCATACCAAAACTGACACAAGGAGAAATAGATCATCTTAATAGGCCCATATCTATTACAGAAATTCAAACAATAATTATCCTTCCAGAAGAGAAAGCACCAGGCCCAGATTTTTTCACTGGTGAACTCTACCAATCATTTAAGAAAGAAATGATCCCAAATCTCTTTAGTATCCTCCAGAAAAGAGAAACAGAGGGCACACTTCCTCACTCATTCTTTGAGACCAGAATTACCCCCATAACAAAACCAGAAAAAGACAAGAAAACTACAGTCCGATATATCTCATGGGTAGCTGCAAAAATCCTAACCAAAATTATAGCTCACTGCATCCAAAGATGTATAGAAAGAATGTACGCCATAAGCAGCTAGGATTATCCCAGGTATTCAAAGCTGTCTAAACATTCAATCATCAGTGTAATCCATTGCATCAAAAGGCTAAAGAAGAAAATTTTGCAGCAGTATTACCTCAGACATGTTACCTTGCATTCTCGTGTCTCATTTTTCACATTTGTATAGTATGGTTTATAATAGGGCACACCTCAAACAAGGCAGGCCGTGAGGAGTAACTACTGATTCCTTTTTCTCATTCATTTTAGGAGGAGACCACCAAGCACTAGCCTGAGTCTAGCAGGGGAATCAGACATGGCTGTCATAGAGTTCAGGAAATGATGGTACAGAGATACAAATACAGGCCTGGAATACAGTAGGTAATTGCTAAGTGTTTGTTGAAGGAGTGACAAAATGAACACAATACTATGGGGACTCAGATGAGGGGCAGCTAACTCTTTCTGGTAGTTTCATGAAAGACTTCTTGGCAAAAGTGATTTTTGAGCAGGTCTTGAAGGATGCATAGGAAGCTATCCAAAGGAGGAGATGTATATACCAAATTTCATAGTCAAAGAGCAAGGGGAGTCCCAAGTGACAGCAAGCGAGGCAGTGAGGCCAGTAATGCCCCTCCCTCCCTCCTTCCTTCCTTCCTTCCTTTAGGTTTATGGCTGGTATAGATTTAGGGCTTTATAGTTGTTGAGATTATCTGGTCTGGGAAACTTGCATTGTATCTGTTTTTGTAATATAATTTTCTTCCCATTGTGTAACATAGCAAGACTTCAGGTACTCAATCTAAACGTTTTGTCTTTGGGCTGAGCTGACATTCTGTTTTAGAAATACCACTCTAATATTTAGGTGTTATATAGTTATGAGTACTGTTTACTACTGTCTGCTCTCATTTGCCAGGTCTAAGTTCTACCAGTTGTTACATATTTAGAAAATCACAAGATAAAAATACTAATTTTGATGCAAAATTTTGGCCAAGTGTAGACAACAGTATCCATTTGATATGACTTAAAAATCTTCTGCTTTTACTTTTATTTTCTTTTGCCTTTATTTTGACTGTGTAAATATTTCCAAAATTTTGATATTTTTACAAAGAAAAAATACGTGCATAGTTCCATCCATTTTGTAAGTAGACTTTTAATTTTGTGTTTATTTCCAAGACTTCTTCTTTGAACACCACCATTTTGTCATTGAACTATCCAAACTATGTGAATTAAAAAAATTTAAAAAATTATAATTAAAAAAATTTTTGATTATATATTTATTAGTAAACTTTATTTAGTAAACTTTATTTACTAACTTTATTAGTAAACTTTATTAGTAAACTTTATTTTAGAAAAGTTTTAGATTTACAGAAAAATTGTGAAGCTGGTACAGAAAGTTCCCAAATAGTTCATATTCAGTAGCCTCTATCAAAGCATCGTACATTAATATGGTACACTTGTCACAATTAATGAACCCAAATTGTTAATTATTAAATAATTATTAACAAGTTCCAAACTTTGTTCAGATTTGCTTAATTTTTACTTAATGTCTTTTCTCTCTTCCAGGAACTCACTGAGGATACCACATTACATTTAGTTGTAATGTCACCTTAGGCTCCTCTTAGCTGTGACAGATTATCATACTTGTATTGACTTTTGATGACCTTGAAAGTTTATTTTTTAATTTTTAAAAATTTTATTGTAGTTGATTTACAATGTCATGTTAGTTTCAGGTATACAGAACAGTGATTCAGTTTATATATATATACATATTTCAGATTCTTTGGCCATATAGGTTATTACAAAATATTGAGTATAGTTCCCTGTGCTATACACTAGGTCTTTGTTGGTTATCTATTTTATATATAAAATATATAACTATGTATTTGTTAATCCCAACCTCCTAATTTATTCCTCTTCCTCACCTTTCCCCTTTGGTAACCATAAATTTGTTTTCTATGTCTATGGGTCTATTTCTCGTTTGTAAATAAGCTCAATTGTATCTTTGTTTTTCAGATTCCACATATAAGCAATATCATATGATAACTGTCTTTCTCTGTCTGGCTTACTTCACTAAGTATGATGATATTTAATCCATCCATGTTGCTGCAAATGGTGTTATTTCATTCTTTTTATGGCTGAGTAATATTCCATTGTATATATACCATATCTTCTTTATCCATTCATCTGTCAGTGGACATTAGATTGCTCCCATGTCTTGATTACTGTAAATAACTCTACAATGAACATCGGGGTGCTTGTTTCTTTTTGAATTATAGTTTTCTCTGGATATATGCCCAGGAGTGGGATTGCAGGCTCATATGGTAACTCTATTTTTAGTTTTTTAAGAAACCTCCATACTGTTCTCCATAGTGGCTGTACTAATTTACATTCCAAACAAGAGTGTAGAATGGTTCCTTTTTCTCCATACCCTCTCCAGCATTTATCGTTTGTAGAAGTTTTGATGATGGCCATCCTGACTGGTGTGAGGTGATACCTCATTGTAGTTTTGATTTGCATTTCTCTGATAATTAGCAATGTTGAACATTTTTTCATGCACTTTTTGGCCATCTGTATGTCTTCTTTGGAGAAATTTTTATTTAGGTCTTCTGCCCATTTTTTGATTGTTTTTTTTCTTTTTTGATATTGAGCTATGTGAGCTGTTTGTATATTTTGGAGACCTTGACAGATTTGATAACTGTTCAGGTATTTTGTAGAATGTTCCTAAATTGAGAGTTGACTGATGTTTTCTCATTAGACTGGAGTTCGGGATTTGGGGGAAGGAAAACTATAGAAGTAAAGTGACACTTTCATGTCATATCAAGGGTACATATTATGAACATAACTTAGCACTGTTGATGTTGACCTTGACCACCTGGCTGAGGTAGTGTTTGTCCAGTTTTTCCACTATAAAGTTTTTACTATTGAAAAACTTTTATTTTAACTGCCTCCTTTCCTTGCTTATCTGTAAACTGCCACTCCAATTACGTTCTTACTTTTCAAAAATAACACATATAAAACATGGAGAATACAAATGTATCAAGAAAACTGAAATTACTAAAAACCTCCCCACAAACAATACATCAAAGTAGTCTCAATTTTTTTCTGAACATAAACAGCTAAGATTAAGTTATCAGTTTTCTAGGGTGATTACTATCATAATAGTAGTCATGGGAAATTTCCCATATCTAATGGAATGTTTGATTTAAAAATAATTAATCCATGTTGTGAAATCTAAGAAATTTGCTCCAAATGGAAAAAAAAGCTCATCTTTTTGCCCCCTTCAACACATCTGCATTTTAGCAATAGTAATAGCTACCATGAATTTCAATGAATCTTACATACCAGGTATCATGTTAAGTACAATGCACATATTATCGTCTATAATACTCAGAGCCATCCTTTAATTATTTCTCTCATTTCACAAAGGAAACACCTGAGTTTTGTAGAGATAGACTACATTGTCTCATATCATAGTAAGTATGCAGCAGAAAACTGAGTCAAACAGAGCAAAAAACTCATTTCTTTACCACTCTTTTATATGACATCTTGCATTTTGGTCCGCTGTTCACCACTAGTACATTTAGAAACTACAACTGAACTGTATTGCTGATTATTTTAGTCATATAGAGTAGGTCGACATGATAGTGCCCTGAAATGTAGCAACTGTAGGTACAATTATTGTATGTGAACTTTACAGTTCAGAGATTATAGATATACTTTTATACATTGAATACTTAAAAACTTCTGTCAGGGTCACTGGCTAGCTCTAAAGGGGAAACCCAAATTAAAGGAAGTGTTTGATTATTTTCTGTCTCTATGCTAGAATGAAGTTCTATGAGGGCAGGGAGTTTATTTTATTAAGAGATCTATTCCTAAATCCTAGAAAAGTTCCTGGCATGAAGATACAACGTTAAACATTGCCAAATATTTGTGGGGAAGTATAAACTTAATATAGAGTTATTTTTCAATGTAATGCTACCAGATTTTGCTCCTATTTGTATAGATGAACAAAACCACAGCAACAAAATACTGCCTTCATAGAGCTCAAATTTCAGTAACTCATAATCATTCCTTCTCATTTCGCTGAGGATCCTTTCAATTTATTCATTTCTAGTGATATTTTAATGGAATTGGTTGATCTCAATAAAGTATAGTCTTAATTATGTTGAGCTCTTAAGAATACAATGGGCACTTCATTTCGTAGTCGTGAAGATCTTCACAACAAAAAAGAGTATTTAACATATTTTAATCCTGGTTGGAATAAATTAAATGAAACGTGCAATACAAAATCATTTACAAAGCTCTTTTAGGAACTAAAATTTTGTTTCCATTTTGGTTTTATTCAGCTAAGAAAGTTAATTTTCTGTTCTGAAGTGCTGTGTGAAACAGGTTATAAATGAACTGAATTTCATAAGCCAAATGAACCTGCAATTCTTGTCCAAGTTTAGATAAAAATGTGGTATATAATACACATGCAATTAAGATAGTGAAATCGTGCAGGGCATATATTATTGGCTCTATATCTAAATACATATATCATACAAAATTGCAATCCAGAGGTACAGTGTACTTATAGACGGAATTATGTCTCCCCTAAATCCACACATTGATGTCCTAACATCCAATGTGCCTGCATTTGGAACTAGGGACTTTACGGAGGTAATTAAGGTTAAATGAGATCATAAGGATGGGGCCCTAATCCAATAAGACTGGTGTTCTTATTAGAAGAAGAGAAACCAAATAAAAGGTCATATGAAGACACAGAAGGCAGGAAGCCAAGGAGAGAGGTCTCAGGGAGAAGCCAAACTTGCCATCACCTTGACCTCTAGCCTCCAGAACTGTGAGAAAATACATTTCTGTTGTTTAAGTCATCCACTCTGTGGCATTTTGTTATGACATCCCTAGTTGCCTAATACCACTGCCTAAACCCTAAAGACACAAGGAAAAAATCCCCTAAGGAAAACTTGATAGTGCGTGTAGAAAGCTTTTTTCATATATTTAATAGTTTTAGAGTTTATGCGTGCATGTGTGTGTGTGCGTGTGCTTGAAAATACAGCTCATGCAATATATACATTTCTATGTATATACACACACATATACCCCAAGCAACTTAAAATCGGCAATATGTATGCTTTTTTTGTATGCTTTTTTATTTTGTATATTTAAGAATGAATAGTTATTACTTTATAGGTGTTATACAAATGAGCCAAAGATGTCCCCTGTTTACTGTGGCCCCCATGTTTTTACTTCATCACAGCAGTCTAGACTGTTAGCTCAAAAGCCTACTGGTGCTAAACTCAAATTCTTACACATCCAATTGCTTTAAATATAGCCCCAATAGGCCTATTTTTAGTCATTTAAAAGCCAGTCTTCTCTGCAAACACCAAGAAACTGCACCCAACATCTACTAGCCATGAATAAGGTAAACCATGGCCCTTTAAAGATCCCAAGTCCCAGCTGGCTTTGAAAGCTCTCTGACCTAGGCATCACCTAGGCACTTAAGCCTCCTCTCCAGCTCTCTTCCCCAGTCATTTATTTGTCCTCTTCCCTTTATGGATGGTGGACCTAGGCTGCTGTGTCTAAGAGGTCTCCTGCTGTGAGGGATCTCCCCTCACATGCATCCTGTCCAAGTGCTGCCCACAATGCAGCTCCTTGTGTGCTACTGCCACACCCTTAGCATATGTCTTGTCCTTGATTAGCCACCCAAATCCTTTAATTCAGTGCAGTGGGTATGAGTATCTTAAATATGGATAAGCTTGTAGTCAAACTTAGAAATACATATAAATCAAATGGAAAGCAAACATTTATTAGAAGTGGCAAAGCTCTTATAAAGTACAACTATCTCATAAGGGTGTTGGGAGGAGTAATTAATGTAAAATAGTTAGAATAAAGTTCAAAACACAGCAAGTACCTAATGATATTAAGCAAATATTAATAATCTTGTCAGTCTAGACTCAAAAATGTGGATCTAATTTATTCATCTTTTTTTGTTCTGCTAACTTTTTATTATCATTTTATAACTTATTCAGCAAACATATTTGAGTACTTTCATTGTGCCAGGTCACTACATGGTAGGAATTTTCCATAACTGTTCCTCTTAATTTAAACAGAGTATTTCACATGGAACTTTTTTATTATATAAAGAGAATTTCCTGTCCAGATTAGTCAATTTTAATCATAAATCATTTAAGAGATCGTTCTATAATCACTGAAAAAAGCTGACTAAATACATGTAGATTAAATGAGTTTAAAGTCATTAAAGTTATAATGTAAGAGAAGATGATTCTAGGACAACTTATAAAAGCCTATGCTTTCCTTCCATATTATTTCCTTTTGTGATCATGTTTACTATTTCCTTTGGGTTTGAGGTTTCTAGGGTACTGAATACACTGGTTTCTTTGATTCTTCAATTTTTATCAAAACTTATCTATTATGTCTATTTATCTATAATGTATTAAAAAACATCAAACCCAAAATGTATAAGAATTTTCGTATGTTAAATTCCTTTGGAAACGAGAGTCAATGTAAAAGACACATGGATTCCAAGTTGTGTCAGCACCTTGTGTCCAGGAATGTGTTAAACTTTATCTCAATTAACAGAGATGTTTATTAAAAAATTAATAGCAGTTAACACTGCTGTATGATATATCAGAGAGTTGTTAAAAGAGTAAATTCTAAGAGTTCTTATCACAATGAGAATATGTTTTTCTTATTTCTTTTCTTTTTATTGTAGCTATATGAGATGATGGATATCAGCTGAAACCACTGTGATAATCATTTCAGAATACATGTAACTCAGACCATCATGCTGTGTGCCTTAAACTTATACAGTTATATATGTCAATTATTTCTTAATAAAACTCGAAAAGAAAATAAGTGGTGGTTTTAAAAATTAACCAAAGTGAAATTTACTAATCGGAAACTAGAACAGCAAAATAATGGAATAAAAGTTCCCACATGGCAGTGTGAATTTTCTCTTTGCTACCTCTCTTCAAATATCAATATTTAAGCCTTTGAAGAGAAGCTTTATAAACAACTTAAGTGTGTATAAAAACATAGAACTATTGTGG
Source organism: Pseudorca crassidens (assembly GCF_039906515.1). Classification (NCBI taxonomy): domain Eukaryota; kingdom Metazoa; phylum Chordata; class Mammalia; order Artiodactyla; family Delphinidae; genus Pseudorca; species Pseudorca crassidens. The sequence goes on from NC_090302.1 coordinate 91,656,768, forward strand.
TAGAAAGTCATTTATATTTTGATTACATCATGCTCAGACTGAAAAACCAATAATTAAAGATTAGATAATTAGGAGGTTAAAAATCTTCAGGTTTGGGGGCTTTTACTGAATTGCAATGCTTAAAAAGGAAGTTTGCACATAAGAAGATGCTGAAGTGTACCAGTATGAAAGTAAAGTAAGGAACAATCTATGTGACCTTGAACTTGGTGACACATTTTTAGACACAATACCAAAAGCACATTCCATGAAAGAAAAACTTGGTAGTTTGGATTTTTAAAATTAAAAATTTCTAAGCTCTGAAGTAAACTTTTAAGGGAATAGAAAGACAAGCCATAGATTGGGATAAGCTATTTGGAAAACCCATGTCTGATAAAGGTATTGTATGCAAAATACAGAAAGAAATTTTAAAACTCAACAATAAAAAAAAATTAAGGCAAAATATCTGGATACCTCACCAAAAAGGACATACATCTGATGGCAAATAAACAGGAATATGCTGAAAATTATTTGTCATTAGGGAACTGCAAATTAAAACAACAAAGAGGTATCACTACACAACCATTAGAAAGATTTTAAATCCAAAATTTTAACAATACCAATTGCTGACATGGATGCAGAGCAACAGGAACTCTCATTCACTGACGGCGAGAATGCAAAAGGTTCAGCCACTTTGGAAGACAGTTGGCAATTGCTTACAAAGCTAAACATACTCTTACCACACAATCCAGCAGTCATGCTCCTAGATGTTTACTCAACTTATTTTAAAACATATTCACAAAACCCCTGCAGACTTCAGGTTTTTGATCTGCATGAAAGAAGCTTGGAAGTCACCACTCTGTCCTAACAACCAGTAAAACGCTGAACAGACTGGAAAATCAACAACTCTTCTTGAATTCATAACAGAGGGGGAGGACACAGTGCAAACTGCTGTCTCCAGGACTGGAAAGTCAGACAAGTGAATACAGAGTCATGACTCACCTGAGCAGAGTCTGGCGGGCAGAAACTGGCAAGGGAACCAGCACCGGAGCAGGAAAACCTGAACTGGAATTGTCTAATTGCTGGAGGCTCAGTGTGGACAATCCTGATGGTTAAAAACTCCAGGGGAGCCCAGTCATAGTGGGGCTCCCACACTTCAGTGAGTTTTACCTCCAGGAGCTCAACTGGATTCTCACAGTAAGTGTCAGAGAAAAATTCCCTCGTGCTGTCAGCAGCAAGGAGGGAAGAGGAACCATTTTGAAATATGCCAGAGAGCAGGCTGTTCTACTTAACAAGGCCAGCACTCAGGAGAAATTAATTAACCGGAGTCTAATTGGCTGCGATATTAGCAGAGCCTAGCTCACCTGGGAGAAGGGAAATACCCAACTCTAGTCATCTGTAGCCTTCCACATAGGAGAGGGGGAATACACAGCTCTAGCCCACTTGAGCCATCCTCATTCACCTAAGGAGAGAGACAAAAACTGAAAAACACTCGTGAAGTTCCAGAGGCACTGGCCCACTAAACAACTGAGAGCTAGTTATTAGAGATTACAGAATTATAGGTATAGAATTATAGAACACTTCCCCTCTCCCCACACCTTACCACCACATTACTAACGGCCTGTTTACAGCAGTTCTTTGTTCAAATCTGGCTGTCAAGAAAAATTACAAGGCATAGTAAAAGGCAAAGAAAACACAAGAGATAGAAGGAACCACACATCGCAGGGATTGGGAATGATCATACCAGGATTTTGAAAGAACTATAATTAATATGTTAAGAGCTCTAATGGATAAACAGCATGCAAAAACAGATGGATAATGTCAGCAGAGAGATGGAAATCCTAAGAAAGAACCCAAAAGAAACACTAGAAATGCAAAACACTGCAACAGAGATGGGAAGAAAGCCTTTGATGGGATTATTGGTAGACTAGACATGACAGAAGAAAGAATCTCTAGAATATCCAAGGTCTGTGGGACAACTACAAAAGGTGTAACATACACGTATAAGAATACCACAAGGTGACAATAGAAAATAACAGAAGAAATATTTTAAACAATAATGACTGAGAATTTCCCCCAAATTAGTGTCAGTCACCAAATCACAGATCCAGGAAGCTCAGAGAACATCCATCAGAATAAATATCAAAAGATTACATGTAGGCGTATCATTTTCAAACTATAGAAAATCAAAGATAACGATCCCAAAAGACACCTTCATGCAAATATTTATAGCAGCTTTACTCATAATTGTCAAAAATCAGAAGCAACCAAGATCTCCTTTTAACAGGTGTGAATAAACAGTTGTGGTACATCCCAACAATGAGATGTCATTCCATGAGAAAAAGAAATGTGGTACCAAACATGAAAAGATATGGATAAATTATAAATGCATATTGCTAAGTGAAAGGAGCCAGTCTGAAAAGAATCATGAAAAATTGTATGACACTCTGGAAAAGGCAAATCTATAGAGATAATTTAAAAAAGTCAGTGGTTGCCAGGTGTTTGGGGACTGAGAAGTGTTAAATAGGTGAAGTACAGAGGATTGTTTAGGGTAGTGAAACTACCCTGTATGATACTGTAGTGGTGGATACATGATACTGTGCATCTGTTAAAACCCACAGAAATTTACAGCACGAAGAGTGAACCTTAATATACATAATTTAAAAAAAAACTCATTTAGATATTCTGGAGAATCCACAATGGAACACAGAATGTGACAAAACATCTAACTGTATTACAAGTATGAAATAACTTCACTTAAGAAGTTTTGGGGAAAATGGTGTTGACCTAAGTAACTGTGGAACTGAGTGGAGGCTGTAAAATGAAAGCTAAAGTAAACTATATAAAAGCGCTGTAAAAAATTAATGAACAGATACTTTGCTAAGAAAAAATAACTCAGATAATATATTTACTTGAATTAAAGCATAACATCATTGATATTCCCAGTCTCTGACTAAATTGGCACTGAATGACTCACCCTGGATTGTCACATCTGTTGCCTTTGAAGTCTGTGAAACACCAGTGTCTCAAGCACATGTTTAAGGCTTTACTTGAGATTTCACATACACTGATCTCAGGGACAAATTTACCTAAAATGGGATTTTAAAAATGTATAAATGTATTAAAGCCATGTAGGATCTTTACTTTGGTGCTGCCTGCACTCAAGTTGCAGATTCCCTTAAGACTCTAAATGTACACTTACCACAGCTGATGGGTTCAAGCAGACGTGTTGGTTGCAGAAGCTCAGAGACGAGAGAAGTTGAAGAAACCTGCAGAGATTTCTTGGAACCCAGCTCCTATTCACTAAAACCAATGACAAATGTAAAGCAAATAGGAGGTGACAAAGGTTGCAAAGACATTCATTGTTTATGTTTTCTCTAGTGTGTGCTGATTGCCAGGAGTCCGTTCCCTCTGTCATCCATTCCCCAATACGGCATGAGTTAGAAATTTTATCAGTAAATATTTTCACTCTCAATATTCAACCTGTTCTAGTAGACCGTTAAAGACAGTTTTTAGATTCACAGCTTGTCATCATTTGTCTATACCTGTGGCAAGGAATACGGAATAAGATGCTCTCAGCGCTTCTTGCACATTAAACTAACGTGACAAATGCTGTGTATCAGAATGATCAGGTACATAAAATTCAGAGACCCAACTGGCATCCTGTAAATATTTGGATTTTATTTTTAAAATGTTCATGATAAAGGGTTATAAGTTCAATATTATAAAGTCAGGTATACATTATAATGAAATGAACGACATGAATTAGCAATATGCACAATACAACTTATTCTTTGATCCTGATTTTTAGAATTCATGTTATGTTTATCAATTTATACATTAGAGTTTTTCTATTTAAATACAGTTAAACAGAGCTATAATAAAAAGCATGATGTTTTATAATTGGGATGAGCTTTCTCAATAGGCAGAGGGAAGGAATGTGACTGACATCTTTATTTTCTTCTATGTGTAAAGGAAAATCACTTTATTTTGACATGCCTCAGTATTAAAATCAGCATTATAAAATATTCATTGTAATCCCTAATTTTCATACTGATAGTCAAGATTTAACAGAAGTTATAAAAGTTGCACTGATATAGATTTATGGTACTCCAAATAAACATCAAATATGGGCTGTGAGCTAAAAGAGCCTATGTCATACTGCTTAGGTCAGCTTCAGAAAGACATAGTAGATTTCCAGAATTCTTCAGCACTATAAAATATGCATTGTAATCCCTAATTACAATGCAGATACAAGTCTGTCGATGCCCTTTCACATAAAACTCCTTTTTTTTTTTTTTTTTTTTGCGGTACGTGGGCCTCTCACTGTTGTGGCCTCTCCCGTTGTGGAGCACAGGCTCCGGGCGCGCAGGCTCAGCGGCCATGGCTCATGGGCCCAGCCGCTCCGCGGCATGTGGGATCTTCCCGGACCGGGGCACGAACCCGTGTCCCCTGCATCGGCAGGCGGACTCTCAACCACTGCGCCACCAGGGAAGCCCACATAAAACTCCTTTAATCGCTGCTTCAGATATTGGCAAATCATGATTTACAATTAATGAAAATTTAAAATTACACAATTATTAATCAAATAGTGTACTATCAAGCAGGATGGATTAAATTATGATGTGATAATTTACAATCACAAAATCTCACTGGATTAACACAGTCACAATTTATTTCTTGCCAATTAAGCATATCTATTGTGGTACTGCAGGGCCTTTCCGCTTATAACTGTCACTCAGGAATCTAGGGTGATACAGACTCATTCTGGACATGTAATTCTACAACCATTGCAGTACACAAAAGGTTAGATGGCAAGTTGCACCTGTATTTCAATTTTTCCAATTGGAAATCCACATAATACTCTGTTCACATTTCACTGGCCAAAGCAAATCACGTGGCAATTCTTAATTTAAAGATAATGGAAGAGGAATAAACCTGGGATGATTCCAACACCAATCATAAGTGCTACAATTATTGAGGAGGCCTCCCAGTGCACTTCACAGGCATACCTATGTTAAATTTATTCTAGCCATTAGCTTCAGCTGAGTGCCCAAAGAAAAGCTGGAGCTCTTGGCAATCAAACTACTACATGGTAAAGATTACAGTCAGCAAATTACCCAGGGCTGGCCCATGACTGTTGCTGTAGGTAAAGTTTTCTTGGAATCAGCCATGCTCACTCCTTTATGTATTGTTTATGGCTGCCTTTATACAACAACAGAAGAATTATGTAGTTACAAAAAACTCTGTATGGTCTGAAAAGTCTAAAATATTTACTCTTTGGAATTTTAAAGAAAAATTTGCTGGCTACCAGTGTAAGTGCATACATGACAGATGATAAAGATTTTATTTTTGTTTCTTCCTCATTTTTTCTTTCAGTAGTGCTTGTTTCTGATGTAATACTGTACATGTGAAAATTCAAGGAGGTCCCCACAGGAGTCTACATTATTGATTAATGAGTGTGAAAAGCATCAATCCATATTTACCACCAGAAATTACTGAGAAAGGTTGAGTTTGTAACTGTGAAAGGATAAATATGAAGTTATGCATGCCTTTTGGTAAACAGTATTTTTATATATCTTTTGTATATTTTTAATTAAAAATTATTTCATTAATAGTTACTTTTTCATTTTTTTCTATCGTGGCAAAATCCAAAATTCTTATCACTTCAGCTCTGTGGCATTAAGCGTACCCACATTGCTGCGCAACCATCACCACCATCCATCTCTAGAACCTCTCCATGCTCCCCAACTGAAATTCTATACCCATTAGATACCAACTCCCAATTTCCTCCTCCCCACAGCCCCAAGTAACAGTATCTGTCTCCATGAACCTAAGCACCCTAGCTATTCCCACGCAAGTGGGATGTTGCAACATTTATCCTTCTGTGACTGGCCTACTTCTAGCATAACATCTTCAAGGCTCATCCTTGCTGTAGCACATGCCAGGATTTCCTTCTCTTTCAAGTCTGAACAATAGTCAACAGTATGCATAAACTACATTCTGTTTATCCTTTCTTCCTTGGATAGACACCTAGGTTACCCCCACCTCCTGGCTACTGTTAAAAATGCTGCCAGAACATAGGTGTACAAGTGGCTGTTCAAGTCCCTACTCCAACCTCTTTTGGGTATATACCCAGAAGTGAAACTGCTGGATGACATGGCAATCGGTGTACAATTTTTGAGGACTAGACAGTCCTCCAGAGCCACTGCACCATTTCATAGTCCCATCAGCAAAGCACAAGGACTCCAATTTCTGCGTATCTTTGCCAACACCTGCCATTGTGTTTTGTTTCAACAACAGCCATCCCAAGTGTGTGAGGTGACATGCCATCCTGCTCTCAGTCTGAATTTCCCTAAAGATTAGTGATATTTAATATCCTCTCATATGCTCATGCACTACCCGTACATCCTCTTTGGAGAAATGTCCACTCAATTCCCTTATATTTAATTGGACTGCCCTGTATTTTTATTGCTGAAGTGTAGGACATCTTTTGGTATTCTGGGTATCAATCCCTTATGCAGTATATGATTTGCAAATATTTTCTCCCATTCTGTAGATTACATCTTCACTCTGTTGATAGTGTCCTTGGATGCACAAAAGTTTTAAATTTTGATGAAGTCCAACTTATCTATTTTTTCTCTTGCTGCCTGAGCTTTCGGTGTCATATCCAATAAACCATGATCAAATCCAATGTCATGAAATTTTGCCATGTTTTCTTCTAAGAGTTTGATAGTTTTAGCTTTTACATTTAGGTCTTTGATCCATTTTCAGTTAACTTTTATATATGTTAAGAGCATAACTTCCTTTCTTAATGCATGTAGATCATCTACTTCTCCCAAAACCACTTGTTGAAAAGATGTTTCTTTCCCCATTGAATAGTCTTGGCATCCTTGTTAAAAACCAGTTGACTACTTCAGGTCCCTTTAAATTCCATGTTAACATTAGGATGGATTTTTCTATTTCTGCAAAAAAAAAAAATCATTGTGATTTTAATCGGTATTGCATTGAATCTGTAGTTTACTCTGGGTAGTGTTGACATTTTAGCAATATTGAATATCCCAATCAATGAATATGGGACATCTCGCCATTTATTTGTGTCTTTTTAAAATTTGTTTCTTTAATTTCAGTGTAAATATTTTTTCTACTTGGTTAAGTTTATTCCTAAGTATTTTATTCTTTTTGACGCTATTGTAAATTGAATGGTTTTCTTAATTTCCTTTTTGATTGTTCATCATTAGCATACAGAAATGCAACTAATTTTCGTTGTTGATTTTGTATCCTATAACTTTGCTGAGTTCATTTATTAGTTCCGTTTCTTCTCTTTTTGGGGGTGTAATTGTTTTGGTTTTCTACATATAATGTCATGTCATCTGTGAACAGAGATAAGATTAATTCTTCCTTTCTGATTTGGAACGTTTAACTTTCTTTTTCTTGTCTAACTGCCCAGGTTGACTTCCAGGACTATGTTGAATATAAGTGTTGAAAAAGAACATTCTTGTTTTGTTCTTGATATTAAGAGAAAAAGTTTTCAATCTTTTATCATTGAGTATGAAGTTAGCTATGAGTTTTTCATATACGGCCTTTATTATGTTGAGGTGATTTCCTTCTATTCCTAGTTTTTAGAGTGTCTTTATCATGAAATGTGTTAAATTTTGTCAAATGCTCTTTCTTAATGCATTGAGATGATCATGTGTTTTGTTCTGGTTTGGTTTGTTTTTTCTGCTAATGTGATGTATGAATATTACATTGATTGATTTTCATATGCTGAACCACCCTTGCATTCCAGGAATAAATCCCACTTGGTCATGGTGTAAGTAAACAGAATGTTTATGGGGAAATTTAACAAATATTTTTAAATTATAAAAATTTTCAAATATTTACAAAAGAAGAAAGGTCAATAAATCTTATGAATTCATCATCTAGCTTAAAAAAAACATGTTTTAAATCTATCCCCTAATATTTGTTCTTTAAACCAAACAACTTTAAAGTTAATATGAATCTCAAAAATAGTAATAAAAATATTTCTTACATAAACACAATCACATTAGCACTTGTTACAAATTTAATTATTTATTAATGTCATGTAATAATATTCAATTCATAATCAATTTCCTTTACCTTCTAAGAAATGTATTTTCACAGTTTTTGATCACATCAGAATTTTTAAAAATCACGCAAAATCCTCCATTTTAATTTTTTTCAATTCTATTAAAATTTTAAAGAAATGTAGGCAATTATTCTATAGTACACTCCAAAGTTTGGATTTTATTGATTGCTTCCTTATGAGGTAGTTTAACTTTTTCCCTGTTCTCCATATTTTCTCAATATTTTAGTTAGATATAATGGTTTGAATATATTAAACTTCAAAAATTTTGTCAAGAATACTGTGTAGGGCTTCCCTGGCGGCACAGTGTTGAGAATCTGCCTGCCAATGCAGGGAACACGAGTTCGAGCCCTGGTCTGGGAAGATCCCACATGCTGCGGAGCAACTAGGCCCGTGAGCCACAGCTACTGAGCCTGCGCGTCTGGAGCCTGTGCTCCACAACAAGAGAGGCAGCGATAGCGAGAGGCGCACACACCGCGATGAAGAGTGGCCCCTGCTTGCCACAACTGGAGAAAGCCCTCGCACAGAAACGAAGACTCAACACAGCCAAAAATAAATAAATAAACATTAAAAAAAAAAGAATACTGTGTACATAATTTTGGGTGATTCAGTTGCATAACATGGAGAAGCATAGTATGTTTGTTTGTCTCAGGACTAGTGATTCTAATCAGGAATAAGTCTAGATTAGTTAAGGCCTGAAGCTTTTACACTTTGAAGTCTCTTCTTTAACAAAAAGGCTACAGAATTACAAAAAAAGTGACAAATGTAAATGTTTAGTTAGAATAGTAAAGAAATTACAGACACAAAAATTAAAATTCGTAAAACCTAACTAATTTCTTCAAACATCATACAGTTCTGGCCCCTCCCAGAGCTTGGAAGTGACATATGCAAATAAGGGAACCTGAAGCTGAAGCTTAATTACCTTCATGGTAACCTGCTTCTGATACTAAGATTGATTACTGCATTCCAGTCATGACATAACTCCTTCTTTATAATTCTTCCCATTAGCATTCCACCTTAGTACAATGGTAACAGCCATTATGACTGTTGCCTAAATCCATTATTTCAATATAGATTGCAAAAAGTTATTTAAATTTGATCATTTCTTCTCCATTTTTGAGATAGAATTCATTTTTAAGAACAGTGACCCTCAGAGCTATTTGACTATCTAAAATACAGTTCCTACCATAAAGATAGTAAAATGTGTATTTCCTTACCATTATCTCTTTTGAGAGTAATGAGTTGATGTTTAAGCAAACTCTAATGATTTTATCATTTTGATATGTTACTTTTTTCTTCTTTTTATCACTATCTCTATGAAACAGCATGTTCATCTTTATAATATGTATACTATATATATACACATACATACATGTATACAATATATACACACAAATATATAGGCTTGTATGTATACTGTATATAGTACTTACACATATACTACAAACGCATGCACATATAAACATATGTGTATACATATATATATCATATCTATACACACATATACAAATTAATAGGCTTGTATATATTCAATATTTTTACATATATAGTTTCGTTTTAAGGAGTTGACTCTTGTGACCGTGAGGCAGGCAAGTCAGGGCAGGACTCTGGGCTGGAGACACAGGGAAGAGCTGATGTGCCAAGTCCATTGGAGGAACACTTCCCTCTTTCTAGGGCACCTCATTTTTCTCTCCAGTCCTTCAGCTGATGGACGAGGCCCACCCACGCCGCGGCATTGACAATCTCCTTTACGCAAAGTGGACCAATTTCCGTGTTAATCTCTTCTGAAGAATACCTTCCTGGCCACATCTGGAATAATGTTTGTGGTTGCCGGGGCCCCACGCAGTGCGCACATGAGATTAACCATCCCCGTGGCGATGATGACACTTTTTTTTCTCCCTTGACCATTGTCACTACTATTCCAATTAAAATGGCAGTGCTATGAAGGCAGGGCATTTCCTTTTTTGCCAGTACTGAGCGTCCGCGGTCTGGTGCCTAGCATAGGCTAAATACACGGCATTTTTGTGAACAGAAGCCCGGATTCCAGCTGTCATATTTAATAGGAATTATAGTCTTATTATTGGGGGGAAGGGGGTGTGTCACGGTACGTCGAGGGCGGGAGTCGAACCCGCCATCACTGGCCCTGAGGGGGTTTTCCCGGGTCCCCACTTCGGGCCGGTGGGTGTGGCCAGGGACAGCCGATGACGTGCGTACGTGCGTGCGTACGTGCGTGCGTGCGCGCGCGAGAGCGTGCGAGTCCACGGGGCGGGCCGCCCGCGCGGGGAGTGTTTTAGTCCGGCCCCCGGCTCATTGTGCTCGCCTCATGCCGGCCCGAGTTCGCAGCAGCGCTGGAGGCCCCGGGCCTGTGACCACAAAGAGGGAGCCGGGGGCCGGGCGGGAGCGCGGCGGCGGCAGCTGAGGCCCAGGCCAGGCCCCCTCCCCTCAGCCTCCCGCCTGCCCGTCTGCCCCGCCCCCGCCGGCGGCGCCGCGCCCCTCCTCCAACCGCCCGAGTAGCGCGGTGCGGGGGCCGCGAGCGAAGACATGGGGGAGAAGCTGGAGCTGAGGCTGGAGTCGCTCTTGGGAACCGAGCCCGCCGTCTACCCGTGGCCGCTGCCGGTCTACGTAAGTGCCGCCCGTCCCCTCCTCCCGGAAACCCGCCCCTCTTCCCCCACGGCGCGCGCTGAGCCCACCGAGAAACGGAGCGACTCGAGTCGCCAGACCCTCTTTGGAGCCCCCCCTTCCCGCCCCGCCGTGGTTCTCCGCGGCAGTTTCCAGCCCCCGCGCGCAGGGTGGGCAGAGGGGAGCCGGCGCCGGCCGGGGGCGCCGACTCGGCCGCGGGGACCCCGCGCTTCCGAGGGGCGCCTGAGCCGCTCTGCAGTTGGCTCTGCAGGGCTGGGGACCCCGGTTCCCCCGGGCCTGGACTGCCGGCGGGCTTGCCCTTCTGTACTTTAGGATCTGACATGTAGGGTTTCTTTTTCCTGGTAGTTTATTCTTAGCGCTGTCAACGTGCTTAGTTTTTTTTTTATTTTTCAGAGCACCCTTTCCTCCCTCTCTCCAGTTTTTTTGTGTTTCTGTTTTGTTTTGTTTTAGTTAGGCATTTTGTCCCTCTGATCTTGAGTGGGTGGGCTGGCAGGACACTTGGAGAGGAGGCGTTCTGTCCCCTGACCTTGAGTGGCCTTTGGAAAATGACAGGCCAGACGGAAATGTACACAGGCGTCCGGTGATTCCAGAAATGCAGGGTGTCGGGCTAGGTGGGCGCCCGGCCTCTCGTCCCCCGTGGCGGCGTGGTGCGCGTGTTCCTTGTTTCAGGGTTTACGCCTGGGCCCCGCAGCCCACCTTCCGAAGGGAAAGCGCAGCGGGCGCCTTGGGCCGGCGCCTTTGGGGCGCCCTTTCGTGCCCTCGGCTTGCGGGGGACCGTCCTCCAGGCGACCCGGCCCTCGCGCGGGCTCCGTGTGTGTCAGTTTGTGGAAAGTGTGTCGCGGCCGGGGTCGGGGTCGGGACGCTGGGACCGCCTGGGAGCCGATGTTGACTCCCGGGCCCCGGTTCTCCGCAGTCATCTGAGGTCCGAGGGTTTCCAGCCCGCCACCGCGCACTGGCGCTTTCTATTTTTGCCCTTTCTGTGCCCGGAGGCGCGGCTGAGCCTGGGCTCTGGCTTTTTCGGTTGGGTAACTCCGGGTGGCCCTGGTGGGCGGCCTGAGCAGTGGGCAGGGCGGGGAGACATCCCAGGGGAGGGAAACTGAAAGTGGGGAGAACCTTCAGAAGTCCAGCTGATCCACTTGCCTCCCCGCCCCTCTTACTGCACTTGTCATGCACGGGTTGGCTGGCCGGCGCATTTTTCAAAATGTAATCATTTGTTTATCCTTAGTAGCCGTGAAGCATAGTTCACTTGTAGTGCACAGTTGTAGGAGTTTTGACAGATGATCGCCGTCAGGCGGCAGAGCAATCCTGTCATGCCATTTGCTGCCCTTTGGCGCCAGCATGCCTCTAGCTTCTTGGCCGCTAATCTCCTGTCTGTCCCTAAGGTTTTGGCTTTTCCAGAAAGCCAGATTAACGGAACAACAGCATGTAGCTTTTTGATTCTGGCTGCTTTAGCTCAGTAAAACCATGCGAGATCCAACCCGGGTTTTTTTTTTGTTGTTGTTGTTTTAAACATTGATTTAGTTAGTTATTTACTTGGCTGTGCCGGGTCTTAGTTGCGGCACATGGGATCTTCATTGGCGCGTACGGTATGTTTTCGTTGCAGCGTGCGGGATCTAGTTCCCTGAGCAGGGATGGACCCCGGGCCCCCTGCATTGGGAGCGCGGAGTCTTAGCCACTGGACCACCAGGGAAGTCCGTCATCCCTGTTGTTGCGGGTATGAGAAGCCACTCCTTTTTCTGGCTGTGTTGTATTCCATATTCTGTTTGTCCATTCGCCTGTGGGTGGCAGGACTTGTGGGATGTTTCCAGTTTTGAGGGGATCAGGAATAAAGCTGCTGTAAACATCCCAGGGCAGGTTTCCATGTGAACTGGGGTTTTTACCTCACTTGAGAAAATACTCAGGAGTGGGACTGGGATCTGTGCTAAGTGTATGTTTAACAACTCTTCTGCATCTTAGAAATTGGTATTTTTGAGTATTGGAAGAGTTTAGAAATGCACTGTGACCCAGCACCCAGGCACTTGAAACGAAGTTGAAAGTTCATCTGGAGATGGTCACGTTGTCCCCGTCTCTGTCTTTTATTCGAGGCAGAGCAAGGCCACAGATTTGTAACCCTTGTAAGGAAGGCCTCGTGTGTCCAGGCCCTGGCAGGACCTGGCTTTCTAGTGGTGGGCAGTTCTGAAGTGGAGAGGGCATCTTTCCCTTGCTGGCCAGACCTCGCTTGGCAGGGTGCGGGGTGTGCTGCCTGCCTGGCTGGGCGCTCTTTCTGCCGGTCAGCAGCCGTTCCTGGTGTGTCTGTCCTACTACCAGGCAGGCGGTCAGGGGCCCTAGTGAAGTGCTCAGCGAGCCGCAGCCTTTCCAAAGCTTTGCGGGTAATGTCTGCTACCCTCCCATTTCCCTGCTGAGGAATTTTGCTTTCTCATGGGAAGTGAGGGGGCAGTACTTTATAAGAGTTCATATTTTGTGATGACTCGATGCTGAATACGTTAAGAAAATGGGCTCCTTCCGGAAGCTTAACTTCTTAGAAGGTCGGATTACTCATGTGACCGCACGTTTGAAATGAGTGAGCTTGTTTGTTCATTGATTGATTCATTCTGCAAGCACCTCCTGGATATTTAGAGTGAGTGTTCCAGGGGGCGCGGAGGACAGTAGACAGTATTCTTTTTTTTTTTGATTTTTGAATTTAATTTAATTTATTTTTTTATACAGCACGTTCTTATTAGTCATCAGTTTTATACACATCAGTGTATACATGTCAATCCGACTCGCCCAGTTCAGCACACCACCATCCCCACCCCACCCCACCCCACCCCCCGCGGCTTTCCCCACTTGGTGTCCATACGTTTGTTCTCTACATCTGTGTCTGTATTTCTGCCCTGCAAACCGGTTCATCTGTACCATTTTTCTAAGTTCCACATACCTGCGTTAACGTACGATATTTGTTTTTCTCTTTCTGACTTACTTCACTCTGTATGACAGTCTCTAGATCCATCCACGTCTCAACAAATGACTCAATTTCATTCCTTTTTATGGCTGAGTAATATTCCATTGTGTATATGTACCACCACTTCTTTATCTATTCGTCTGTCAATGGGCATTTAGGTTGCTTCCATGACCTGGCTATTGTAAATAGTGCTGCAGTGAACATTGGGGTGCGTGTGTCTTTTTGAATTATGGTTTTCTCTGGGTATATGCCCAGTAGTGGGATTGCTGGATCATATGGTAATTCTATTTTTGGTTTTTTAGGGAACCTCCATACTGTTCTCCATAGTGGCTGTATCAATTTACATTCCCACCAGCAGAGCAAGAGGGTGCAAGAAGCTAACCTTTTAGCTTCTTTTTGTTCCTTGATTGTAGTTAAGCTTCATCTTGCCTCAGGGCTTTTGTATTTGTTTTTCCCATGTTTTGGAAATAGTATTTCCAGAAAAATTGTCCATAAATGATTCCTTTCTATTCTTTGGCACTCATCTCTTAAAGATATTTTTTCCTTGATTGTCCTACCGGCCTAACTTAGTCCCAATTTATCAGATTACCTTACTTCTTTCACAGAATAATCATAAAAACAAATATTATCTTTGGTGTCTCTTTGTATTTAGATGAACTTCTTCCCAAAGAACTCAAGCCCCACAGTGACAGAGGTTGTTACCTTTCTTATCCCTTATTCTGTGTCTTAGAACTGTGTCTGGCATGTAGTAATCACTCGAGGTCTGTTGACTGTGTAAAGAATATGTGAGTAGATGAACAGATTTGGAGTTATTTAAAGTCGCTCTTAATGATGGCTGGTGTTGGTGATTAAATTAAAATTGTAGGTTTTAGAGTTGGAAGTGATCTTGCTGAGTCTCAGAGCTACGGCAAAACTCTCCCTACTGTAGCATCCCTGACAGATGATCAAGTCTGAGCTTGAATGACTGTATATGAAAGACCCTAACCAGGGCAACCTCGTAGCTTTCTTCAAGCAGCTCACAGCCTTCCATGGGAGTTTGCTCCCTATTAGTCAGCTGTAATTAGGAGAAAACGGTTTGATTTACCCAGAATCATCTTCTCTCAGTCTCCTTGTTCTAGTTCCTAGAGAATAGACAGGACAGAGTTTCCTCTAAATTACATCCTTTGGGTTTGCACTCCTGCTTGTAACAAAATAAGCACCACGCTATGGCAAAATTCCCCTTGATTGTCTGCCACTTGTTGCTACATTCCTTGTTAGTGTTTAGAAATAATTTGTCTTAATGTTCCACATTATAATTGATGGAGTACAGAAGTAAAAGAGATCTCGGGGTTATGTCAGAAGCAATCAGACAGATATTTTAACTTACCCTTTTAATGTATTTAATGCTGACACTGTGAGGAATTGAGCAGTATAGTCACCGCGTTATTGCCATTGCTGAAAAAATGTCTTTATGGTGAAATTTATGGTCACTTTGAAAGCATTAGCTGATGGGGGAATTGTCAGCTACATCTTAGAGCGCTGAGCATTTCTCAAAAAGTTGTGATATGAAACACCCCTGCCTTTTCTTGTATTTCTGTGACATTCACCTACTTCACAAAAAGCATTCGTCATATTCCTGAAATAATGATGGGCTTAGTTGAGATTCTTTTGGGTCCTAAGGGACCAACATGTGTGCATAATAGTGTCGAGTTACACAGAGCCTGGATGTTTGGCTCCAGACTGAAAGCCCCATGGAGTCGTTTTCTCACATCTGTTCACCAATGTGTATGAATGGGAGAAAACCAAAGTTCTGGTTTGTTTGATCAAGGGGAGCCACACTCCTTTTACTTTTGCTGTGACAAACAAGTAAAGAGGTGTAATATATCTGATAAGAGCCTCTTAAGGTTTGGTAGAATGCTTAAGTGGGATGTAGAGAATATAAAACAAAAAGAAAAGCAAGTGAGTACTGCTGGCAAACTTTTTCAAGGACAGCTAACAAATTAATAATAGTAGTAACAACAATAGTAAGATTGATTTTCAAAGACTTAAGAGTGGCATGGATTCCTAACCACTCTACATGTATTAACTCCACGCCACAGCCCTGTAAAATGGGTGAGGTTATTAAGCCCTTGATTTTCAAAGAGGAAGTGGAACACAAAGAAGTACCACTCCTGAACTCCCACCACTAATAAGTGGTGGAGCTGGGGAAAAAAGATCCAGGCAAATTAATTTTAGAGTTAGTGCTCTTCACCCGTAGGTTATATCCCACAGGTAATATTTTCACATTTTGAAATCACTTTACAAATACTATTTTTACCCCTAAAGTACACAGGGAATACCCAGGGAAATTGGCATTCTAATTATTTTTATATCTTTGCCAATAATCTGTTAACTTTTGGCAGTTCAGTATCCTTCCCCAACTTTTTTTTTTTTTCTTCCCCAACTTCTTAAAAATTCAGCCTACAATCCAAAAAAGTAAGGGCTAGTGAAAAGAAATGTCTTGTAAATCCAGTTCAAGAGAGCAACTAAAAACTAAGGCCCCCCAAGGATGGAAAAGAGAAAGCAAAAGAAAAGAAGAGACAAGAAGCCCAAACCCTATGATTAAGCTCCACGTTGTTAGGTAAAGGGGCATTTAATTAATGCTTCTTTAATACCGTGTGTACAGAGTCATGGCTCTACAGAAGCCAAGGAGTCTCCCTTTCATCACTGATTCATGGTATGCACCTGGCAGGGTCACTTCCTTCTTTGAGCCTCAAAGCTTTTCATGAAGACACTGAGGGAAATGGAAAAAGGTTAGCTCTCACAAGCCAGCTCTCATGTTCTCTCGTGTTACCTGTGAGCCTAGGTAAGTGCCAAATGTCTTTAACATGACAGATTATATTTTTTCTTAACCATTTCTCTTCTCCTGATATTTACGTAATTTCTAATACATAGTAGAATAGTAGAAAAGAAAACATACTACACTAAAAAGTAACCGACACACTAACTTTCCATTCTCATTTCACTGCCAATTCAGCCAGATGCCTTCTGTAGAATTCTGATGCAGACCATGAAAACACACTGTAAGTGTTCCAGTCTTTTCCATATTTGGTAGTCCTGTGATTTCCATTGGCAGAACTATCTTGGACTGGCATCTGAAAATCTATCAAAAAGAAATTAAGTAATAGGAATTCATATCAATGGTATTGGAGAAAGAAATCCTTGAACTTATCTTACTGTGTGAACCTTCATCCATGTACAAAATCAACAAGAAAGTTTAAACTTTAAAGGCAACATATTCCCATGAATATAAGGGAGAATATAACACAAATAATATACAATGCTAACATTATGTACATACACATATATACAAGTGGTCTTGAAATATATTCCCAGATATTAATTGGATTAAAGTTTGGGGCATTAAAGCATATTTTCTCCTAGAGAGCATTATTCTTTAAGGCACATATAGACACACATAGCTGCCCTGCTGGCCTCTCACAGTTTCAGTAGATTCCACTCATGTCCCCAGTTCATTTCCCCATATATTTATTCTCGGATTAGTGATTTTTGAATAGGTGTTCCTCTCTTTAGAAATACCTGTGCTATGACCGCAGAGTACTCAGATTTCTTTTTGGCATTTGGTGGCAGATGATGGGGAAAGTGACGAGTTGTATGACAGGAGAGGTACAAGGTGAACCTTAGAGTAACTAAGACTTTATGCGTAGTTCTTAATCCCAAAAGAAAAAGAGAAGGATAGCAGCGGAAGTCATTGGAATAAAGGATCTCTGAGATGAATCAGCATTAGAATAATTCATTGGTTACTGACTGTCCAGTCAGTTTAGGTTATAAGGTATTCCTGAGTGACTGCATCACTTTATGAAAGGTTCTACCTAACTATAGCTTTCTTTTGCTGGAATTAGTTTATATGGCAATAATATGCATAGAGAATGGCAATAGTGAATTCATGTCTTCCCCAAATTGAAGACACTCGTTAAGGTACAAGTTTACCCAAGCCTGCAAATGATTTATCCATACTATACTAACTGAGACTGTGTCTTACCATTCTTGTTTGTTAAAGGAGATAACAAGCCTAACTTTGAGTAATAGCAGGATACTTAGAAAATACTTTCAGGTTAAGTTTTGTAAACAAAGTTCAGTGTTTACCCACCAAAAGCAAATCAGCTCATTTAGTGTTGCAGGAAATGCCTTCATACATTTTCACTGCCACTAAAGCAATTTAAAACACCTGTTGGATATATTCCCTCCTAGAATGCCATTTGTACACTTATTCCTAATAGGGCCTGTTATTTTAAATGCAAACTCGTATTATAAGGCTCAGAATTGATACTCAGTATTTTTAGTGATCACATGGTTTAGGGTTCTCAGATTTGGACTCAGACTTGCATTTCAAGCATTGCAATGTGGGCCTGTTAAATGATTTCCTTGCAACCAGGAAAAATTGTTTATCTGAATCTAAAGTCCAATTAAAGAAATGTGATAGTGGTGATAGTGGTTGATGAAGCCGACTAGCATAGCAGCTAGGGCAATTATAGACAAGTTACATTTAACCTCTCTGTGCCTCAGTGTCTTCCTCTGAAACTGAGTTTCTTCATCAATGGGGATAGATACTGGTACCAATCTGACAGAGTTATTGTAAGAAATGAAGGAGTTCACAAATTTCCTAAAGACTTAATGTTTGGCTTGTCGTTACTAAATGCTGGTAATTATTAGTAAAACAATATCCCTCTATTATTTATTATATCAAAATAATAATGATAAGAGCCTGTTATTTTAGTAGTTCGATTTTTTGGTCATATAGTTTAGACTAACTCATATTGTTTAAATGTGAAACCAAGAAGAAGAACAGTTTTGTTTTGTTTTTCTTAACCTGGTCAAGGAACCCAAATCACCTAATTCAGAAATGTTTCTAACTTGG
The DNA here is from genome assembly GCF_039906515.1 of Pseudorca crassidens. Taxonomy (NCBI): domain Eukaryota; kingdom Metazoa; phylum Chordata; class Mammalia; order Artiodactyla; family Delphinidae; genus Pseudorca; species Pseudorca crassidens. Next base: position 91,675,329 of record NC_090302.1, read on the forward strand.
CATCTGCTTTTAATCTGTCACAGCCAGAGAAAGTTTAATGTCTCAGAAAGTGACAGCCTTGTATTTGTGTAGCATAAAAAAGAAGATACATGCTAGATAACATATATACCCCTTATCATAGTCATGCCACATGTAATGCAACACTATTCCTGCTGGGTTCAAGCATTGTGATCCAGAGCCTGCCATTGCCTATTATCAGGAGCAGGAAAGCGTAAGAACCGTATGTGTTTGCCCTTAAGTTGGTCTACAACACAGATACTGTCAATCAGCCTCTGATAGTACCCTCCCCGTGGACAACCTTCTGTGCCCTTTTGAGCAGGCTCAGATGGAGTCTACCATCAGTGTGGTGGGACTTCACTTCGCTTCAAGTGTGTCCAAGTTGAAGGGTGGAATTAACAAATACTAACCAAATTTGTGGCTGTCCAAACTAGGAAAATAGTTAAAGAATCAGGACATGAAGAATCAGGCAAATACTCATTTGGTGTCAACCCAATAAAAAAGCTTCATGGTGAGAAAAAAGTTGCCAAAGATGAAAGCCCAGAATAGTGCTACCTTAGCCTAACCACAGTGTCAAAGCAGATGACACACATACACACAAACACAAAAGGAAGCCCCTCTTCACACTAATGCCCCCAAATCCTTTATGGGGCTTCAGATTGAGCAGATTAGGTAGATAGATGGTTGTCATTTACGGACTGGGTCCACCTAACAAGACTGGTTACTAACAGAATATCTCTGTTTTGTCATTTAATAGACATCCCAAACTTAATATACCTTGCAATCAAATACACACATAGTCGCTCATGCTTTTCCTGTAGACTTTACAAAACAGAAAAGCGCAGCTCCATTCTTCCTGGTGCTCAGTTACAAAATGTGATTCATCTTTGACGTTTTTCTTTCTCTCTCCTTTCACATCCAATACACAAGCAAAATGTGTCAGCCCTATCTTTGAGATAGAACCAGAATTTGACAGTTTCTCGATTTTTCCACTGTTACCACTCAGGATTAAGATTTCGTTGTCTGTCATCTTAATTATTATCCCTCTGAACTGTGTCCTTAACATAGTGGCCGGAGAACACTTTGAGAATCTAAGTCAGAAGAATTATGTGACTTCAGTGTCTTCCCCTTCATCATAGTTGAAGCTGAAGTTCTTAAAATGCTGGAAAGTTGCCACATGATTACCCTCCACATTATATATTTGATCTCATGTCCTCCACCTCTACTCCTTGCTCACTCTTTTGCAAACACCTTATACTCTTTAGTCCTTGATGTTCAACAAGTATAGTAGGAAGACATTTTCACTTGCTGTTCCCTTTACCTGAATTGCTGTTGTCTTTACTATCTACAGTACTCATCCACTCACTTTTTTAGGTCTTTTCTCAAATATCACCGTCTCCATTATGAGGCCTTGCTTGCATTCCCTGTAATAACCTACAGCCCCACTAATACACCCTACCTCCTTAGAAGCCTCCCTTCTGCTGTAGAATCTGTTGAATGAATGAATGGAGTGAGCTATATCTAATTTCCATACAATTAAACATCAACCGTGAACACTTGTTGAGAGACAGATTCAGGGTATAAAGAATAAAAGAAGTGTAAATTCAGGCCTTAGCATTCACCATCCATCCCCTCAGGGTTCTGCTATGGTGTATCTTTGAATAAAGAGCACAATTTGATAAGACTAATTAATAGCTTAAATTCGTTAGAATCCCAAACCTTTTATAGTAGAAATGTGATAAAAATGGTGTCAGAGATTCTCAACAAAATGTTAGTGAATTGAAGCCACAAAAGTATAAAAACAATTATATACCATGACCAAATGGGATTTGTGTCAGGTACGTAAGGCTGGTTCAACATTTGAAAATTAATTAATATAATCCAACCAAGACAAATAAAGGAAAAAAACATATAAATACATGCAGAAGAAGCATTTGACAAAATCCAGCATGCACTCATGAGAAAAACTCTCAGTAAACTAGGAATAGAGAGGACTTCCTTAACTTGATAAATACGATCTACAAAAAAACCAATAGCTAACATCATACTTCCTGGAGAGAAACTCAATGCTTTCCCACTAAGATTAAGCACAAGGCAAGGATATCCTCCTTTATTATAACTTTTCAATATTGTGCTGCAAGTCCTTGCTAATGCAATAAGGCAAGAAAAGGAAATAAAAGGTGTACATATTGAGAACGAAGACATAAACCTGTCTTTGTTCACAGGTGACATGGTCATCTATGTAGAAAATCTTAAAGAGTTGACCCAAAACTCCTGTAACTAATAAGTGATTATAGCAAGGTTGCAGGATCCAAGGTTAATATACAAAAGGCAATTGCTTTCCTATATACCAATAATGAACAAGTGGAATAGGTTTAAAACAAACTGACACTATTTACATTAGCATTGCCAAAAATGTAATACTTCTGTATAAATCTAATAAAATATGTACAACCTCTATAGGAGGAAAACTACAAAACCATGATGAATGAAGTCAAAGAATAAATAAATGGAGAGTTATTGCATGTTCATGAATAGGAAGACTCAGTATTATCAAAATGTCAGTTCTTTCTGACTTAATCTATAGAAATTCAGTGCAATCCCAATAAAAATCCCAGCAAGTTATTTTATGGATATTGGCAAACTGATTCTAAAGTCCATATGAAGAGGCAAGAGACCCAGAATAGCTATCACCTCATTGAAGGACACAGTTGAAGGAATGACACTACTCAACTTGAAGACTTACTATGAAGGTGCAGTAATCAAGACAGGGTGGTATTGGTGAAACAACAAATAGATCAGTGGAACAGAATAAAGAGCCCCAAAATAGACCCACATAAATAAAATCAACTGATCTTTGGCAAAAGAACAAAGACAATACAATGGAGCAAAGATAGTCTTTTCATCAAATAGTGCTGAAACAACTGGATGTCCATAGTTAAAAAAAAAAAAAATCGAGACACAGACTTTATATCCTTCATAAAAATTAACTCAAAATGAACCACAGACCTAAATGTAAAACACAAAACTGTAAAACTCCCAGAAGATAGCATAGGAGAAAACCTAGATGACCTTGGGTATGGCAATGACTTTTAAAATATAACACCAAAGGCACATTCCATGAAAGAACTGATAAGCTAGACTTCATTAAAATAGAAAATTTCTGCTCTCTGAAAATCACTGTCAAGATAATGAAAAGACAAGCCACAGAGTGGGAGAAAGCATTTGTGAAAGACTCATCTTGTTAGGGTAAAGTGGCAACTTGCAAGCTTCTTACATGTGCAACTGGTGTAATTTATTTTGGTATGTAGTGTGAGGTACAGACTTTAGTTTTAAATGGGTGTGTAGTTTTCTAGGCATCAATTTTAAAGATTATAACTTGACTTTATCACAATCAAACTTCCCAGACATACTAAGAACTATTTGTGGATATTCTTTTCTGTTTAATTTGTATATGTGTTCATTCATGTAGTAGTGCTACAATGTTTGAATTGTAGTGGCTTTATAGTTAAGTTATATAGCTACCTGCTAATTAACAGATACTCAACTTCTAATAAAATTTAGGACTTGTACCTGAATGCCTCCAGACTATGTTCTTCATTCACTCTTTACTATTCACTCAATATAAATTCAGAGCTGATATACATTAAAACTGAACTAAAGAGGCTAACATTTTTTAGTTTTCATCTATATTCCTAGATTCAAAATATGAGAAAGTAATACAATGCAACATTTTTTAAAACCTCTAATGACTCACATTTTCTATCTCTAATTAAAACAGAATACCCTGTGGAATATCTTTGCATCATTTACCCGGTTTCATTAATTCTGGCTGCTGAAGTTAATTTAAATTCACTCTGGTAAAATGAGAGCTCAGTATAAGGTTTTAGCATCTCAGTGAGACTTACAAATAATCATCTGCTAGGTGGTAAACAGTAAACAGTCTTGTTTATTGCAAATAATCTTAGCCAATAAATGTTATTTATGCTCCATTTAAGAATAAAGATGTTAATCAGAGATCACAGAACGATCTTTTTGTTAAAGCTAAAAGCAATTCTGCTTTGATTAGTTGCAAATGCAAATATTACCCAACTTCTTTCTCCTTCTTTGATAGTTGTATAGAAATAAAACTAAATATAAGAATGTAAGCCAAACCCACTACAAATGAAACTGCACTACAGGCCCAGTATCTTCAGTGATTTCCAGAATGATTTCTATGCTCAAACCTTCATTCTATCCTCTCTTCCTAAACAGAATTGTTTTGTTTTGTTTTGTTTTTGAGTAACTTTTATTACACAAGAGATTCATATTCTTTATAGAGAAATCATGTAATTGAATAATCCAAAAATAGATTAAAAAAATAAAAATTAGCCATAATTCCACCTCTCAGATATATTATCACTGTATCTATTTTATAGTATAGCTTTCTTATATACATTTTTTAACATCTTTATTGCAGTATAATTGCTTTACAATGTTGTGTTAGTCTCTGCTGTATAACAGTGCATCGGCTATACGTATGTATATATCCCCATATCCCCTCCTTTTTGCGTCTCCCTCCCACCCTCCCTATCCCACGCCTCTAGGTGATCACAAAGCCCACAGCTGATCTCCCTGTGCTATTTGGCTGCTTCCCACTAGCTATCTGTTTTACATTTGGTAGTGTCTATGTGTCCATGCCACTCTCTCACTTCGTCCCAGATTACCCTTCCCCCTCCCCATGTCCCTAAACAGAATTTTAAGAAGATAGCCAAGATAAAATGAGAAACTGATTTAGACTTTGGTACCAGGTTTACAGCTTCAATGATTTAGGAAAATCCCTTGACAGCTATACTGAGCCTCAGTTTTCACATTTGTAAAAGGGTGAGGATTAAAAAAAACTGATACTTCTGGAAATGCCTGTCATTCTGATTGGATATTTTTAAAATGTTGACTGAAATTTAAATGTATAAATTATAAAAAGATGACAAAAAGAACTATTATCATTTTATTACCCAGATAAACCCTGGTGGCCCACTGATAGGAGACAGGGCTTCTCTAAGTAGTTTTCTTCATCCTGATTTCTGGACACTCCCTTCTTTAATCTGCTTTTGGAGGCACTGGGTGACATTTTGGCAAGTTTTATTCAATTTCTTTATGCCTTGATTTTAGGAAAGAAGAAGAGTAGCTGTGCTGAGCTCTGCCAGGTCAGATAGAATTTTGGAGTATTCTCGTTCTCTCTCTTGTAGACAGCCACTGTCATTTGGTAAGCCATAAGCCTTCCTTTGCTTTGACTGTGGTTAGTGTGTTTGCTGGATTTCTAAAATATATTTTTAGTGTTTACTTGTTTAGATTGAAAAGATTGGGCTATATTTTTAAAAGTTTATCCCTCCATTTTGGAAGGCCTTTTAAGTTGTGATATGACATGCAAGAGAGCTAACGGAATTCTGGACTCCATATTTTCGTTTTTACCTTTTTTTTTTTTTTCTCAGACTTTGAACCAACAATGGCTAAGAATGAGAGGAACTCAGACCCGAATATTTTTTCCCTTGTCAAGCACAGAGAATATGGGAAAAAATGAAATTGGGAAATTGTTTTGCTTGTCTTCCTTTCCTCCTTTTTGGTCAGTTACCTTAGTCGTCCACCTCACTTTGTATTTCTAGCCTGGCTTCAGAAAGACCTGAATTTGATGAACTACACATTGTTGGAGTAGTAGATTGCTAGAAGGAACCAAGATCCAGACGACCTTAGATGGTGGCTTCATGGATTATATTCAAGGATGGTCCAGCCTATTTCCTCACTTCCATTGTGAAAGGAGTTCCCTATTCCTAAGATAATGGACCTATGTGCCACTGACACAGAAGATGGAGATTTATCCCAGTGCCTTTATATATGTATAGATATTAAAATTATGTATATATATGTGTTTATATATAGATAATGCCTAATGGAAATATCTCAGATGTTCTATTTTGTTTTTTCTTTAATTTTACTTATAAAAATTGTGACGATTTTTTAACTCAAAAGAGGAGAACCTTAAAAATTAATTAAAAACACATTCTCAGTCGTAGTCTAAGGTTCAGAGTGACTTGGCAGAGAAAATTGCTGAATGGTTAGATAACAGTGCTGGTAGGCTTGGCTATTGTAACACTTTACATTTGAGTTTCTCTTCCTTGAAATTACAAGAACTATATGGCTCAAGAGAAAGATTGATAATTAGGAATATTCCGCTTGCTTTTAATATAGCCTATTGAAGAACATTTTGATTATTTGGAGATCATAGGAAGGAACTTTATGATCTAACTTTTGAACAAGTAGTGTTGCAACACAAAGCTATGACTTAAAATTAAAAAGGAAATTTGAAATGACCTATTACTTTTGGCATCTCAAGCCAGATATCTGTCAGAAAAATGAGTCACTTTTCAGTCAAATGGGTGGTCAGCAATATAATTTTTCATTGGGAAGCTGAAAGACACCATTGCCAAACAGAGCATCTGCAGTGTTCACATCTATATTTGAGCATCTTTTGTTTTCCCAAGGGGTGCAGATGAGAAGAAGGAAGGCAGAGAAATGCACTTGCATAAAGCTTTCCAAGATGGATAGAACAGAGAGCATTCCCAGAGGCAGGTCAAGTTCAACACGAGAACAATTCTCTCAGTGCTTTCACAACTAGTTAAAATACAAGACCAGTAGTAACTCAGCTCTCAAATCAGTGCTGAAATCAAGCAGAAGGTTGTTAATATTGATACGGTTAACATACATCAAGTAGGGTTACAGAATTTTCTGAATCCAAAAGTTCTTCATAGTGTTGACATTTCCTTACTGAATTCCTAGGATTGTTTGGTTTCAAAGGCTGTTGTGCTCAAGACGCATTTGTTTTTAAATAATCCTTCATAAAAAGTTCAGCTTTCAGTCTAATATGATTGAAACCCAGCTTGAGTGTGTTTTATAATGCACTGAAATGGAAAGACTATGGGCATTGAATTATTCAAAACATGGTAGGCGAAGGAGTGATATGTGGGGAAGAGGTGATCAAAGAAATCAGTGAGACTTGATATGTCTTGTTATCGCATTTTATTTACCTTTTAGAACTCTTCCCAATATTAGAGGAAAGAAATCAGTATCAATTTTCACCTGTTACGTTCCACACTTCAATTATTAATGAATGTCAAATTCGACCACAGTTTTCTGTACCACCTGCTCTGCAATAATATTTCTGAGCCTTTATGAAAAATGTAAAATTGTCATTGAATTTCCAAACATGATTTCTCCAGTGGCTAATTCAGTTTGTTTTATTAATAAGCAAGTTCTGAGGAGTAATACTAATTTAATATGCCTGCATGTAAGGTTAAACTATAAATTATTCCTGCCGAAGGTGATGAGATCTGACTGCGATGTGGTGGTAGGGCACTCACCTTCCTGAACAAACCCTGCGAGCGTACAGTTCTTGGGAGAAACCAGTACTTCATATAGTAGCAAATCTGATATTATTTTGCATGTCTCCTGTAGCAGTGGAATGCACACACACACAAACATGATCATGGGTGAAAAAACACACATGCGCACCTTAGGTGCTTACATTAATTTCTGAATATAGTTCTCCGGAAAGAAAAAGTGTTACTGATGATTTGTATTTTTATAGTTTTTTATTTTATGCATACTAAAACACTTCATGAAATCACTTACTGTTTTGTTGTCCATGGAATCCTTTCAATTTTGAGATGCTAAATACAATAATGATTATAGTCCTTGGCCATGAAAGACTAAGTTACAGAGAACCTGGTGACTGGAGGTCAGAGCTGCCACGGAATTATTCTCTGCTCCAGAGACCATTAGAATATCACTGTGTACCCACTTAAGGATAGAATGCTGCTATTGAGAAACTAGCTGTCTTTTATTTCTACTAAAAGGAGAGAACAGTAGGGGAACTTGCCTGAGTGTATAAGACTTTCTCTGTTTTGTACAATAAGCCAAAAACAATACATGACATAGCCTCAGGTCTTTTGTACCCAGCTCCTTCCTGTATTACTCCTGATCAATTACACTTAAATCCACAAGAGTTGCTTGAACATTTTGACAGTTATGTTCCCCATACCCTGAAGCATTTTTAAAGGGTTACTGAGATAAAGCTATTTCAAAAAATACTCCCTCCAAATTTTTTCCGGGTGGCATCAGTGAAAAAGTAACTTAGAGGAAAAAAACTCCACCTTGAGTTCCTGGCCAACCACTCTAAGGCCAGGCAAGCATAAACCTTCATAGCAAAACCTAAGTTTGTTCCCAGTTGAGAATTTGGTTTCTATGGTCTTATTTAGAAAGTATATGGAGACTTTAATTCCCTATAAGCCTTTTCCAAAGAGTGAATACAGTTCATCATTAGTAAGAGATGATGAAAATTACAATTTTGTTGAATAGGTGGAATATATATTATATATAATATATATATTTATTTTTAATATATATATAAAGTTACTATTCAGAGTCCTAAAACATGGATTTTTCTTACTTACCAAGAATGAACAGTAACTTGATCTCTAAACACAATAAAGCACCTGGCCATAGCAGAATCATAACAAATATTTGCTATCAGAATGAATTCACTGTTCAGGTGGAAAGAGGGAATACCTTCAGTTTGCCTCTTTCTTGCACCCCATTATTGAATCCTGGACAGAGGAGATTTTCTTGATTTTAATCTAAAGGAGAAATGTTCACTTTTGTTAAGATGGAAATTGACAACCTCAGTAGGTAGAGGCACTGTTTTTATTTGGCTGAATTCATGTTTCCAGTGATAATTCAAGGTATAATAGGGTTTTCTCTGCCACTCCAAAATCTGAAAATGATAAGCATCTCACCAGAGTTTCAGGATGGCCCATTACCTATGCTGTGGAAAGGATATTCAAAATACCATGTTTCATCAATGTCTTCTCAGATTTATTAATCAATGGACAACTACTGAGTTAAGACAGTGTTTTATCTTTGCTTCAAAAAAATAAAAACAAAAAACCCCCACAAACACAAAAAAACTGTTAACGATGAAAACTTATTATGCCAGGACTTAGTATGGCCTGACTTGGAAATTTAGTTTCAGAGGCTTTTGTGAATATACCAAGGAAAGAGGACCTAGGTGTATTTTATTCCCACAGGCTGCCAATAAATATTTGCTTCACAGAGAAAAAATTAATATATAGTATAGGAGAGAGCCTGACAGATGCTTAACATTATTGAGTGACAGCAATGCCCAAACTCATCTGTGATCAAACACTATGAAAGTATCCTCCTAAGGATAAATTTATTACAAATAAGTGAAAATTCAATTATGGAGATACTTTGTTTCAGCTCTGATATGCAAAACGCTTGGAAGTTGTCACTGTATCTTGTCCTTACAAGATAATGCGGTACAAAATGAAAATCAATGACTTTTCTCAGACGTGATTAATAAAACATGTAACTATGAAAGAATTTTAAAACTGTAATTATGTATGTGTATATATGTGTGTCTGAAAAATCTGGGTCAAAGAAAACTGAGGCTATCAGTATAAACTCATTTAACTTCTATCTCTTCTTATGTTTATTTCCTCCCAAACTTACCAGTATCCATCCAACTCGAAGGATACAAGTGATTTTTATATACTGTGCAAGGTTTTTTTCTTATTCATATGTCCATGTTTCCCCAATTCTCTAAATCATTATCTACATCTTCAGGATCTCCTTTATCGGTTCCTTCATTTCAACATATAAAATATAAGTCCTTCTCATTCTAAAAAATTCTTTTTTGCTAATTATGTTCTCTTTTCATCCAAACTCCTTGAGAGTAGCCTATTCCCACTGTCTTCACTAGCCCCGCCTGGCCCCCACAGGCAGCCCTACACCCTCAATTTATTGCCATCTGGCTTTTTGTCCACCACTTCACTGAACTGCTCTAAGGTCACTGGGGACCTAACTGCCCAAATCCAATGGACACTCACATTCTCTGAAGGATGGCACTGTCATCTACTTCCTCCTTCTTGAAACTTTATCACCTCACTCCTTCCCAGAATTCTTTCTCTGCTTATTACTTAAACGTTGTCAGTACTCACAATTCTCTGAAATCTCATCCATGTTCATGATTTTAATGACTGCTGATATGTGCTGATGACATTCAAATTTTTATCTTTCCATGTCTTCACGTGCATGTCCAGTTATCTACCAGTCTGTCTCCTGAATTCTATAGGTGCTTTACAATTCAACATGTCCAGAACTAAAGTCTTTTTCCCAATTCAGTTCTTTATCCCCTATTTCCAAACTCAATGATACCACCACCCAACCTTAGTCACACAGATGGGGGTTCAGCCTCCGCCTCCTACTTCTTCCTTACTTCCCAAGATCAAGTCTTGCTTGTAATTTCCTAAATACAATTAGAACTTATTTCCTCCCTTCGTCTATACCTTATTTCAGACCCCTTTCTTCTTGCTATTACCTGGTCTAGAAGTTACCAAATTGCTGTTTGGTGGAACCAGTTGTTAGACACTTCTGTTAAAAAAGGACACTAGAGTCAAATAGCTTTGAGGATGGCTGTGTACCATGCGCCTGCTGTGACAATCCAGAATGAACACTAGCTTGCAGCAGCCCCGAGGAGATGTACAGTAAAGAAACCTGATTAACTTTACTTAAGCCAGGTTCTCCCTTCTGCCGGCCTATAAACTTTTCAGTAGGGACAGGAGAGGAGGTGGCAGCGTGAAAGTCCCACTTGAAAATAAAAAACACTGCTCCTCAGAAGAGTGGGGCGTAATTGTCTCCAGGCTTCTTCAAATTCCTCATCCATACTGACGTCAGTGGTCTAAAATACCACCTGAACTTGTCCTTTCCATTCTTAGCTGTTTTCTGAGGAAACCAGCTCCACACACATGGGTGGTTAAGACCCGCTCTCCTCCTCCTCCTCGCGGTCTCCTTTAGGGGCACTTGCCACTGCCTGGTGACACTGCACTGATCCTGCAGAGCCTGTGCCTGTGGCTCCGTAACACAGCCCTCGCACACTCATGGCTCTGGACTTCCGCTATCCTCTCTGCCTTGAGTGTCCTTTCCCTTCACCGGCTGACTCACCAGTTTTTCACGAGTCCTTTAAGACTTAGCTTAGCGACTGCCTCTTTCGATAACTTTTCTTTGCCTCACAGCTCCCCCTCTTCTTCCACAAACACTGACCAAACGCCCTGAATATGCCCATCACAGCATGTCATGTGCAGGATGAGACATCTGCTGTGTGTCTTCCCCTCTCACTCCACTGCTAAAGGGCCAACGCTACATCTTGCTCATTGTTTCACTCCTCTAACACCTAATCCATGACGAATGAACTAACTAGTACTGTAGTAGCCCTCTTAGTAACAATCAGGCAGGAACTTCTAGAAGAAATCTGACACTCCAGCTGTTCTCTGCTCTCACCTTTCAGTCTGAATGAACTAAAGACTCATCCGTACATGTTTTACCAGGGAGACATAATTTAATCCAGAGATGTGTCATCACATACTCTTACATACTCTGCCGTTTAAAAATTCTGCTCACGATGGGGGAAGGAGACAGGTGTGCTTTCTGACAGCCCCACTGTTTTGCACTTCTAGTGCTCACTGCCTTCTCTCTCAGTCCCTTCCTTAAACCCTTCTTCTCTTCTTAACAAGGAAACAGGATAACAAAGTAATTAAGAGCTTGGGTTCTGCCTATCTGTGAAACAGAAACATAACCAAGGACAGAGAGAATAGACTGGTGGTTACCAAGAGGGAGGGAGTGGGAGAGGATTGGATTGGGAGTTTGGGATTAGCAGATGCAAACTGGTGTATATACAGGATGGATAAACAAAAAGGTCCTACATGGGACTTCTCTGGTGGCGCAGTGGTTAAGAATACGCCTGCCAATGCAGGGACACGGGTTCGAGCCCTGGTCCGGGAAGATCCCACATGCCAGAGAGCAACTAAGCCCGATGCCACAACTACTTAAGTCCATGCACCTAGAGCCCGTGCTCTGCAACAAGAAAAGCCACCACAATGAGAAGCCTGCGCACCGCAAGTAGAGAAAGCCTGCGTGCAGCAACGAAGGCCCAATGCAGCCAAAAATTAATAATTTATTTTAAAAAAGGTGGATGTATTTTAAAAAAACCAAAAAGGTCCTACTGTAGAGCACAGGGAACTATGTATCCTGTGATAAACCGTAATGGAAAAGAATATGAAAAAGAGTGTATATAAATGTGTAACTGAGTCACTTTCCTGTACAGCAGTAATGAACACAACACTGTAATTCAACTATACGTCAATAAAAAATAAAATTTTAAAAATAGCCATAAAAATAGTCACATAAGGGGGACTTCCCTGGTGGTCCAGTGGTTAAGACTTCACCTTCCAATGGAGGGGGTGAGGGTTCGATCCCTGGTGGGGGAGCTAAGATCCCACATGCCTTGCGGCCAAAAAACCAAAATATAAAACAGAAGCAATACTGTAACAAATGCAATAAACACTTTAAAAATGGTCGACATCAAAAAACATCTTTAAAGAAAAAATTCACATAAATCAGAAACAAATGAAACATAATAAAGTCCATACATTAAAAAAAAAAAAGAGCATGTGTTCGGGTCACATCGCAGCTTCCCACTTACTTACAGCTGTGTAATTCTGGGCAACTCACATAATATCTCTTCAGACTCCTCATCTATAAACGGGGATGGTAACAGTTCCTTACCTCAGAGCGTTGCTGTAATCCATAAACACGGTTAAGTGCCTTGGTAAATGTTTGAGGCTCTCTGGTTATTGTGAATTAAAATACCTCAATGGCTTCTGGCCATGTGATTTATAATAGTTTGACAGACATTTAACCAAATGGTAAAACTATTCCATTTATTATTCCCATCTCTTTTTAACCCTTACCCTGCTTTGTTGTTTATGTTTTCTCCCAACAGAGTGCTAGTTCCAGGAGAGTAAAGGCTTTATTTTGTTCACTGCTGAAAGCAATAGCACCCAGAAAAGTACTGTACATATGAAGCCCTCAGTAAACACTAGCTGAATGAATGGTGCAAAGTGTCACAAGGAAAAGTACACCAAAACTTCCATTATAATTAAAAAGTATAGATAAATCTTTCTCTAATGGCTTCCAGTCAAGTAACTGAAACCACCATATGCTATAATAAAAACATAAGTAATTTATTAAAATTTGAAGGCAAAAACATAATTTTAAAAGATTTAGACCTATGTTAGGCGTGATAGAGTATGGATGCTTTCTTGAAATTCACAGTCACATCCAGGAGTATCACTTTCAGAATGTTCTAGTAGATTGAGTTTACTTTTAGTTGTCTTTGATGAAAGTCACTATTCTACTCTCTTTCTTAACAGAAATGTTTTTTCGAAGACTCACTTTTAATTGGTTTATTAACCAAAGAATTATTTTGCCCAATTCCTTTGCTTTTCCGCTTTACAGGTGAGTCAGAGCAGGAATGCAGGTCCTTCCCAGGTTGTTTCCTAGCAGAGTATTTTTTGGTATATTCACCTGCTTTGCTCATTTTCTCTGAAGAAGACCTGCTATTTCTAGATAATTCCTCTTCTTTTCTTTGACTTCCAGTTCCAGAAATGATGTCTGCTGAAGGGAGAACATGTTCTAGCAATGAAATCTTCAAAAGACTCCTGCCGCTGCTCTGTGACTGGGACCCCCAGGTTGTCTTTGGAAGTTTCTAAGGCCTCCTGAGTAGACACTGGGACATGGAAGGAGTCGAGAGGCAAAGGAATCCTAGCATCACCTGTAATTTTCTGAAACTGGATGGAAAAACAAAAGACAAGACAAAAATTCAGTGATGAACAAAGCCAACCATTAAAAAGTAGAGTTCAAAACTTCAGTGTTACTCTGTGATCTTATTATTAACACAGTCAATATTCAGATTTCAGAGCCAGTTTTTTTCAAATTATATCTTGCCAAGTGATCTCAGCTTAACCTAGCTATATCCAAGGGTATATCCGCTACATTTTCAGACTTTGGTGACTGGGGTAGTTATTACCCATTTCCTTTCCCTCACTAAAAATAAAACCCTATTCTGTAAGATAATTAATTTCTCTTCTATCCTCCAGGCACATGCAAATAGTATATAGTTTGTGACCAGACTGTGTTCTCAAGCTGTCAGTTCCCAAGACCAGTCTGAGATTGGTTGATGGGGGCTCCAAGTAAGGCTAGAGGAAAAGCTGACAGGTTTTCCCCTCCCATTCCCATAACCAGGTGAGTCACTGTAATATGTTACCTATTAGCTATGTCTGGATTACTTATTTTAAAAATTATATCAGTATGTGTACCTTCATTAGTGTTCCTTCATTGTAAGCTGACTGATACAAATAGAAACCTAAATAAAATATGAATAGAATAGACATTTATATAATTTACAATCTGGAATATTTTCTCTAATGTTTTCTTTCTTCATTAAGGATAGTTTGCTTTAACTCATAAATTTTGAAAGAACTTCCAGTCTCCTTATTTACAACAATACAGTATCATGAAATGGGCAAACATTTACTAATCTCAGATTTGGAAAGGATTCCAGAGTCTTCTAGCTCCTGAGCATGTGAACTATTAGAGATTGATCATTATTGTTTTCTCCCTGACTTGGTCATTTCCTTTTTGCTAATCACTCTTAGAATCATTAAGTGCTGTTCTGTCCACTTACTTGGATATTTTTCATTTGTCCTGGGGCACCCTGTTTTGATTCTGATTTTTCTTCTTCAAGTCCCTTTTCTTCTTTACATGGACTACTAACAGTAGAATTCATCTAGGGACGATAGTAAATGAAAATCTGACTGATCTGTACCAGCCATTGTGGCCAGCTGCCCAAGCCTGGACCAGAGGAGAAAAGGAGAAAAGACAAAGGTTATTATAATCACATAAGAGCAGTTTAGATTTCCCCAGACCTACAATCATGAAATACTTCTAAAACTCTTAAAAGCCAACATCCTACTCCAGACAAGCCTCTCTCTCCCCCAAAATCTCAGCCCTTTCCAGATTCATCCTCTAAGACACATCCCACTGTCTCACTAGGAGCTTCAACATGTACCATGCATTTCGTCCACTGCCTGTCACACCTCTATTCCCACACTTCTTTACCACCTTTCCTCCAGTTTCCAAGAATGTGTTTGTTCCTTCCTTCCCAACACCAACACCAATTCATTCACTGACAAAACACCACTCCATCAACTATCCATCTCCACCTCCCTCTTCCAGCAAAACTGCTCCCAGTTGAGAACCACTGCAGATTAATAATAATTTTTACGTCTAAGGCAAAAATAACTTTAATTCAGACTTATCAAACAAGTAAAATAAGTGAAAGATAGGAAAATTCTTATGCATTCCCGAATACTTTCAATGAAAACTGCCTTCAATTTAGTCCTTACAAAAACCTACACCTACTAATTATCTACAGGTTACTCTTTTATAATGAGCTCCCCACTCTACCAAAGCAGGCTTCCCTATTTGCATTTCTTAACAAATTTAATTCCTCATTTTAAAAAGTCAACTATATTACCTATTATTACACTAAATATGGCCACGGAAGTGATGAAAATTGCTCCAGTTCCTCAGCAAACTACCATTATAGTCGCAAAGAGAAGAACGGCCATGGAGAGAAATGAACTAACCCAGCATCTTTAAGGACATCCAAGAAAGCCTGGAACTTCTGAAAAGAATTCTCAATGCTGCCCAAAACACCTGCATCACCCAGGATCAAGCTTGTCAATGAGTGGGCATGAAGGGTTTCAGACAAAGAGAAATTCATATTTCTTAATTGGGCATTTTCATGTTCCAGCTATAAAAGAAGGCTAAAAATGTCTGACATGATTTTTTCTCATTGTCGTCAGAAGTAGTCTTGCCTATTTCCAAGGAACAAAACTAAAACACTCAAAATGTAATTAATTTGTAATTAACCTAACTTTCCACCAGTAAAGACAGAGACCATATCACACAGTAACCAAAACCCACAGGCACCCAACAAAGTTTCCTATATAAACACTTAGGTGGTATATAAATAAACCAAAGTTATTGTTTTATTAATGATTTTTCACAAAAGATCACATTTCTAACTAGTTCAATTCATAATGGAGCCTCATTCCACATTAGAAAATTACCTGCTTTAAGTTTCTCTTAAATTAGAAAATGAAATATAGAATCTGATTTGAATAAAACATATTACAACTCTGCTGAATGTTAAGAATTAACTTTAGTGAGCAAAATATCTAATGCTTACGTTTAAAAGTCCTAAATCATACCCAACCCAATTTATTAAATGTACAATCACCAATATTTTCTTTGGCTTCTTGAAAATATTCCCCCTGTGCACTCTTCCCCTTCCGCTCATCATCTATGCACTTAAAACCCCCTGTAAGCTCAACTCTAGTATTTCTCAGAAAGGCCATTAATGTTCATGATGCCCCTTGTGCCTTACATGAGCAGGTGCTAAACATTTATTGAATGAGTGTCCGCCAATCCAATGGATGCACTTTCAAAAATTCCTCCCTACACTCACCCTGTGATAAATTATATTTAGATAGAACTTTTTAGATTATGCCCTGCTTTCATGCACATTCCCTAATGTAATTCTCATAGTATATATTTTTATCTTTCATTGCATTCTCAGAAGTTTTCCAATATCTTAAATTTATTTAAATGATTCACTTTCCTAATTCATTGCCAGGAGAGTCTCATCGTGTACAGTATATGCACAAAAAGTGCCTTTTTGAATCAAAGAATCATGAACAGGAAATAAGCTAATGTCATCTAAAAGCACGCATGCGCACACACACACACACACATAACAAAACCAGATTTTCACATTTTTAAAAACATGCTTTCCAGAATATAGATCATATGATCACTAAATACCAGTAAATGCAAAAGTCCATATTACACAACCAATTTGCAACATATTACAGTTTTAAAGCTTACAAATTATGTGTATATGGCTTAAAATCAAATCAAAATAAAACCAAAACACTCTCTAAAGCAGAAGAAGAAACTTGTTTACCTCACTGACTCGTTTATCAGCCTTCAGTCTTATTACTCTTTCCTCCTTTAACTGCTTTAGTCACTCCTCCAGGTTTTCCTAAACAAACAGAGTCAATATTATAACTAATTCATAGTATAATATCCCAAAGCCTTTCCAGCTATTGGTCTCATCAGGATTTAGGGGCAGAGCCAGAAGTGAACTCAGATTTTAGTCTGCTACTGGTAATATCATACCATGCTAGTGAAATGAATTATCAAAATCTATCAAATTAGCATAGGTAAGATTTATTTAAATTCCACTCTTCCCAACATAAATTTGTGGCAGCCCACCATAAAAGGCATATGCATATAACATAGTAAGTCAGAAATAAGAAGTTAAGACCAAGAAAGAAAAATTCTATTTGTGGCTCTCTTTACAGCAGGAAGTCCTATTAATGAACATGCTTAACACACCTGAATTGCCTAATTGCAGATTCAAAAGCATGTTTTTAAAAAGTAATCACTTTTAAAGCAATTCACAGTCAAGCACTGTTCCTGGAGTTCCCTGGGTATGAAATAATCTAATCATCAAAACCCTAAAAGGGGGCTTTCCTGCTGGCACAGTGGTTAAGAATCCACCTGCCAGTGCAGGGGACACGGGTTCGAGCCCTAGTCCGGGAAGAACCCACATGCCACGGAGCAGCTAAGCCCGTGCACCACGACTACTGAGCCTACGCTCTAGAACCCACGTGCCACAACTACTGAAGCCTGCACGCCTAGAGCCTGTGCTCTGCAATAAGAGACGCCACCACACTGCAACGAAGAGTAGCCCCCCGCTCGACGCAACTGGAGAAAGCCCGCGAGCAGCAACGAAGAACTAACGCAGCCAAAAATAAATAAATAAAATAAATGTGTAAAACAAAAAACCCTATGAGGAAAGAACGATCACTAACTCCATGTTTTTGTTTTTGTTTTTTTGCATTACGCGGGCCTCTCACTGTTGTGGCCTCTCCCATTGCGGAGCACAGGCTCCGGACAAGCAGGCTCAGCGGCCAAGGCTCTTGGACCTAGCCGCTCCGCGGCATGTGGGATCCTCCCGGACCGGGGCGCGAACCCTGCATCGACAGGCGGACTCTCAACCACTGCACCACCAGGGAAGCCCTATTTTCCAGATGAGGGAAACAAGAGGCAGAGAAGTAGAATAAGTAGAGCAGCACAGCCAAGGTCACACCACTAAGTAGCAGAGCCACACTGTGGACTCAGGAAGCTGGGTGCCATTCCTGTTCACAGAGGTGGTAGTCTTCCCATTCACCAAGGGCACTGAAATAAAATGAACACTGATAAACTCCCTTAGGAGTTTCAGGAACTAAGACACTTCGCTCCTTGAAGTGGGGACACTGCTTGCAATAGGCAGAATTCTAACAGAGCCCCCAAGATTCCTACTTACTGAAGTACACAAACCTTCCACTTATCCAATCAAACTCTAAATCTAGGTGCTGTAATGAAGGGATTTTGCAGATGGAATTAAGGTTCAAAATCAGTTGATTTTTTAAGATAGGGAGATTATTCTAGGTGGATGTGACCTACTCAGGCACCCTATGAAAAGGACCTGAACTCTTCCTGAATTGAAGTTCAAAAGGGACAAGAGGGAGACTCTCCATTGCTGGCTCTGAATAAGTCCAATGCTGCGGCAGGGAAGGCAAGCGAGAGGCCTCTAGGACCTGAGACTGTCCCCCGACTGACAGCCAGCAAGGAAATGGGGACCTCTGTCCTGCAACTGCAGAATCTGAATTATGCCAACAAGCCGAAGAAGACTGGAGGCATTCTTTCCCAGAGCCTCTGGATGCTAACACAGCCTGACTGACATCTTGATTTCAGCTCTGTGACCCACACAAACTATGGTGAACATCCAACATTTGGGGCTCAGTGTCTTACACTTAAATTTCACATGCTTTAACACTCTTGGGAGGGAACCCACATGTTCCAGTGTGTATCTGAGCAGGAAACGCAGTCACGCTGTGCCTGGACTTCTGACCTACAGAACTGTGAGCTAGTCAAATAGGTATTGTTTTCAGTCAGTAAGAGTGCAGTAAAAGAATTAATATTCTACTCAACTTCCAGGTTCGTGAACAAAACAAACGATTTTCATTGTTTTACGCCACTGTTTCAGGGTGGTCTCCTATGCAGCGATAAACAATCAGAATACCTACACTTATGAAAACAGTACGGTATATTTATACATTTTAGCTGCTTTGAACAATCACTTAAAGAATGAGGAACTCTATTATGTGCCATCATTGGGAGAGGAGCTGGTATCACTTTCTGGAGAGTAGCTTTTAGTACCTAACAACAGTCCTACATCAGGGGTTTACCCTAAGGAAATCAAAGATGTGGGCAAAGATTTATCTACCAACATGATGTCATAAGATTGTTTATACCCAAACCCTAGAAGAAAGCTAAGAGCCTCCAAATTAGGATTGGTTTAAACAAAAACAGCTCACCATATGAAGGAATGTGCTATGAAGCCACTAAGAAAATAATGACAACAGGTCTCAACCAGAGTTAATGAATGGGCTTCAGGAGTTCTACATTCAAAATATATCTCTGCGTTTTTCCTGGGAGATGGTGCATAAGCTTAATCAAATTCTCTGATGCAGAAGAGTATTTAGTGATAAGACAAAATATTTTTCATACATTTTTCAGACAAAAGAGCAGATTAGGTGTGTGTACATGCAGAGGTGGCTTTTATTTCCTTCAATGAGTTGTCCATTGTTTTCAAAAATTTACTCAATGAACATATATTTTTATATTCAGATCATATGTTTAAAAAACTGACAGTCTAAGAACTTCAAATTCTTTAATGTTTCATGACTAAAGCCAGCCAAGTTTTCAATGGGGAAAAAGGGGGAAAAACTGCAAAATTCCTCTACTTTCAATATAATGGTTTAATAAATCTTCTAAAACCGATTTCAAAGAATTTCTAAACAAATAAGCAAACAAACAAAAAAACCCTCACCACAGGAAAGTAGAGTAAAACTTTCTGACTGGTTCTAAATAGCACATCAAAGTGCAATTACATGAAATAGTTTCTCCCTCTAGTGGAGGGAATTAGAACACAGTGTTAAATTTTTGTGAAAAAGTGTACCCTCCTCCCACAAAGTATTAGTAATTCATGCCCCTTACATGGAAATATGGAAGCAAAAAAGTTAGAAAGTAAAATTGCTTGATATTCTATTACTTAGGTAAGACTAATGATAAGGCTTTGGAATAATTTTCCTTCCTGTCATCTGCTCTCTCTTCCTCCCTTCTGTACACTGGCTAGGGTGATTTTTCTGGGACAAAGCTCCCATCATATTGGATATCAAATTTTAGGTTCACCTTTTCTCCATTTAACATTGAAATCAATCATTTCTCATATAATTAGGGGATTCATAACCTAGATTTTTTTGTGTGGGCTACAGAATATTCCACTGAGTGGGTTTACTGGTTAACCACTTTACACATTTAAATTCTTTCCAACTTTTCAATATTATAAGACAAAATAACCGTTTTTACGCATGAAAGCTTTTTTCTGTATTGAGAATAACGTTCTTGCAAGAAATCCATAAAAATGAGTTTGAGGTCAAAGCAAATGAACATTTTTAAGGCTCTGAGGTACCTATCTCCAAACTTCTTTCCAAAAGATTTCTGAGATTTTGGGGCTGCCCTGGTGGCGCAGTGGTTGAAAATCTGCCTGCCAATGCAGGGGACGCGGGTTCAAGCCCTGGTCTGGGAAGATCCCACATGCCGCGGAGCAGCTAAGCCCGTGAGCCACAACTACTGAGCCTGTGCGTCTGGAGCCTGTGCTCCGCAACAAGAGAGGCCGCGGTAGTGAAGAGCCCTACGCACTGCGATGAAGAGTGGCCCCTGCTCGCCGCAACTAGAGAAAGCCCTCACACAGAAACGAAGACCCAACACAGCCACAAATAAATATAAAAATAAATAAATAAAAGATTACTATTAAGAAAAAAAGATTTCTGAGATTTTATACTGCCATCAGCGATGTATCACTTGGTATATAACCTCTACTACAACTGTTGGCTTATTTCCTCACGTAGAGTGCAAGTTATTTGAAGATAGGGGGTGTATTTTATTAAGTGTTTATCCCCAGCACCTGTGCCTAGCACAACGTAGGCGGTCAATAAATAATTGCTTAATAAGGAAAATCCCTGCCAATACAAGATGTATGTGTGTGAAAGACAGACTGTGTGTTTTTCTCTAACTGGATAGATGAAAACTTGTCATCTTCTTTAATGGCAATGTTTTTTCTTATAATTAGCAATTAAATTTCTCTTTTAGATTATATTGTAAAAATTCAGATTCTCTGAGGCAAATGGGCCTGGCACTACCCATTAGCTATATAACCTTGGACAAGTTCTATAACTCTAGGCCTCAACTTCCTCATCTATAAAATGGAGATAAGCTCCCGTATCACAGAGCTCTTGTGAGGATTACATGAGTTAAAACACATATAAAATTAGAAGAGTGCATGGTACGCAGCATATGTTCAATTAATGCTGAATGAATAACATGTGAATGCAAACAGTAGTGAAGGGCTTAAAATGAAATAGTCTCATCCCACTCCCACATCCAGCACTCAAGAAGCGACCGATTCTTTACTCAGGTTTTTAATTGTAAAATACGATATGCGTACTGAGAAGTGCACAGAACAAAACGGTCAGTGTGACAAAGAGAATACTTACATAATCAGTACTCGAATCTGAAAGTATTGATACTTGTCAGCATCTCAAAACCCCCCCATATCCTTTTCCCATCACAATCTCCTTCCTTCTTCCCAGTTAAACACCATCCTCATTTCTTGACAATCCTTTCCTTTAACCTGCATGCATCCCTAACAAGAGTTTAGTTTTGTCATCTAACTTTATGTAGACGATCATAGTATATGAAGTCTTTTCTATCTTATTTCTTTCACTCAACATAGGTTTAAAAAATTCATCCACATTGCAGCCTGTAGCTCTAGTTCATTCAATTTTATTGCTTGATAGTTTTCCCACTGTACGAATACACATAATTTATTTAATTTTTGACTCTTAATGGACATTTAGTTTGTTTTCAGTTTGTGCTAATGCAAATCATGGACAGGAATCCTGCTGTACCGGCTATTCTGGTGCATTTACACAGGGCAGGGGTGAGGGCTGCTGGGTCCCAGGCTATCTATATACATTCAGTTAATGGAGAGTGCTAAATGCTTTCCAAAGTAGTTGTGTCGATTTATACTCCAGTATAAGCAGGGTAGAGGATTCCCATAGTACTCCAGGTCTACAATACCTGATACTACCACACTTCATGTATTTGTCAAACTGATTGGCATGTAGTTTCATTGGTTTTGACTCACTTTTCTCTTATTACTTAATGAAGTCGTACACTTTTCTGTGTTTACTGGCTGTTTGGATTTCCTTTTTTATGAGGTTTACGTCAACTACTGTTATTTTTTAATTATTATTATTTATTTATTTTTGGCTGAGTAGGGTCTTCATTGCTGCGTGCAGCCTTTCTCTAGTTGCGGTGAGCGGGGGCTACTCTTCATTGCAGTGGCTTCTCTTGTCATGGAGCACAGGATCTAGGCAGGCGGGCTTCAGTAGTTGTGGCACGTGGGCTCAGTAGTTGTGGCTCGCAGGCTCTAGAGCACAGGCTCCGTAGTTGTGGCGCACAGGCTTCGTTGCTCCGCGGCATTTGGGATCTTCCCGGACTAGGGCTCGAACCCATGTCCCCTGCCTTGGCAGGCAGATTATTAACCACTGAGACACCAGGGAGGTCCAACTATTGTTATTTTGAATTCTTCTCCATTTCCACGTAATACTCTTACATGATCATTTTCTGACTAAGCTGGAGGCATTATCTGTTCACTTTCTATTTTACTAAGTAAGGGTTTAGTTCCTTTACACTCTTCCTATGTCCACACTGCTCAGTAAAGTTATGTCATCATTAGTTATTCCACTGCTCATGATCTCTTTGACTTGTAGTGATATACTTAAAAACCTACATTGTTGATCAACTATAAACTCTCTCAACGTCACGCTTTGTAAAATGAGGACATTCATACCATCTTCCCTTTTTTCTACCTCCTGTCTACCTTCCAGACCTAGCTTTTACATTGTCAGAGTTGAAATTTATATTCTGTTCTATGTGCAGTTAAGTCTTCTGTTATTTGAGAGTCAGTAGGGAGTAAGGTTTAAGACAACAGGTAGAGAGCCTAAACTCAAAACCTCGATCCAACCCTAAATTAGGTACAGCCTGGGCAAGTTCCTACCCTGTCTTAGCTTCCTTTTCACAAAAGTGGGAATGATATTAGCACCAACCTCATAAGGCTATTCAGAGGATTAAATGAGTTAATATATGCAAAAACACTTAGAGCCTAATATATACTAAGTACATACTAGTACATTTCAGTACATACCAAGTTAATGCAAATACATACTAAGTATAGTTTAGGTTAGTTATTTGTTATTACATGCAAGTTGACAATAAAAGCTGCAAACCAAGACAGTATTGCCATTATTACAATGAAATTAATATTGCCCACTGCAGATGTACTGTCTCTGTGTATAGACTACACCTCGTTCCATACTGTGTCAGTGTCACTGCCCTTGTGCAGGGTGACCACATACCCCAAGCCGCCTTGGGCTGTTCCAGTTTATACCTGTTGTCCTGATGTTACAGCATTAGAGTGCCTCCTTACACTATTGAAGTGTAAGGAGTTTGGACAAGTTCTGGTTTGGACAACAAATTAGATAGGTGGTCATTACCCCCGTGTGTTGCTGAAAAGGGGGACATCTATAGTGTCAAGTTTAAGTGGATTCTTCTCTTCCTCACCAATAGTAGGTTAAAAATCAACCATAGCTTAGTTTGCTTCAGGTTTATGTCAGTATAGCCTTTTGTCCTCTGGAGTTCAAGTTCCTTCTCCTCTTCCTCTCCCTCCTCCCTTCCAACAGTGCCTAATACCTAGTAAGTATGATATGCCTCAAGGTGTTTCTAAGCTCTCAATCACACAATCAATAGAAGCCTCTCCAATCTAGACTAGCTGCTCTCTGCACTGAATCCCCTATTACCTTCCTTCTTGGTTTATTGCCTCATTTTGCTGGGTTATTTCTATAAATAGCTTAAGGTGTAGCACACGAGGTCAAATTTTCAAATTTCTTTGTGTACAAAATATCTTCTTCAGCCTCCACTTATGACTGATAGTTTGGCTGGATACAAACACCTAGGGTGAAAATTATGTGCCTGAAAAACTTTGGAGGTATCTTTCTCATGCCTTCCAGGATCCATGGTGCTGATGACAAGTATGATAAAATCAGATTTTAACTTTTTCTTTTTAGGTGACCAGTATTTTTCTCTCTGGAATGGATGTATCCTGTCAGTATTTTATTCTATGTTAAATTATTTTTTCAGTATTTTAAAGTTTCATAATGAAGGGTGCCTAGGTGTGAGTCTATTCTTGTTCATCATGCTCAAAACTTGAGTAACTATTTTCAATCAGAGGCCTGATGTCTACTTTAAGCTGTGGGGAATTTTGTTGCCCTTTGACAGCTTCCCTCCATTTTTTTTCTGGGTCTGGAGTTTCTAATAGTTACATGTTGCATCTCCCAGATGCAACCTCTTTAACATATTGCTATCACATTTTCCACTGTGTCTTTCTTTTTTATATAATGAGAAATTTTTTAGATTCCTACTGAAGTTATTTCAGCAACCATATTTTCATTTCCAAGAGAACTCTCTTGCTTTCTGACCATTCTCTTTTTAATTAACACCCTAGCCTTATTTTATAGTTGCTAGCTCTTTTTAAATTTCCCTCAGAATACTAATTAGGGTTTTTTCTTAAATCATTTTGTTCCCTAAATTGTCCCCGGTCCTACCAGGATACGTTTACACACTTTTTCCCCTCTCTCATGTTGTAAGCTTTACTCAACTATCAGGCAAATGACAGTTATTTTCTATTTAAGAATGAGCGCAGAAAGCTCCCTGAAGTCAACGATTGATTGGTTTTCTTATGCAGGAAGAAGCGGGGAGTAACTGTAATAGGATCTCCCCCAAACACAATTTTCTAGGGTGTAAAAACTCACACTAGCTGCCCTAGTTCTCGCCAGTTTCACTGTTTTCAAAATGAAATCATCTCATTTCAGGAGAGTGAGGGCGGGGCTGGGAGTCCACTCCTCCAAACACAACCCTTCAATGAGCTCCCCTATTCCAGTCACACTTTTAACTAACTCCACCCTCTCTCCTACATGCGCATCTGAGCATGGGGCTACTTCTGCAGGTGGGGTCAGAATCCTCCTCAGTTGCAGGTGGTCCCTGTGCATATTCTAGGTGATGCTTTTCCTCTGTCCTACTGCCTCAGTTTCACACTCTTCCACTTGTCTTCCGTCTTTCAAAACTATGTTGAAATCCCTTGATTGTTGTGGGCTTATATACTTAAACACTTTGATACCATCCTTGTAGTGTCTTGTCAAAATGGAGAAGAGCTGAAAGGGTTCTCAGTGCATTCTGAATCTGCTATTCTGTGGTCCCAGTGTGTAAACTTCTTGGTCCTCCCCAGTGTCTATCATTACTATTAGAAATACAATCTCCTGGTCTACTCATGAAGGAAATGAATACAACACATCTAAAATGACAAGGAATGCGGGTTAGATGCTCTAGGGTCTTGTCGTACTCTGCCATTTACTAATAAACCACTTACGTGCTACAAATTGTAGGTGCTCATTTATAAAATGAAAGAGGGTAACACTACATGAACTATAGATTTCTCCTACTCTAACATTTCATAATTTTCTAAGTTTTTTTCTTAAAATTTCTCTATATTATCATTAATTTTAATTAAAAAATAAAAATCTAACTTTCTCTTTTGAAAATCAAAGAGTTAATTCCCATAGTCCTACAATAATGGGATAATTAGTTCTGAAACCGGTCAAGTTTCATACGAAAAGAAAATCATATTAAATAATTTTTAAAAATTAAACATGGGACTTTGTAGCACAAAGACAAGGTCCCCCCCAAATGGTGTTCCTTTATTTACTAGAAATGTTCAGCTCTTCATTAAAGTTGAAATAAAATAAATATATTATATTTTAGGTGCAAAAATTTCTTATGAAAATCAATTTTTCTTTTCTGTCCATACAAACAAAAGTATGGAATGACAATAGAGGTCAGGTTTATTTGGTAATAGAATGTAGCTTCTTGATATTTTTTATTTTAGGAAAGGAGAATATCGACATCAAAACTTTTTTCAACTTTACTTTTATTTAAAATGAGGCCATATTTTCCTCTTGTAAAAAGAGAGTTCAACTAGAACTGTCAATTTTCTCATCTGTAAAACAAGAGCATTGAATCAGCTGACTATATTCATTCAGAACTCAATTTCTTTATCTTATGATCACTAAGGTTCTCCCTAAATCTAATATACTAAGGTTCTAAGGAAAGGAAAATATATTACTAACGACATGTTTTGATTTTTATTTCTTAGAGTTCAAATGTCCACCATTCACCTTGGTCTAAGGTTAACCATTCAAGGGGATACAATGCAGATGGGAGTAGAAAACAGAACCCTCACACAAGCTGTGCAGTGTTGCAATCAGGCTTGCGTTTGAAAAATAATCTTCTCTATAGCTTTAAAGTGATACCTTTGTACCGGCAATGCTTCTTGTTTCAAATGGATTTTCTCTGGCTCTTCCTGAACACTTTCTGAGGAATCATCGACCTCTTCAATTTCTGAGGAGGAAGGACTCTCTACTGTCACAGTCACAGGAAATTCTCATGGACCTGAGTGTCACAAGAAGAAGACAGGAAACCACAGAGTTGTTAAACTATAGTGCAAAGAAAGAAAACAAGATTGTATAAAAGACAACACAAGCCAGATACCAAATATGCAAATATTAGAGGACATTTAACAAAAGTGATCTGAGGTATCATTATTTATAAACGTCTCTCACTGCTCCTTAGTCTAAAACAGGCAATGACTAATTAAAAGTACAGTAACTTATTTTTGCTATGTTACTGTACAGACCTCTGTTGTACATGGTTAGGATTAGTAATGGGAATTGCCCATATTATTTTATTAAGTTTCTTTCACAGAAGCCAAGGGAAGATCCAAGGTAACCATTTTTTCTCAGATCAACTTTAGACTGCAAATGAAAAATTTATTTTTCGCTATCAGACAAAAACAGTCTGGAAGAAAATGTAGTTTTTCAGAGGAAAATACATCAGTAAAGGGACTGATAAAGAATCAGAAGAATAATCAGAAAGTCAACATATCTAAGCTGTGTATAAAACAGATGTTAGAATTTAAAAAAGTAAATAACATACACATACATAACTAAAACTGACCCATCAAAAATTTCATCTTCTCATCACCCTTAAGCCAAAACTAGGGTAACAGTAATACAATTCTCCTGTCAAGCTTCACTGTCACTGCAATGTTATTCAATTGGACATTTCCAAACATTTAAAACCTGACCTGGCCACAACCCCATAAAAGTCTACAGATCATAAAGAAGTGTGCTGGGATTATGTAACTATGCAGAAGACAAGTCACTAGGACATCATTTTGACAACAAGCTGCAAACCTGCAGCATAGGAAAATCCCAACAGGAGAACAAGGCGCACATCCTTCTCTCTGGGCATGCAAGGGCAGGACTGACACCCAAGATGCTCTTCTCTCAACCTCAGCAGAGGTGCCTCTCACAGAGCAACTATGCAGTCTCCCAGAACCACTGGGAAGGAGAATCTGATACTGACAGTATTAGCTTGC
The DNA here is from genome assembly GCF_039906515.1 of Pseudorca crassidens. Classification (NCBI taxonomy): domain Eukaryota; kingdom Metazoa; phylum Chordata; class Mammalia; order Artiodactyla; family Delphinidae; genus Pseudorca; species Pseudorca crassidens. Next base: position 91,703,068 of record NC_090302.1, read on the forward strand.
CATGAGGCCAGAAGCGAGGGAATGTGTGTGGCCTTGGTGAGACAGCAGAGGTTTGGGAGATGTTGCTTTATATTGGCTTTCAGATCAGGAATTTGTACATATAGCCCATAAACAACGTTTCTTGAAAACATATGAACATTCTTGAGTATGACAGCTCCATGTGAGGGGTCAGAAATGGCAGTAAAGTTCATTTTACTGGCTAACAGCTGATTTGCAGACTGGAGAACAGGCTTTCTTGTTTACAGACAACCACAAGGCTGCCAGTCGTGTGCCAAATCCACACAACTACACAGTTGCATTGGGAGAGCGAACAAACATGTTTTACATGGATTTATTTCAGAGAGGGAAGTGCTTCTTGTAAGGCTCTGTCAGTTTAAAAAGCAAGAAGAATGACCATCCACCTTTCCCAATTCAAGCCCTATATATCACAAATATAGCTACACACCAGCAACTGATTACATACATCACGAGCTTTGATGAATGGAAAGCCCCTGAAAAAGATATCAACAAAACGAAGCTAGATATTGATGTAAATACATCACCAGTTAAACCCAGTTAATTCTATTTAGTATTATGTACAGTATCCACACAGAATTGTGTATAAAAATATATAAGCTCAAAAGAAGGACCTGGAAGGCTCTGCTATGGAGAAAACTGAACAGAATTCAGCTGACTGGCTTGGTAATACCTCTCTGAACTGCTGAGAGGCCCCTTCAGTTCCTATGTTCAGTATGGTTGAGATTTCAGTCTCACTTCTGTAAATGGTGATATTAATCGTTCTCTAATTTACCACTCTGTGTGACGAGGATGGACCTGAGATTAAGTGTCTCAGGAAGAAGATAGAAAACCACAGAGTTGTTAAACTCAAATGCAAAGACTGGGGATTCAACAATATACTTTATGCAACAGCAATTCACATTACCATTTGGTCAGATTCTTTCAACAAAACAAAAGATGCACTCACATGTATTAAAAGACAAATTTAACTGCCATCTGTATCAATATGTTAATGTGCTCCAATCACATGTTTTCATGAAAGTTTAAACATAAAATCACCTTTACGATCTGGGCCATGTGATCTGTTCCCTGCCATGTCAGATTATACCCCGTGAAGTTTACTGTCTTAAGAGTGATAGAGTTCTTTATACCTTGACAAATAACTAAAAGGAAAATAAAAACCCACACACACAATAAGATGAAGAGCCTATACATTTGTCAATCTTGATTTATTTGCTTTTCTTGAGTCAATTGGAGGTTTATAGCCACATTCTTAAAATCATTAACTGCAATCTTCCCAAACAGGTAATTGATGAACTGATGCATTCTAAAACTTGTCAGTAACGAAGTGTTATTCCAGTTTACAGCAACAGTTTAATTCTATTTCGGTACTAAAACTGAATACACTGAATACTGCAAACTTTATTCCCAACCACTCTGTAAAGTACTACATACATTTGAGACAAAGGGGAAAAAAAGAAAAACCTAAAAAGCCTAAGACTCTTCTGATTTTCATTTCCAATGATACATGCCAATCTTGATGATCAATCAGCGACTTAAATGTCAACTATAAACCCAGTATTTTATTAGCTGCTATGCAGTATAAGAGCAATAGAAGAGAGAGGACCTCAAACCCTCTGTTCCCTCAAATTGAAAGGCAGGCTTCCTGACCCCTCCAGACCACTACTGGACACAGGGAACACACACTAATGTTTCAGGACCCCAATCAAGAGTCACCTGCTTTGTGATTACTTCCATGACACACCCTCACCAACACCACTGAATTTGCTGCTCCTACGGGACGTTACATATATTTCCTATTTTAACACATACCACAGTGCAGTATAATTATGATTGCAGATACATGTTCTAACAATTTAAAGATCATGATGACTTTTTTGCTCTTTATATCTTGCTATTTCCCTTCCCATATTTCTTGAAGAGAAACCATAAAAATATAAACAAACACAAAAAACAGAAAATATACAAAACATGTGGTTTATGGCTTAACACAGACTTAAGTAAGATTAATTCTGACAGTATCCAGCATGACAAACTTCCATGGTACAAATGAGAATGGACCAAGGTTTGAGCAGGTATAGGAGACAATCCAGGCATGAACACCACCAAGAAAAGGTAGACAGGAAGTAACGTGGTGTGTAGGAAATCACAAGACCAGTCTGATGGGAAGAGACTTAAACAAGACTGAAACTCACTTTCTAAACCTCCATCTCCAATTGGACAATTTGCAAGACACAGGTGCCCCAAAGTGGCCGATTTATTCAATCCCTTTAATGGGGAGGAACAGTTTAAAATTTTACCCCTTTAGTTTGCCCCAAAAGCAACTATCAAATGTTGGCAGGACACAATGAAGGCTTACCTTTGTTAACATAGTTACGTCTCTTTCTCTCACAACTAGCCCACTTAGTTCCAGGTTCCTTAGCGCACCTGACGCACTTACACAGCGTCTAAGAGCTTTACACAACTGGAAGGTCACATCTTTATTTCTTATTGCAGGAACACAACTTCTGGAAACTTTATTTCTGTCAGAACCTAAAGCAAAATTATTGTAAAATGAGTGATATAAACCATACATTTTATCACCGTTAAACAACTAAAAAGAAAAAAAGCGTCTGCTCTGTGCTAAGGATTAGAAACCACTCCTGCCCTTAAAGCCTCATTAAGGAGGGACATGTGTAAACTCAAAATTTCAATCACATGAGATAAAGAACCATAACCTTTATGCACAGAGGTTCCTATGGAAGCTAAAAGTTATGTCTGACGGCTTCATGATAACCCTGAAGTACAATCGAGAAAGATGAGGCTATGCAGAGTTGGAGGAGGAGGTGCATTAACTGCAGAGGGAGCACCTTTGCAAAGACACTCAAGCCTGACTCCTGCTGGGCACTGCAGGTGGGGATGACTAAAGGCCAGGGGTCCAAGTGTGAGAAGGGACAGAAAATAGAGATGTTGGTCGAATCAAGCCTGGGAGAGAGCATGGCTTGTATCCCACAGGTGATGAGGTCCGGGGCTACCACTGGCTGAGTAAGGGTGCCTCCACTGATTAGCAAAAGGCACCCCGCTGCTGAAGGACCAGTTAGATAAAGGGAGTGATCACAAAAAGCTTCCCTTCCTCAGGGCCAAAGAGCCCCAGGAGGCTTGGTAGAGCACAGTTCAGACTACACGCCTCTGGGCAGAGCACACGCTGGGCGGCTAGTATGCACTAACTCTGTGTGGGCAAGCCATTAGCAGCATTATTTTAGGCGTTATCTTTTCATGTTAGAAGATCACTCAACCCCAGTAGGCAGATGAACTTAGAGGAACTGAGTCCAGGGGCCGCGAAACCACCCAGGAGCTTCTGCCATAGTCCGGGCAAAATACAATGTGGATGAAGAAGCAAATTTAGGAGGAGGCCAAAATCTACAAGCTAGCCCCACTGGATGCAAGACATGAAGAAAGTTCAGTGAAGGAACTCTGAAGAGAATGGGCTCTGCAATAAATTTTTCTTACAATCAATGTAAAATATTAGGCAAAATTAAGTACAGTGGCCTTCCAGCTCTAATTTCTTTTGATTTCTAACTTATTACTCTGGTTAAGTAAAGTCCCTTCAGAGGTGCGGAACAGTTCCTACACCTGAATGGGATGCAAAGAAAAATCTAATTTCTCTTCACCAGGGGATGAGTTGAACTGTTCTTACAGAAGAGATGACACATGGTGTGAACCCCAGATCCTAGAAAAGGGCCAGGCTCACGATAAGTATTCAACTTTTTGAAAACAAATGAACAATCATTTCCTCTCCTAGATCTTAATGCCCTTTCTCTGCTGGCTACTTTCTTTCAGCTTATAAACATCCTCAATATACTCACTTTAAAAGCCCTCAGACCTCTGATTCTTTGGATCTTCTTGTGGGTAACCTAAGTATCTCCCATGCCTTCAAATACCTGTCCTCCCAAAAAGCTCAGATCTGTACCTTGGGCCCAGACCTGTCTACCAGGCCCCTCTAAAGCACTGAAGATGAAGTAAGATCCTCTCCCCACCCCCAATCCCTTTCCTACTGTGCTCTGTATCTCACAAAAAGATGCAGCTGTAAACCGTCACCCACACTTGCTGCCCTTCCTTTTCTAACTGGTCACCAGGCCCCACCCATTCTCTCTCGGATCTGCAAAATCCATTTCAACCTTTTATAACTTAAGTGGGACCCTTAGATTACAATTCACCCTGCACCCAATCAAGTGCCTTCCACATGGAGGTCTGAGTGAGTCTCTAAAACAGAAGTCCATCTCACTGTTCTTTAGGGTTTCCCACAGCCTTTAGGATAAACATCTAAACTTCTGACAGGACAAACAAGGCCCCTTTCTGTTGGGCCCCACTAGGTTTCCAGTATCAACTCTCATTTCTTTCCCAAACACTGAGTTCCAGTCCTGTATCTTAGTTTTGCCATATTTTCTTATATTTCTCCAACTTTGACACACACTGCTCCCTCCTGCCACCCCAGGAGCTTCTACATATCCTTAGAAAGGATGGCACCTCCTCCAAGAAGCCTACCCTGAACTTTCCCTTCCAAGATTCTGTGCTCTGCAAAGGGGAAACATGGGGGGGAGGGATAAGTTAGGAATTTGGGATTAACATATACACACGACTGTATATAAAATAGGTAATCAACAAGGACGTACTGCATAGCATAAGGAACTCTACTCCATATCCTGTAACAACCTGTATGGGAAAAGAATCTGAAAAAGAATGGATATATGTATAATGGAATCACTTTGCTGTACACCTGAAACTAACACAATATTGTAAATCAACTATGCTCCAATATAAAATAAAAATTAAATTAAAAAAAACAAGATTCTGTTCTCTGTAACACCAGAACTCACTTCTTCCCTAGCACTGACTACTGTGCTTGTGTTTACTTGCCGCCCAGTAGGAGGGGACATTACCTAGGGCAGAAGCATCCTCTCCAGCAGCTCTTGGTTCTGACAACTCATTCAAGTGCCAGGATACTCTACACACATAACCTGCTTAATTAATTCTAAGAACCCACAGAAAGGGTGGTTTTTAATGTCATTTTACAAGTGTGGGGATTGTAGTGCAAAAGAAACCTGCCCAGGCCACAGAGAGCATAAACTCTGGAATTCAAACCCTAAGCTGCCTTCACACCAGTGCTCTTTCCACTGTATGATAGGACTATTGAAAAAAAATTTTTTTTTCCTGAGCCCTGTTTTAATGAAAAGGAAATGAAGCTGGGATATATCAATTTCCTAATTGCTTTGGCGTGTACCAGGCAAAGTCATTCAACAGACCAGGTAACATCTGTGGAACAATGAAGGATGCTCCAAACTGTGCTAAGTGTTCTACATTGTAGAGTCTATAAGCATTAACAGAGTGCGACCTTGTAACTGCCACAGAGAGTGACCTTGTAACCGCCACAGAGAGTGAGTCCTGTTAAGCCCATGCTACAGATGAGAACACTGAGACCTAGAAGCCTTAAGGCACTCGGCCAGGATCACCGAGCCGGCAGGAGTCCTAGGCCACATGCCCCGTCTAGTGCACGCACACCTGGGCACTGGGCACCGGTTCTAGTGCCCACCCTCCACTTTGTACCATCTAAAACTCCGCTTCGCAGCGCCGACACGAGAGCCCCTGGAAGTGGAAAGTACAAACCCGTCTCGCCAAGCCATGGCTGGAAGAAGCTCTGGATACAGATCGGGGGCAGAGGGTGCTCAGGGGCGGCGCCCAGTCTACCCTGCGCAGGTGGTGGGTGTTGAAGTCCGGCAGGCCCTCCCACAGGGAGGCGCCCACGGCGGGCAGAGGCACCGAATCCTGCAATGCACACAGGTCCTCACAGCGCCAGAAAAATGTCGGCTGTGCTGTCGCGGCACAGCTTCACTCAGTGATGATGGGCCGAGCGTGGCCTCGGGGACGCTGGCTGCACACAGGATGCCCACACACGCCTGGAAGACCCGGCTAGCCTCCTGGCCCCTCAGGCGGCCATCTCAGTCCAGGGAGTGGTAATAAGGATCAAAGTGGTAAAGGTCTTGCATTCTTCTTCTTGCATTATTTCAAAACCGGCATCGCTGGCGTCAGGCAGTCCGGTAACTGGGTCCGGCGGACCGGTAATTGGGTTCATTTGCCTCTGCCTTATCTGCCTGCCATCTGCTTCCTGAAATGCAAACAGCTACACAGGGTAATTTGCTACAAGACAGTGCAGGGAGCTTAAGCACCAGATGCAGGATGTAATTTACACTGACAGCTAGGGAGTGATAGGAACAGGATGTAATTTAGCTTTGTGAAACTTACATCTAGTTACAGACAGTACAAATCAGTAACAGTTTAAATAAAACTAGGATCGATTAACCCTTTCAGGCCAGTTTATGTGTCTTCTCTAGCCTGTTCACTGTCCCCTTTACTTTCCTTATTTTCTGGAGAGGAAAAACTTCATTTCTATTTTTGCTGCAACACTATTATGCTTAGTGAAATAAGTCAAACAGAGAAAGACAAATACGGTATGTTATCACTCGCATGTGGAATCTAAAAAATAAACAATAAATGTAACAGAAAGGAAATGAACGCACAGATGTAGATATCAAAGCAGTGGTTACCAGTGGGTAGAGGGAAGGGGGGAGGGGCAAGATAGGGGTAGGGGAGGGGATGAAGAGGCACAAACTACTATGCATAAAATAAGTAAGCTATAAGGATAGCCAATGTTTTATAATAACTTTAAATGGAGTATAATCTATAAAAATATTGAATCACTGGGTTCTAATATATTGTTATTACAATATAATACTGTAAATCAACTATACTTCAATTTAAAAAATGATCACCACAGTACGTCTAGTTAACATCCATTACCATACATGGTAGAAATCTTTTTTTCTTGTGATGAGGACTTTTAAGATCTACTCTCTTAGCAAATTTTAAATATGCAATACGGTATTATTAACTATAGTCACATCCCCAGGACTTATTTATCACTGGCAGTTTGTACATATTGACCACCTTTACCCATTTCACCCACCCTCCACCCCCTGCCTCTATGAGCTTTTTTAAAAATTCCATATAAAGTGAGATCATACAGGATTTTTCTTTCTCTGTCTGACAGATGGGGAAGTGCCTTAAGTCCCCCACTTCGGATGACATCTCCCTGCCTCACAAGTCTCAGTCCGGCTGGGCTAGCTTTGGCAAAGGGACGGAGCTGGATCAGAAGCCGCTGCTGCCATATCAGGATCAAGTTCCAGTTTTGGTCTATCATCCAACACCTAGCCAGACTCGCCTAGCAACACAGCTGAGAGGAACAAAATAGGATAGCTCAAAAGTATAGGCCTCATACAGCATCAGCCTAAAGGAGTTTATGACCCTGGAAGAAACGGATCAGAAAAAAGAATCCGGGGGGCTTCCCTGGTGGTGCACTGGCTAAAGTCTCCGCACTCCCAATGCAGGGGGCCCGGGTTCGTTCCCTGGTCATGGAACTAGATCCCACACGCATGCCGCAACTAAGAGTTTGCATGCCATAACTAAGGAGCCCACCGCCTGCAACTAAGACCCAGCGCAACCAAAAAAAAAAAAATCAATCAATAAAATAAAACAAATATTATAAAAAAAGATCCAGGAGTGTGTGATCTGTATGATGGACTTTGTTTATGAGAACCCAATTTGATTTCTGCTGTGTATGCAGGTCACCTGGGCTGTACAGATGACTGGCTGATGAGATCCTTCACATGCCCCTCCTGCATGGAGACAGTTGATGCAGCACTGCTTTTGTCCTACGAGACTAACTGAGCCAGTGTCTCTCACCTGACTTCAAGAGAACCATCATTTTTGGTGGTTTTGATCTTTTGTCGTTGAGCCCAAAGAGCGGGGGATTAGGAATTAAGATCATGCATGAAAGTTTCCTAAAAATTCCTGAACGGCTTCAGATGTTGGGGAAAAGTACGTGATATTTTAGAAATTCAGGGGGAAAAGTACGATGCTATTTTTATGTAAAGCCTTCGCCCAGTGTTTAAAAATATAATTGTATTTAGATCTTGTTATTGCTCCAGTACATAGGATTTGTGTAAAGTGTTACATTAGCTATAAATGTTTCAATTGTGTGTAGAAGATTAGGAGAAAGATACTGGTTGTTTTTCCTAAGTGAGATATCTTTCTTCTTCCCCATACCCAAATTCTTTTCTGAAGTTGCTGGCATTTGGGTCAAGGTTTTATTTAAAGCTACATTTTATAACACTGGCACAAAAAAGGTAGTTTTAAGCTTTTTTGCATAGTTCTTTTTTTTTTTTTTTTTAGAATAAACATAGAGCATTTATTTTTTACTTTATAGGAACTCCACAAGTTAAGGTCCCATTGTTTTTTTGCTGTGATTGTTGTTACTATTGATGTTGCTGTTTTCTGTCTTTGCTGGTTCTTTCTAATCTACCATTTGTCGTTATTGGCATACAGTCATCTCAGGGTCACAAGATAGCTGCTGTAAAACCAAGTATCATATTCTAACAAAACAAGGAGGAAGCAGAAAAAGAGTCCCAATGGTCATTTTCCTAATGCATATTTATCTTTTTTCAGAGAAAAATATCATTCTCATAAGCACAATAACAGCCTTCCCCTAATTACTCATTTGCCAAAACAGACTGATATGACCATTCATAAGACAATTCATGGCAAAGAGGGATATGATAATGATTGCCTCAGCCTAACAAGGATTTATCCACGAAAGCTGAATGCTTCACTCCTCAAAGAAATCAACACTTTTCTACATACAAAACACAAGTCTCTTGAAGGGTTCTTCATAAGTGCATTATAGAAGAATTTAGTATGTTATAAGCACTTAAGGATTTGACATTCAACTGTAGTAGTATCCATGTTGGTTAATTTTCTTACAAGCCCCATGATGAGTTTGAGAAAAACTGAAAGAATTACAGTATCAGGTTCTATTAAATCCTTACATGTATCTTGCTTAAGTTTTGGTTCATTAATTTATATCCAACTACATAAAGCAAATTTGGAGGAAAAATAAATAAATAAATAAATTAGATTTAGGTCTCCAAATATTTTCATAGGAAGATGTCCACCATATATTAAATTATAAACCAGAATGTCTAAATACTATACCATTAAATCACATGTACAGTCAGTGCTGTATATCCAACGGTTCCATATCCTGCAGACATGGAAGGCCGACAATACTACACCATTTTACATACGGGAGTTGAGCATCCGAGGATTTTGGTATCTATGGGGAGTCCTAAAACCAATCCCCTGCAGATACCAAGGGACCATTGTATATGCTTATATCTGCATTTTTTATGTCTCAAAAAATATGTGCTAAATTATTACTGGTGGTCACCTCTGAGTAGGGGGCAAAATTGCCTTCCCTTCCACTTCCTACATTTCTCTGACTGCATTTGTTGCATTCAGCTTACATTACTACTGTAAACAGAACAATTTAAACATGGTCTGCCTCTTGGGGTTGGCAACTCACCTGCAGATGTGGTAGCCAGTCCTGTTTAAACCATGGGTACAGTGGACACCAATAAGTCTGTCTATAAAACAGGGAATATGGAATTAAGTAAGCGAAGTAGATACACTAAAAACAAGTTATACAATTTTCTGAAGAGTAGCGTTTATTAGTTACCAAAACACGACCACTAACCTGAAAAGGAAAAACTCTGAAGAAAGAGTGTTTTTGCAGGAACGTACTATCAAGAATTAACTACTATAAAGTCAAAATTCATTGTCTCTGGGAAATTTTGCATAGCCTCCAATCAGATGCAATAGCGTGGACTGGAGAATGCCCATCAGGAACTGACCTGACTATAGAAAAAGGGAGTGGAAACACAAAAACAAAAACAGGCTACCAGAAGAATAGAATTTGTTTTTGAGTGAAACAAATGGAATGCCTTCAATTTTAATGCTCAATATTAAAAAGAACAAACGGTTTCTGAAGTGCTCTTGGGGTCCCAAAGCACTTCCATTCCTTCTCTCATTCACTGCTCCTCACATACTATGCGTCTATGTGCTTGTGGACTTCCCAGGTTAACTAGTATCGTTTTTATTTCACAATGAAAAAGTAAGGCTTGAGACGTAAGCCCAAGCTGCACAGCAGGCAAACAGAAAAAAGACTAGAATCGAGTCTCAGATTTTTCCAACTATGCCACAGTAATTCGTGGTCCAGCACTTAAAAAAAATTATATGAGAAAGTAAATATAAAACATCAACATGTAGCTGATCTCTGCAAAAGATGTCTGTGACTAGGTGGTGACTAGGTCTGTGACTAGGTCTGTGACTATGTCTGTGACTAGGTGGTGTCTGGCATTCGTCATCTGCCTGGATTACTACCGCCCTATAATTCTAACAGTCTCTTCTATTTCAACTGATCCTCCACATGGAAGATGTTATCTTTCTAAAATATAAACTAGGCTGGATTGCTCTGTTGCTTGAACATCTTCACTAAGCACAGAATAGAGCCCAGGTTGTTAGCACAGCATTGAGAACTCTTTATAAACAAATATCAGTCTGTCTCTCCAACTGAATTATAAGTTCAAACTATGACTTCCAAGGACCTACATCATCCACCTCCCTCCTTTGCCCTGCCAGCCTCCCCTGATCTCATTCTCTACTGCCCTGCCCTCACTCACTTTCCCCTGTCCAGCCACACTGGCTTCCTTACTATTCCTCAAACATGCCAAGCACAGTCGTGCCTCAGGGACTTTGCACCTACTATTCCTTCTGCTTCAGAACACACCCTCCCACCCCATCTCCACTCTCCCAGAACACACCCTCCCACCCCATCTCCACTCTCCCAGATAGCCAATGGCTTGTTTCTCACTTCAAGGCTCTGCTCAATCGACATCTTAATAGAGGGGACTTCCCTGATCACCTACCACATTCCCTCACCTCTTCATCTTCTTTTGTTATTCTCCAAAGCATTTACCACCGCTTGACACTCCATATATTGACTTATTTATTCATCTCTCTCCCCCACTACAATGGAAAGTACGTAAGGGCAAGAACTTTGTTCTCTTCCTACTTCCTAGAACAGTGCCTTCAATTTAGAAGGTGTTATACAAATATTTGCTGAAAATCAATGTATGACTTCTTTGCCCTTTCACACTACCCTCTAGTCACACCAGAGGCTGCCCCTCCAGAGCACAAGTTCAAGCCCTGTGCCTTCTGTACCTGTCCCCAATACCTGGGCTGTCCTTTCCTCATTCCGGCAAAATCCTCTTCCCCCAAGCCCAGCTCCAACGCTGTCTCCTCAGTCAGGCCTTCCTCACTTTCTCCTCTATGTTCCTGCTGCACTTGATTCTTTTATCATAATTAACCCACTTATACTCACTACATGTTTCTCTTCCTAGATAACTGTAAGTTGCTACTGAACAAAGACTTCTACTCACCTCTGTATTCCCGTGCCCTAACAACAAACCTATAAGGCTCTCGGTGTTTACTGAAACAATTTATTTTCTGAGTCTCTACCAATTCTAGGGAGTGCATAGTATAGTCTCCTCCTCATTATCAGTGAGCCTGGCACCTGTGGGAGGGCCTTACAGCAGAGGAGAGTCACCAATGGATCATAACTAAGGTCCTGAGACTGCAATGGCAGACAGCATGGTGAAGTTAGCCCACTGCATGCAGAAGACCCACAGAGGAGTCAGCATATGCAATGGACTACACTTGGTATAACATGTGAACAATCAAGGTTTACAAACGTGTTCTCATGCACTTGTAAGGATCTTCTAGCCCACGCGGAACAGACAGAACACACACAAAGGAGCCTGGAGGAAGTGAGTAGGCCGGCAGCTGTGCCCTAACATCTTAAGAGGGAACATTTCTGTGACTACAGTTTAAACAAATCAGATAATTTGCCTCCTTTCTAGACACCCTGGTTATCACAGGACAGGCCAAGCCTCTCAAGTTTTAAAGCTAAAGTACACAGAAGGTCTGTGAATAGGGCTTAAGATATTTAAGAGCTAGTACCTGCATTAAGCAACCAGGTTATAGAATGAAAATTTATCTTGAAATTCCAGTCTCTCCCTCTCTCTCTCGCCTCCTATCCCCTATCTTCCCACCTCCATCTCTATTCCTTCTCCCCTATTTCCTGTTTTATGTATATATGTGCATCATTTTATATATACATGGAATATTTACTGTCTGTTACGTTTATTTAATAAAGTGCACACTCCTCAGGCTAAATTTAGAAAGAGGACAAAATGAACACTTTCACATGGGCGTCAGTGGTGTTCCAAAGACAAAAGATTCCTCAGTCTTAAAACATGGCAAACACCATGTTCCTTCTGATAGTTAGATGCTAGAAAAAGGCAAGTGGATCCTTAAAATTCACACGCTATTAAGACCTACTATCAACAGAGTAGATCTTAAAGCGGAAACAAGAAAACACCAGCCTTTTAAGTTCTTCCTGTCTGAAGATAAGAATAAGAGGTGGTAGTGTTCTTCCTCACTTGCACCGAAGTGTAAAAGCAGCAAAAATATCTTAAACACATATATGATGAGGAAGCCGCTCTTCTGGTCCACTCTGTTTTGTTTTGCTTCTATGGATCTGTCTCACTCGGAACCTTTGCTTTTTGTTTTCTCTTTTATATATGCTAAGAACCCGAGAGTCTTAACCTTTTCTTCCACCTCTCAACCAATAAATAGGACAAAAGAACATTTTTATGTTTTTATGTATTTTCCATTCAAATTTTTAAAAAAGAGATAAGTAAGCTAGCTCAGTTCATATTTCTCACAAAATCACTTTCCAAACTAAATTGTTTGTGACCATAAACAGGAAAAACACCGTACTCTATTAGCACCATCTGACATTTCCACCTTAATGTTACCAAACACAACTTGACACTAATGCCAGAACTATTAAAAATGTTAAAAATCCCCAACCCCACTCAAAATGCATACCAAAGTTCAGGTAAAGGAAAAACAGAAACAAAAGCAACTCACCGTTATTTTTATGTTCTTTCAGAAACCCATTAACAGCACACTGGAATTTAAAACTAGCGTCGTCATCTGACACCTGATGCCCAATTGTACAAATTTTTAAATAAGGAATAGTTTCTGGTAAGTCCTATAAGGCAAAACCATGAAAATATGTATTATTTCCTTTGTAGCGAAAGAATAAAAAATTAATTAGAGAAGGCAGGATATAAACCAGGAGAGTACATTAAACTTAGTATGTCAGTCATTCTGATGAGAGCCATTTTTTCCAAAGCTGCTTTAACCAGTAATTATCACTTGATTTTCATTAAAACTGCAGAACGGACAGTTACCAGGCATGCAAAAGGAAAAGCAAATCTATATGAATGAATGCACATGTAACTCAAAATGATATAAACAGTTCTACCTACATTTATGTTCTATCTTACATTTCAAGGGCCATAAAGCGGCTGTGATTTAAGGAGAGTAGTAGAATAGAGTCAGAAGAACTTGGATTCGAATTAGGAAATAGAGGCAATTTCAGGCATTGTTGAGAACTGGTATTCTTGGGGTGGGAGAAAGTAGACTATCAATAGAAGACAGAAAAGGATAAGTGAAAATTCTCTAGTTCTGAATTTAAATGGAAAGTAGCAGTAGGAACATATGACATATTTTAAAAATATAAACAAACATACATATTTCCTAGCTCTGACCACTGAAAAAGTCTAGAAACAACTGATGTCATGTCAAAAGGACTCACGAGTCACTGAGAAGCTCCAACTGGCCAAAGACAGGGCCTCAGTTAGAATAATAACTGTAACGGAGTCCACGGTGATAGGAGTAAATAAAATTTTACAAAACTGGTCACCACTGGAGGATATTTGTGAATCAACTCATTATTCTGAAAACTGTTAAATAAAAGAAGAGAATCATGCCTCTACAACTGGGCAACCAAACAGTTGATGAGGGGAATCTTCTCCTCATACAAATATACCCAGCTAATAAGTGAAAAAAAGAACAACAGAATTCACCATTCTTTGAAGCCTCAACTGAATTAATGGATGTAGGTATGAATCATCAGTGACTGCTAATACCACAGAAAGACACAATTATATATGTCTCCATGGAAGAACACATCATCACCTATGAAACTGTCTTGCCAAAACAAAACATGCAAGCTTCATTCTGATCAACTACCAATTTACAGGAAAAAAAAGGATTGAAGAATATGTTACCAACACATGGAATGTAATCATCGACATCTAGATGGGACAAATTACCTGGTTTCTTTAAAATCAAAATTCAAGGAGGAAAAAAAACGTGAGAGAGACATGGAGGGAGAACTTATAGATTAAACAAGACTTCAGAGACCTAACAATCCACGGCAAAGTGTGGACCTTATTGGGATCTAATTCAAAATTCTTATAAACAATTTTTTATGACGTTTAGGAGACAACTGCAAATTTGAGCACTCCCTGGGTATTTAATATTAAAAAATGATATTAAGGAATAAAAGTCCAATATTTTACATGCACGTACCAAAAACGTACAGGTGTAATTACATGTTGTCTTGGAGCTGCTTCAAGATAATATGGAATGGGGTGAAACAGGTGGGCGTATAGATAAAACATGACAGCCATCAGTTGGTAAATAAGAAAGCTGGATGAGTTCATGGGTATACAAGGAACATTCACAGTATTTTTATACTTTTGTATATGGTTAAAATTTGTGATAATTGTTTAAAAACAAGACAACACTGTAGAAAACAGTTTGGCACTTTCTCAAAGGTTAAACGTAGAGCTACCGTATGATCCAACAACTCTGCTACTACCTACGCTGCACATCTAACAGAACTGAAAGCAGGGATTTGAACAAATATCTGTACACCAATGATCATAGCAGCATGATTCACAATACCTACAAGGTGGAAAACAACCAAGTGTCAATCAACCGTTGAATAACAAACTATGGTCTATATACACACAATGGGATTTTCTAAGCCAAAAAAGAAACGGCATTTCTTTACGTGCTATAACATGGATGAACCTTGAAAACACGATGTTTAGTGCAATAAGCCAGACACAGAAGGACAAATACTGCAGATTCCACTTACACAAGGTACCTAGAATAGGCCAATTCACAGAGACAGAAAATAGAATAGAGGTTACCAAGGGTTGGTGGGAGGGAAAATGGGGTTGTTACTGTTTGATGGTTACAGAGTTTTTGTTGAGGATGATGAAAAAGTTTTGGTTATAGACAGTGGTGATGGTTACACAACACTGTGACTGTACTTAATGCCACTGAACTGCATATTTATAAATGGTTAAAATAAATATGATTTATCTATATTTTACCACAATAAAAAAAAAGGAATAACAGAGCTGAAATTTCAATTCTTCTGAGAGTCAGTTTCATCATCTGTAAAATTAGTAATTGTAGTTGTCTATCCTCTGAGCTTAGTGCAGAGTAAGCACTCAGTAGGAGATATCAGTACTACTTCCACTTCAAGAGCAAAGGACTGCTGTGAAGATTAACTAAGTCAATGGATATGAAAGAACTTTCTAAATGACAAACTGCTCTACAAATATTAAAAGACATTAGGTGTTACTGTCTCCCAAGGCCATGGAACAGGTCAGAAGAAGGATAATTCTTTTGCACTGGAATGTCCTACATGGGCCAAGAGAATATATGGGTTTCTGTACTATATCAGAAGGCATTAGGAAAAGGAAGCATAAAACTTAGAGAACAATTGTCTTTTACAGTGATGCTTAAACACGCTCAAGCAACTGCTTAAAATAAGTGCTAAAGACATAATGGACATACCTTTCTTTCTTTTTAGGATACTACTGTAACTACTAAAAGTTTACTTCATTTTCAAAATATAGAACATGGAAGCTTACAGAATTTCTTAAGCATATCTAGAGCCAACTGCCAAATACTATAGTTCAATTCATATCTTTAATCTCATTTTGAAACAGCAATTACAGGAAACCACTAGCTTCCCTTTTTGAACCCATGAGAGAAGGCCAGGATTCACCTTAGCATAAGATGATAACTACTGAACTACTATGAATTATTACAGTATCAGAAAGGTCATTTTCAATTACGGCTTCCATTTACCTCTGGCTTATAACAGCGGCGAATATATGTTAAGTCAATAATCAGCCCAAGTTCTTCATTCTGTCCTTGGATTTTGTTAAGAAATCCAAGGGGGAGAAACGTTCTTCTGGAGCAAGATTCTTTTCAAAACTCTGTCAGAAAGAATAAAATAAGGAAGAACATATTTTTAAAATCCTTTACTACATTATCCATTTATTCAAAACCTGTGATGCTAACATATGAGATTCAAAGTAAAGTTTCCTCCTCTGGAGTTTACAAGCGATATTACAATCCTTTCTTCCAGAGAGATTAGACGGAAGAAAATAAGCTCACTTCTATATAGTTATTTCTATGTTTGTTTATTTCATGTTGGTCTCCTAACCTGACTGTAAACTCTGAGAAGGCAGGGACCACATCAATTTTGCCCACCACTGTATTGCCAGCTCCAAGCAGAGTGCCTGTAAATAGACACATAAATAAATACTTCTTGAATATCTACCTATATAAAGGATGGCTAAATATTCTTTTATGTATTGGTTTATTTATGTACTCTGTTTGATTGATCTGTTTGGTTATTCAAGTGCCAGCAACACAATTTTCTTTTTAAATTAGTAGACTAGTTTTAGAGCAGTTTGAGTTTCACAGCAAAACTGAGCAATATGTACACAGTTCCCAGTTATACTCTCTCTCCTTCATCCCACACAGCCTTCCCCATTATCAACATGCCATACCAGTGTGCTTCATTTGTTAGAATTCATGAACCAACACTGGCACATCATTATCAATCAAAGTCCATAGTTTACTGCATTCATGGTACAAGTAACTGACTATTTATTTCTAGTATAGTCATCCCCAAACATTTACATACTGAGATACATATTACTTTCTTATAAATTACTTTATTCTTTATTTATAGTTAGCGCATTCCATTGTTGTATTTTTAAAATTTTATTAAGTACAAAAGTAGGTTGTATTTATCTATGAATTCCATTTCTGGATAGTAAAAGAGGTATTAAAAAGTATTTGCTATAAAAAGGGAAAATGGAGTACGATGGGGTTGAGAGCCAGGGCTCTATATGGAGAATTCAGATTTCTGAAAGAATACGGTATTAACTTTTGCTTACCTTTTTTTAAGGAACTTTGAAAGCAATGAAACGAGTCCCAGGCATCCGCTGTTCAACTGGGAGATAGTCTTTCCACCTGTTAATATATTTTTTGTTAGGCAAATTTTATGTTAGGCTGTCTCCCTGCGTAGGATGAATGCGCCTTGAAAATGGAAATCATATCCCTCTAGGGTAGGTCCCTCTTCTTTCTGCTTTACATTTTGCTGCTCCACTTATTCAACCCCACCTAGTAATAACCTATACTTCCCTTGTTCCTGTTTTCCCATCTTGAAAACAGATAAAAGGCAACAAAACAATGCAAAGGTCTCAACAAATAAGGGATATCTAAAACCAGAGATGGCCAGAACTTTTGTATCCCTGATAAAACCTAGCCCGCTGTTGACTACTAAGGTATCATTAATACATGCGTGTTGACTGAAATAGTTTAAACTCAATTCTTCCACTTCACAATTTACTTTTAGTCCTTATACAAAACCTGATAATAAAATTCCTTAATGCTAGGAAACACAGTGAAGAATAATATCTGAACTGACTTTTGTAAGATTAGTTCGAAAATTCGGCGGTACCGGTGCGTTTTTTCACTCAAACTTAGTTCCAGTGACTATTACTCACATTTTCTGTGCCTAAACAACACAGCTTGAGGAACTGAAGGGGATTCCATCCTGGTAATTAAGGAGGGTCCCCAACACTGACAGTTCCATCTTAAAAAGCAGTCCCTCTGCATTTTACCCGAGGAGCAATGGCCAGAGCCTCCGTTTTAAAACGATGGGGAGAAATCAGAACATCACACACTGTCCCTTTCAGCTACTGTGAACTGAGCCGCGAGACGACCAATACCCCCTAGCACAGCGCGGACGGGCCAGCGCGCGGAGGCAACAGTCACAGGAGACAGCACAAGATACGAAGCCCAGGCCCAGGGGCCAAGCCGTATTACCTTTCCGAGATGTGCTTTCCGCCCTTCCTCCTGGCCGACGAACGTCCGTCCGGAAAAGCCGCGACGCTGACCCCAGCGCCCACGGGCATGATGCCACTGGCTCATGCGACCCCCAAGATGCCGCCCACCCAATGCCAAGAGTGCAAAAGTCGCCAACCCGGCGCCCCCGGTGCCAGCACAGGGCCCCGAACCACAAGCGCCCATGCACAAACCCACGCAGCTCGCCGGCCTCCTTCTACTGCGCATGCGCCACCGCGCGTCGAGATGACGTCATTACGCCGGCCGACTGAGACGCTTCCTTAGTAAAGAGGAGTCTGACGCCTGCAATTCCCTCCCTTGCCGTAAGATGGTAGCAGAGGTCCATTAGTTCGTGTGTTTACCCTTCAGAATTCCAATCATGGGACATGGAAAGTTGTCCCACTCTCCCAGTATCTTGTGTGGTTCTTTCAGATATTTCCCAAGTGTTTACATTCACACTTGTTATATCTTGTATGTAAGTATTTCTACGTAGTGGAGCTCCTGTATTTTATACAAGAGCAGCATAATATACATAGTCTACAATCTGTCTTGGATAGTGATCTTCCCAGTCAATTTTTGCGTACATACATTCCATTCTCTTTAATAGCTGCGTCACATTACATAATTTACATGGCCAGTCCAATATCGATGGACTTTTAGTTGTTTTCAGTTTGGGGGTATTTTGTTTCTGTCCTCTGTTACAGATAGGCTGCAATGTGAACATATACACATTGTATACATGTGTATAGCTATATATAAATTTCTAGAACTAGAATTTCTGGAAAGAAAGAGATGCAAACTTAAAATATTGATTTTCAATCAATCTAATCTTCCTAATCAACCTTCAAAAATATTCTATCAACTTATACTCCACTCACAGTGAAACATTTATTGGGTTTCTATTATGTGCCTGGTATCATGCTGGAGGCTGACAGTATGTATTTACATTTTAGACAATACCAAAAAATGCCTGAGAGAGATAAGAGTGGAGCTCAAGTATAACACTTCCTCACAGTATCAGGCATAGGGATCTGTACCTGTTAGAAAAACTATGAATCCTGCCACAAGTGGAACAGCAAAGAACAGCATGTCCTACAGTAGGTCTGAAGGTATAATAGCATACTAAATTCCATTGTTATTTATAATAACAAATATTTTTTGTTAGTTTTACTTTTCAGTTTCTAATTTCTGAAAGTATCTTACATACACTGGTAGTAATCTTCACAACCAGGTTTAAAGGGAGGGTGCTAGGAAGAAATTCAATCATTGTTTCTAGTTTTAGATTTTATCTATAAGGAAGAGCTATTATTCACCAATTTGATCTCTGTAGTTACTCTCTAATACAGTTATTAATTAATAGGTATAAAAGCTTAATAATTCCCTTAACATTTCTTGGGAATAATTTTAGATTCATAGAAAAGTTGCATAGATAGTACAGAGTATTCCCTTTACCCAGTTACCCCTAGTGTTAACATCTTTCATAACTATGGTACATTTTTCAAAACTATGAAATTAACATTGTTGCAATATTGTTAAGTAAAGTATAGATTTTATTCAGATTTCACACTTTTCCCACTAATGTCCTTTTTCTGTTCCAGGATCCTATCCAGTACACCACGTTGTATTTAGTCATCATATTTCTTTAATCTCCTCTGATCTGTAACAGTTTTCCAGTCTTTCCTTTTTTTCTCATGATCTTTAGACTCCACTTTAAAGAGTACTAATGAAGTATTTTGTAGAATGTCCCTAAATTTGGATTTGTATGGTACTTTATTATAATTATACTTAAGTTATGGGCTTTGGGGAAGAATTCCACAGAATTATAGTCCCCTTTTAATCAC
This sequence comes from Pseudorca crassidens, assembly GCF_039906515.1. Classification (NCBI taxonomy): domain Eukaryota; kingdom Metazoa; phylum Chordata; class Mammalia; order Artiodactyla; family Delphinidae; genus Pseudorca; species Pseudorca crassidens. The sequence continues at coordinate 91,722,999 of NC_090302.1, forward strand.
ATATGAGAAATACATGATAACAACATGACATTGCTGGTGATGTTAACCTTGATCATTTTGTTAAGCTTTCTCCAACCAAGTTTCTCCACTGTAAAGTTGCTATTTTCCTCTTTCCATACTCTCTGGAAGTGAGTTACTAAGTCTAGCCTACACATAAGGGGAAGGGAATTAAATTCCGTCTCCTAGAGGAAGGAATATCCACCCATTATTTGGAATTCTTTTTTAAGGAAAATGTGTCCCTTCTCACACATTGAGCTCTAACCATCTTATTGTGACATATGTACAATTAGGCTTAGGGCTAGCCTTAGGCTTAGAGTTAGGTTTGTGGTTGAAGTTAAAGCTATGATTATGGTTAAGATTAGATCTGAGGCTAAAGCTAAGGCTAGGATTAATGCCAATGTTAGAGTTAAGGTTAATATTAGGGTTATTGCTAGGGCTAGGACAAGGGATAGAGCTAGGGTTAGCTGAACCTCAAGTTTTGAGGTTCAAGATCTGGATCTAAGAGTAGGTCCCTTTTCAAATTCTAGTTCCAATGTCCAGGTCAGGTCTAAATCCATATCCAAGATCCTGAGTCCAAAGAAAAGTTCTAAGTTAAGTTTAGAATCCTGGTGTAGGTCCAAAATGATATGATCATAGAATTTTTCTTCTATAGCCAGCTGATGTGACGGTTTCATGAATTTATTTTTGCATGTTGAAACAACCTTACGTGTATGGTATAAATCCCATTTGGTCACGTGTATATTTTTAAAATACATTGTTGTATTTGATATGCTATTATTTTTTTGATATGCTATTATTTTGTTGAGAAATATTGCATCTATGTTCATAAAAGATATTAGTGTTTAGTTTTTCTTTCTTGTAATGTCTTAGTCTGGTTTTGGTATTGGGGTAATGCTGGCCTCATAGAATGAGTTAGGAAGTATTCCCTTTGCTTCTATCTTCTGAAAAGGATTGTAGAGAATTGGTACAATTTCTTCTTTAAATGTTTGTTAGAATACACCAGTTAAGTCTGGTGGTTTTTTTGGAATGTTATTATTTATTCAATTTCTTTAATAGATATAGGCCTAATCAGATTGTTTATTTCTTCTTGTGTGAGATTTGGAAGGCTGTGTCTTTCAAGGAATTGGTACATAGTTGTTCATAATGTTCTTTTAATGTCCTTGGGATCTGTAGTAATGTCCCCTTTTTCATTCCTGATATTAGTAATTCGTATCTTCTCTCTCTCTTTTTTTCCCTTAGCCTGGCTAGAGGTTTATTGATTTTATTGATCTTTCCAAAGAACCAGCTTTTGGTTTCATTGATTTTCTCTACTGGGACTTGTTTTTTTAATTTCATTGACTTCTGTTCTGTTCATTATTTCTTTTCTTCTCTTTACTTTAGATTTCATTTGCTCTTCTTTTTCTATTTCCTAAACTGATAAGTTATTGATTTTAGAGCTTTCTTTTTTTCTAGTTCTTTAATTTTGTACTTATATGATAGATGTTCACTAAACTTGGAATAATCACTTCATGATGTATAAAAATCAAATCATTATGATGTATACCTTAAATTTATACATTGTTGTATGTCAATATATCTCAATAAAAGAAGAAAAAAATGAATAAAATAAAAATTGCTTTCTACATATTTTTTCTTTTCTGTTCTATGCATTCAATGCTATAAATTTCCTTTTAAGCACGACTTTCACTGCATTCCACACATTTTGATGAGCTCTGTTTTCATTTTTATTTAGTTCCAATTATTTAAATTTTTTTTCTTTAGATTTCTTCCTTGACTCGTGTATTTAGAACTGTGTTGTTTAATCTCCATGTATTTGGTGATTTTCCAGTTATATTTCTATTATTTACTTCTAGTTTAATCCATTGTGTTCTGAGAGCAGACACTGTATGATTTCTATTCTTTTAAATTTTTTAAGGTGTACTTTATGGCCCAGAATGTGGTTATATTGGTGAATGTTCCACATGAATTTGAGAAGAGTGTGAATTCTGCTGTTGAAGTAGTTTACAAGTGTCAACTAGTTGATTCATGGTACTGTTGAGTTCAGCAATGTCCTTACTGATTTTCTGCCTGCTGGATCAGTCCATTTCTGTAAGAGGAATGTTGAAGTCTCCAACTATGATAGTAGATTCATCTATTTCTCCTTGCAGTTCTATCAATTTCTGCCTCATGTACTTTAAGGCTCTGTTGTTAGGTACATACACATTAAAAGTTGCATGTCTTCTTGGAGAATGGATCCCTTTATCATTACGAAATGATTTTTTAAAATTCCTGTTAACTTTCCTTGCTCTGAGATTCATATAGCTATTCCTGCTTTCTTTTGATTACTCTTTCTTTTGTTATCATTTTCTCCATCTATTTACTTTTAATCTACATGTGTCTTTACATTTAAAGTAGGTTTCTTTAAATAGACACCATATAGTTAGGTCTTATTTTTTGATTCACTCTGACAATCTCTGTATTTTAATTGGTGCATTTAGACCATTGACATTTAAAGTGATTATTGATATAGTCAGATTAATATATACCATATTTGTTACTGTTTTTTGTCACCCTCATTCTTTGTATTTTTGTCTTACACTATTCTTCTTCCATTCACAGTTTATTTCATATGATTCTATTTTCTCTCTTTAGTACGTGAGTTACACTTTTTAAAGAATTACTTTTTTGCTTGTTTGTTTACTGGTTGCCCTGGAATTTGCAGTATACATTTACAATTAATCAAGGTCCACTTTCAAATAACACTACACCACTTCACATGTACCTTGTAATAAAAGCAATAATCCTAATTCTTCCTTCATGTCCCTTTTGTCATTGCTGCCATTCGTTTCATTTATATATAAGCATATATACATGAGCATTATGTATGTTTATACATTACATAAGATATATAATCATACATAATCAAATACATTGTGTTGATATTATTATTTTGAACAAACTTTTGTCTATCAGATCAATTAAGAATAAGAAAAATGAAAAACTTAATTTTACCTTCACATTTCTTCTTCAACACTTTCTGTTTTGTGTAGATCTGAGCTTCTGACTTAATTTCATTATCTCTAGAGAACTTCTTTTAATATTTCTTGCAAGGTAGGTCTACTGGCAACAAATTTTCTCAATTTTTGTTTGTCTGAGAAAGTCTTTATTTCTCCTTCACTTTTGAAGGATAACTTCAGAGTACAGAATTCTGGGTTGGTTCAACACTGTAAATATTTCACTCCACTCCCTTCTTTCATGATATGTAATTCTTATCTTTGCTCTTCTATAGGGGTGTATTTTATTTCCTCTGGCTTCTTCAGGATTTTTTCTTTATCTCTGATTTTCTAGTTTGAAGATATGTCTGGGTGTAATGATTTCAGAATTTATCCTGGTGTTCTCTGAACTTCCTGGATCTGTAATTTTGTGCCTGACATTAATTTGGGGAAATACTTAGTCATTATTTTTTCAAATATTTCTTCTTCTTCCTTCCTTCCTCCCTACCTCCCTCCTTCTTTCTTTCTTTCTTTCTTTCTTTCTTTCTTTCTTTCTTTCTTTCTTTCTTTCTTTCTTTCTTTCTTTCTTTCTTTCTTTCTTTCTTTCTCTTCCTTCCTTCCTTCCTTTCTTTCTTTCTTTCTTCTTTCTTCTCCTTCTAGTATTTCCACCACATGTATGTTGCAACTTCTTTTTTTGTCCCATTTTCCTTGGATATTTTTTCTCCCCCCTTCAGTTTTTATTCTCTTCGATTTTTGTTTTATATGTTTCTGATTGAGATATTCTCAAGCTCAGAGATTCTTTTCCAGCCATGTCCAGTCTACTAATAAGCCTATCAAAGGCATTCTTTGTTGCTGTTACAGTGTTTTTGGTCTTTTATCATTTCTTTCTAGTTCTTCCATCTCTTTGCTTACATTACCCATCTGTTCTTGCATGTTGTCTACTTTATGCACTACAGTCCTTGCCATATTAATCATATTGATTTTAAATTCTTGGTTTGATAGTTCCAACATCTTGCCATGTCTGGTTTAATGCTTGCTCTTTCTCTTCAAATTTTAATTTTTGCCTTTTAATATGCCCTTTAATATTTTTTCTTGATAGCTGGATGTGAAATGGTGGGTAAAAGGAACTGTTGTAAATAGGCCTTTAGTAATGTAGTTGTAAGGTGTAGGGGGAAGTTCTATAGTCTTATGATGAGGTCTCAGTCTTTTTCTGAGCCTATGCTTCTGCTATGAAGTTCACAAGTGTTTCTCAGGTCTTTTTCTCCTCCTTAGCTAGGACAGGATAAATAGAGTGAGTTGGAATAGGGTTATTTCCCTTCCCCCTGGATCAGTCAGGCTGTTAATACCCCAGAAGTTTAGGCTATGGTTAACTAGTTTATTCTAAGGGCAGGTCTTGTTAAGAAGAGAATGTTCTGGTGTATTTTGAAATGGTTCCTCCTCCACCCCTCCCCCCACTCTCTGGGCTAGAAACATAAGATTTCCCCCCAGTATTTACCATGAGAACCTGGTCAAGCTCCTGGTGGTAAATCTCATGAAACTGTGGGGACCCTCCTAAGACTGGGTCTTCCTGCAGTTTTTAACTCTCAAAGTTGTTCACACTGAGCCTCCAGCAATTCATCAATTATGATTCAGTGTTTCCTACCCCAGCACTGGTTCCTAAGGTAGTTTCTGTTCATGAGTCTCTGATCCCATAAGCTGTGACTTCATATATTCATCTGTCTGTGTCTCCAATCTTGAGGGCAGCAATTTGTTCTCCCATCTCTTACGGACACAAGAATAGCTTTTGAGTTTTCAGTCTCCAGCTTTTTACTTGTTATTAGGATGGAGCTCCTTATATGCAGAACTAGAAACTGGAATTTTTGTTTGTTCCCTTTACTTATGACTAGTGCTTCTGATATAGAGTTTAACAATTCACTAATTGAAGAACATTTAGATTGATTCCAGGTTTGGCTCTTACAAATAAAACTGCTATGAACATTCATGTACAGGGGTTTGTGTGAACATAAGTTCTCATTTCTCTGGGATAAATGTCCCAGAGTGCAGTTGCTGCGTCATATGGTAATTGCATGTTCAATTTTATAAGAAAGTGTCAACTGTTTTCCAGAGTGACTGTAATCTTTAATATGTGTGTGTGTGTGTGTGTTTACTGTGAAATGATCAGCTACTTAACATCCATCACCACGCAGTAATTTTTTTCTTGTGATGAGAACTTTTAAGATTTACTCTCAGCAACTTTCAAATAGACAACAAAGTATTATTAACAATAGTCACCATGCTGTACATTGCATCCCCATGATTTATTTATTTTATAACCGGTGTTTGTACCTTTGACCACCCTCACCCAGTTTTGCCACCCCCACCTCTGAAAACCACCAATCTTTCTCTCTGTTTTCTTATTTATGAGTTTGATTTTTCTTTTTTAGCTTTTTAGATTCCACATATAAGTGAGATCATACAGTATTTGTTTTTCTGTCTGATTTATTCACTTAGCATAAATGTGCTTCAGTCATGTTGTTACAAATGGCAAGATTACCTTTTTTAATGGCTGAATAACATTCTTTTGTGTGTGTGTGTGTGTGTGTGTGTGTGTGTGTGTGTATACACACATATATCTGGCTGTTCAGTTTTCCCACTTATTGAAGAATGGTCCATTTCCAATTGTATATTCTTGGCTCCTTTGTTGTAAATTAATTGTGTGAGTTTATTTCTGGGCTCTTTATTCTGTTCCATTGTTCTGTGTGTCTGTTTTAATGCCAATATCATACTATTTTGATTATAATATCTTTGTATATAGTTTGAAATCAGGGAATGTGATTCCCTAGCTTTGTCCTTTCTCAAGATTGCTTTGGCTGCTCAGGGTCTTCTGTGGTTCCATACAAATTTTAGGATTGTTCTATTATTGTGGAAAATGCCATTGGAACGTTGATCAGGATTGCATTGAATCTATAGGTTGCTTTGTGTAGTATGGACATTTTGGCAATATTAATTCTTCCAATCCATGAACATGGAATATCTTTCCATATATTTGTGTCTTTTTCAGTTTCTTTCATCAATGGCTTATAGTTTTCAGTGTACAGGTCTTTCACCTCTTTGGTTAAATTTATTCCTAGATATTTTATTCTTTTTGATGCAATTGTAAATGGGATTGTTTCTTTAATTTATCTTTCTGATAGTTTGTTATTGGTGTACAGAAATGCAACTGATTTTTGTACAATTATCCCTTGGTATCCTCAGGCATCTGGTTCCAGGACCCCTGTAAATACCCAAATCCACGGATGCTGAAGTCCCTTATATAAAATGGCACAGTATTTGCATATAACCTACACACTTTCTCCTATATACTTTAAATAATTTCTAGATTACTTATAATACTTAATACAATGTAAATGTTATGTAAATAGTTGCTGGCATGCAGCAAATTTGCATTTTGCTTTTTGAAAATTTCTGGAATTTTTTAATGAATGGTTTCAGTCTGCAGTTGGTTGAGTCCACAGATGCAGAACCCAAGGATATGGACAGAGGGTCAACTGTTCAATGATTTTGTGTTCTGGAACTTTACTGAATTTGTTTATTAGTTCCAATAGTTTTTTGTGGAATCTTTAGGGTTTTCTATATGTAATATCATGTCATCTGCAAATAGTGACAGTTTTACTTCTTTCTTTCTGATTAGGATGCCTTCCCCCCACCACCACAATTGCTCTGGCTAGGACTTTCAATGTTATTTTGAATAAAACTGGTGAGAGTGGGCATCCTTGTCTTATTCCTGATCTTAGAGAAAAAGCTCTAAGATTTTCACCACTGAGTATGATGTAAGCTGTAGGTTTGTTATATATGGGCTTTATCATGTTGAGGTACATTCCCTCTATACCAAGTGTGTTGAGAGATTTTATCATAAATCGATGTTGAAAATTTTCAAATGCTTTTTCTGCATCTATTGAGATAATCATATCATTTTTTATTCTTCATTTTGTTAATGTGATGAATCACACTGATTGACTGGCAGATGTTGAACCATGCTGCATCCTTGGAATAAATCCCACTTGATGATCGTATATGATCCTTTTAATGTATTGCTAAATTCAGTTTGCTAATATTTTGTTGAGGATTTTTGCATCTATGTTCATCAACAGGGCTATTGGCTTGTAATTTTGTTTTCTTGTGGCATTCTTTTCTGGTTTTGGTAACAGGGTAATGTTGGTCTTGTAAAATGTGTATGGAAATGTTCCCTCCTCTTCTATTTTTTTGGAAGAGTTTGAGAAGGATTGGTATTCTTTAAATGTTTTGTAGAATTCACCAGTGAAGTCATCTTGTCCTGGATTTTTGTTTGTTGTGTAATCTCTATATTTGGAGTGTTTAATACATTCACACTTCATGTAACTGATATGGTGGAAGTTATGTTTTCCACTTTGCTATTTATTTTCTATATGCCTCATGTCTCTTTTATTCTTCTTTCTTTACTATTTTTCAAAATAAAATTCTATACTGTACCATTTTAATTCAAGTGTTGATTTTTAAACAATTTTTGTTATTTTCTTAGTGGCTGGTTGCTCTGTGGATTACAATATGCATCTTAATTTATACCACAATCCACTTCATGTTAATTCTAACTTAATTTCAATAAAATGTAGAAACTTTATTCCATCCTAACTTCATTTCTGTCCTCCTCCTTTGTGCTATTGTCAGTATATTACATTCATATATGTTATAAGCCAAATGGTAGTGTTACAGTTATTGTTTTATATCCCATAGATTTTAGCTCTTAAATATTTCCTGAATCCATTCACACCTCTGTATCCATTCACATCACCACTACTACCATTTCTTTCTCTCAACTGGTCTCACCACATCTATTCTCATTCCAGCCAGGTGGATCTAATTAAAATGCAAATCTGGTTAAAGTGTTCCCATCTTAAAACCTTCTCATTACCACCCATGGTGGTTTTCAAACCCAGTTGCAAATTTTTTGATACATCTCTCATGACCCCTCCCTTGAATCTAGGTGGGCTTGTGACTACTTCAAACAATATATATGGCAGAAGTAATGCCTTGTGTTTTAAAGGCTAGGTCTTAAAAGGCCATTGGCCTTTTTCCTGGGAACACTCTTTCTTAAGTCTTGAGCAGCCATATAAGCTGACTATGCTGGAAAAGACATTGGTAGTCACCCTGGCTGACAGTCTCACATGACATTATTAGTTTCAAATATCTGAAGCAGAAGACATTAAAGTATACTGAAGATAGAGTTTTAAAATACTTTAAAAATTCTATTCCAGGGCTTCCCTGGTGGCGCAGTGGTTAAGAATCCACCTGCCAATGCAGGGGACAGGGGTTCGATCCCTGGTCTGGGAAGATCCCCCATGCCACGGAGCAACTAATCCCGTGCGCCACAACTACTGAGCCTGTGCTCTAGAGCCTGCGAGCCACAACTACTGAAGCCCGCGTGCCTAGAGCCTGTGCTCCAAAACAAGAGAAGCCACCGCAATGAGAAGCCCGTGCACTGCAATGAGATGTGGCCCCACTCTCCGCAACCAGGGAAAAGCCTGCGCGCAGCAACGAAGACCCAACGCAGCCAAAAAAAAAAAATTCTATTCCAATGGATGAGCAAAACTAAGACCTTAGGTCAGAAAGATCAATCAAAACATTAAAATAGTCCTTTCTATAAGAGAAAAACACCTCTTAGAGAAGATCAAGTGTCTTTGCCTGAGGCCTCTGGAAAAATCTATTAAAGAGCAAGTGGATATCACTCTATTCAGCCTTGCTCTACTGAACAAATATCTTTTTTGACATTTATTTTTCCCAGCTTTATTGACATATAATTGACATATAACATTGTATAAGTTTAACATATAACATTGTATAATTGACATATAACATTGTATAACATGATGACTTGATATATATAAATATTGTGGTATTATTACCATGCTAAAGTCAGTTAACACATCCATCACCTCACATAGTTAATTTATGTGCGTGGAGAGAACTTTTAAGATCTACTCTCTTAGCAACTTTCAATCACACAATAAAGTATTGTTAAGTATAATCACCATGCTATAAATTAGATCCCCAGAATTTATTCATCTTATAATGGAAAGTTTGCACCCTCTTACTATCTTCACATATTCCATCTCCCTTCCCCAAACCCCTCCAATCCTGGTAACCACAATCTGCTTTTTAGTTTTTTGGGGGTTTTTTAGATTTTTTTTTTTTTTAGATTCCACATATAAATGCTGTCATACAGTATTTGTCTTTCTGTGTGACTTACTTCATTAAGCATAATGCCCTCAAGGTCCATCCATATTGTCTTTTTAAAAATATTTATTTATTTATTTTTGGCTGTGTTAGGTCTTTGTTGCTGCGCGTGGGCTTTCTCTAGTTGCGGCTAGCAGGGGCTACTCTTTATTGTGGTGCACAGGTTATTCATTGTGGTGGCTTCTCTTGTTGTGGAGCATGGGCTCTAGGTGTAGGGGATTCAGTAGTTGTTGCTTACTGGTTCTAGAGGGCAGGCTCAGTAGTTGTGGTGCAAGGGCTTAGTTGCTCCATGGCATGTGGTATCTTCCTGGCCCAGGGCTTGAACCCATGTCCCCTGTATTGGCAGGTGGATTCTTAACCACTGTGCCACCAGGGAAGCCCCATGTTGTCTTAAATGGTAGAATTTCCTTCTTTTTTATGGCTGAATTGTACAATTCTATTGTACATATATACCACAACTTCTTTATCCATTTATCTGTTGACAGACACTTAGGTTAGTGCTGCAATGAACATGAGGATGCAGCTATCTCTTCAAGATAGTGATCTCATTTCCTTCAGATATATACCTCAGAGGGAGATTGCTGGATCATATGGTAGCTCTATTTTTTATTTATTTATTTTTTTTGCAGTATGCGGGCCTGTCACTGCCGCGGCCTCTCCCGTTGCAGAGCACAGGCTCCGGATACACAGGCTCAGCGGCCACGGCTCACGGGCCCAGCCGCTCCGCGGCATGCGGGATCCTCCCGGACCCAGGGCACGAACCCGCGTCCCCTGCATCGGCAGGCGGACTCCCAACAACTGCACCACCAGGGAAGCTCTATTTTTAATTTTTAAAGGAAGCTTCATGTGGTTTTCCATAGTGGCTGTACCAATTTACATTCCCAGCAACAGTGTACAAGAGTTCTCTTTTCTCCACATCCTTGTCAACATTTGTAATCTCTTGTCTTTTTGATTATAGACATTCTAACAGGTGTGGGGTGATATCTCATGGTTTTTTTGTTTTGTTTTGTTTTTAACTTGAAGGTTAAGTTTCAGATTAATTTAAAGAAGTAGTGATAGAACCATAATTTCAGTGAAAATCAACACAATTTATATCTTAAAAAAACAGTTCAGAAACACCAAGTCAGGCAAGCATGTAAAATTCAGAATATTAAAAAATGCAAGTGTGGTTGCCCAAACAGATATATCCCTCAGAAGAAGGTGGATTTGAAGATGCTGAACAGAACCAAAGAAATTAGAAGCTGAAAGGGAGGCTTCTCTGAATAAGCAGACCAATTCTCTCATTTTATAAATGAGGTAAGTGGGCAGACATTAACTGCTGAAGCTCATTCATCTAGATTAGGGATGCACATAGATCTAATTTCCAGTGCTATTTGCAACTACATATATCTAAATGAGTTAGATAGTTATTAAGGAGATAACTATCCAGAACACATTAAGCCCACTGATTTAACCAAAACATGTCAAGATTAATATACATAGTGGAGGGTGAAATTGTTACTACAGTACAGCAGCACATCTCACATGTATAAAAGATTAAACAGGGCTTCCCTGGTGGCGCAGTGGTTGAGAGTCTGCCTGCCGATGCAGGGGACGTGGGTTCGTGCCCCGGTCCGGGAGGAAAAAGATTAAACGGAAAGAATCAAAGATTTTAATGTTCACCTTTGATAAACACAATCAAGTTTCCATCCAGTTTTCTGATGTAAAGCAAAATGTACTTGCTTAAAAAAAATGTGCATTCTTCAGCTTTCTTCTACACTTTTTTGGCCATCTTTCGAAACTGAGCACTGAGTATTTGTAATGTAAACAATGTGATATGTATATTTTAATTGCATGTTTTAGGAATAAACAAAATCTAAATTTCAGTAACACACAGTGTATTTATAAAATGAAAATCTCTCTCAAAATATGCTTTTTACTGGGAAAAATAAATAAAACAGACAAATGGCTCTACACAAAGTAAAAATTAACTTTGGTAGATTTCAGTGTAGGACAGTCAAAAACAAGCATATTTGCCCTTATGTCCCCCACCACACCCCCAGAGCTGCTCATCTTCTGAGTTAAGATTTTTAAAATATTTTAAATTGAGATAATTATGTTGACATTTTTTCTCATTCCACATCACCTTCAGTCAAGCTCTGAGCATTTATAATTAATTCTCTAATTGTTGGAAGCTTAGTCAAAAGCATCTGGAACACTGGTTGTTGAATTGTTAGCCCTAACACTTGCAATAACTGCTATGACTGTCCACACACAGCAACTGCATTTGTCAGGTAGTCTATACCCTTCTCAATATTCACCCTGGGCTAGTAACTCTTCACCAAGCCATAGTTATTGGAAAAAGAAATTCTGAATAGCTTCAGCATCTTTAAGGTCAGGTAACTTGGAAAGCCAACTCTCTCTTTGCCAAGCTTTTGTTTCTTTCTTCATTCTCACAGCCTGTTCTTGAATTTGGGGTCACTCTGTCTCGAGGTCAAAGTAAATGTAGTACCTGATGAAAAGTGTTCCACCCAAGATGGTGCTGTTCTGGCCCACCATATTCTCTCCACGGAGGAGTGGGGTGGGTGGCAGTGGGGCCCCAAAAAAGCAATTGGCCCAGAACCTTCAGCAGATAGCTCCCCTCAGATCTGCTGCCCACTGTGAGGGACATGGAGAAAAACCTTATCGTGGTTTTGATTTGCATTTCCCTGATGATTAGTGATGTCAACCACATTTTCATGTACTTTCTGGCCAAGATATCTGTGTGTCTTCTTTGGAAAAAATGTCTATTCAGATCCTCTGCCCGTTTTTAAATCAGATTTAGGTTTTTTTAGTTTGATGTAGACCCACTTGTTGATTTTTGCTTTTGTTGTCATACCCAAAACATTCATTCCCAAGACTAATAACAAGGAGCTTTCCCATTTCCTTCTAGGGGTTTTATGGTTTCATGTTTTGTATTTAAATCTTTAATGTAATATTTTATGAGTGGTGTAAGGGAAGGGTCTGGTTTCATTCTTTTGCGTGTGAATATCCAGTTTTCCCAACACCATTTATTGAAGAGACTATCATTTCCCCATTGTATATTCCTGGCTCCTTTATTTCTGGGCTCTTGAATCTGTTCCATTGGTCTATGTGTCATCTTTTATGCTAATATCATACTGCTTTTTTAAAATTACAACAGCTTTGTAGTATAGTTTGAAATCAGTAATTATAGTGCCTCCAGCTTTGTTCTTTCTAAAGATTACTTTGGCTATTTGTTCTTTCTCAAGATTACTTTGGCTACATACAAATTTTAGGATTGTTTGTCCTACCATTGTGAAAAATGGCTTAGAATTTTGATGGAGATTGCATCAAATTTGTAGATTGCTTTAGGTAGTATGGAGATATTAACAATATTAATTCTTCTGATCCATGAGTATGGGATAGCTTTCCATTTGTTTTTGTTTTCTTCAGTTTCTTTCATCTAAGTCTTATAGTTTTCATTGTGCAGATGTCAATTCATTTGTAAAATTTGTTCCTAACTACTTTATTGTTTTTGATGCTATTGTGAATGGGACTTTTTTTCAGATAGTATGTTGCTATTGTATAGAAATACAACTAAATTTATGCATTGATTTTATATCCTGCAACTTTACTGAATTTGTTGTTAGTTTTTTTGGGGGGTGGAGTCTTTGGGGTTTTCTATATTAAGATCATGTCATTTGCAAAGACAGTTTTACTTCTTCCTTTCCAATATGGATGTCTGTTCTTTTTTTGTCTTTTCTGATTGCTCTAGCTAGGACTTTCAGTACAGTGTTCAATAGGAGTGGTGAGAGTGGGCACACTTGTGCTCTTTCTGACCTTAGAAGAAAAGCTGTCAACCTTTTATCATTGGATAACGTTTGCTGTGGGTTTGGGCTTGTCATATATGGCTTTTGTTGTCTTGAGGTTCATTCTTCCTATACCCAATTTTTTGAGCTTTTAAAAAAAATTTTATGAAAAGATGTTGAATTTTCTCAAGCTCTTTTTCTGTGCCTATTGAAATGATCATATGACTTTATCTTTTATTCTATTTATATATCACATTGATTTGTATATGTTGAAACATCCTTTCGTCACAGGGATAAATCCCACTTGATCATGGTGAATGATCCTTTTAATGTGCTGCTGAATTTGGTTTGCTGGTATCTTGTTGAAATTTTTTGCATCTATATTTATCAGGGATATTGACCTCTAGTTTTCTTTTCTAGTAGTATCCTTATTTGGCTTTGGTATCAGGATGTTGGCCTTGTAAAATAAGGAAGTGTTGGAAGTGTTCTCTCCTCTTTGATATTTTGGTAGAGTTTGTGAAGCATTGGTGTTAATTCTTTAAGTGTTTGATAAAATTCACCAGTTATCTGGTCCTGGGCTTTTCTTCATTGGTAGAGTTTTGATTTCTGATTCAATATCCTTCTAGTACTTGGCCTATTCAGACTTTCTATTTCTTTCTGATTCAGTCTTGGTAAGTTGTATATTTCTAAGAATATTTCCGTTTTTTTCTAGGTTGCCCGGTTTGTTGACAAATAATTTTTCAGAGTAGACTCTTATGATTTTTTGTATTTCTGTGGTATCAGTTGTAATGTCTCCTTTTTCATTTATATCTGATTTGGGTCTCCTCTCTTTTTTCCTTGGTTAGTCTAGCTAGGCGTTTGTCAGTTTTGTTTATCTTTTCAAAGAAAAAACTATGGTTAATATTTTCTATTGTTTTTCTGTTCTCTATTTCATTTACTTATACTCTAATCTTTATTATTTCCTCTCTTCTGCTAACCTTGAGCTTAATTTCTTATTTTTTTCCAGTTCTTTGAGATGTTTTGTTGTTTTCTTGAGATTTTTTTCTCCCCTCGATGTGTATGTTTATAGCTATAAACTTTCCTCTAGAAGCGCTTTTGCTGTAACCCATAAGTTTTGGTAGTGTTTCCATTTTATTTATCTCAAGATGTTTTTTGATTTCTCTTTTGATTTCTTCTTTAATCCACTGGCTGTTCAGGAGCGTGTTGGAACAAATATATTTCAGCTTTGTTTGCTCCAACACTTTCACAGAACTTCTGTGAAGATTAAGTGAAATAATGACTAAATGTACAAAATGCCAAATGGGAACTTTTGTAATCATCATCATCACTCACTATACCCATCAAAATTAAACTAAGCTTGGGTCAGTTCAATGACAGGTATTTCAGAAGATATTGGAACAGTCAGGAGTGATGCACAGAGACAGAACATCTGGAGGTTTTGTTGTTGTTGTTTCCTATTAGGGTCCCTGTCCTAGTCATCCTGTGTCCCTATTCCTTACAGCAATGTGTAATACATACTGAACCCTCAATAACAGTGTCAAATGAGTAAACAACTGAATGAGTTCCCTGGGAAGGATTGAATCACTCTAGCATTCTGGGTAGTTTCTTGGGAGCCCACTTACTTTGATGAGAGTTAAGTAGTCTGGGGCTTCCCTGGTGGTGCAGTGGTTGAGAGTCCGCCTGCCGATGCAGGAGACATGGGTTCATGCCCCGGTCCGGAAAGATCCCACATGCCGCGGAGCAGCTAGTCCCGTGAGCCATGGCAGCTGAGCCTGCGTGTACGGAGCCTGTGCTCCGCAACGGGAGGGGCCACAACAGTGACAGTCCCGCGTAACGCAAAAAAAAAAAAAAAAAAAGAGTTTAGGAGTCTGGTGGAGATTTATGTTTGCAGGGCTATTCAGTTGGTTTTGCAACCTGTTGGCCTCCGTGGAATGATTATGAAAGTGTTTGTCTTTCTGGGATTGGGGAATTGACTTTTTTCTCCTCCAAAGATTATATATATATATTTCCCCCCTGGGGTCCCCATACTTCCTAGGCAATGCAATGGGTTGAAGTCAGTTTCTCCCTAGTCCCCTGCTTTAGTATGGGAATAATCTAATTTTTCCTTGAATAGCTGTTGTTGTTCACTTTCCGCCACAAAATTATGAGAGCTTCTCAGTGCTACACCAAGAATAAGGGTCATAACACTCATTGAGAACACTGGACCCACATCCAACTGAAAGATGAAGTATATTCATTCATTCAGTATTCAAGGAAATGGCATCTGAGAACCTAATTGAAACTAATTTTTAAAAAAATTATAATAAATTAGCTGAATTTTGGTCACTTGAAAACTCTGAGGGAAAGAATATTTCTTTTCTTAACTGCAGGAAAGTAGATTCTAAATCTATTTAGACAAAAGGTTTTTTTATTCTTATATAATTACAAAGCAATAGGCATACAACAGAAAATCCACAAGAAATTTTGGTATGTAATTATCTTTGCTGATATCCTAAACTCACAGTTTTGAAACCAGCAATTGGCCAGACTTAGAACTCCCCTAAGTAGACTTTTCACAGCTTGCCACACTGGTAGAAAAGCCAGATGAGAAAATGGAAGATTCAAGTACTCTTACATGACAGAAGAGGACAATGCTTTCTTCTAGAATCACTATGGTCAGAAAAAAAAATAGATGAGCATACTTTATATGTTATTACCACTCTTCCTTTTAATACTCTTTTTATGTACTATATACATTTAATATGAAATCATGACTGATGCCAAACACAGGTAAGAACAATGAAAATTTAGAAGTACAACTTTGTAGTGTCTTGATATTACTGCTCAAGAATTTTGGTATGCAGATATTTAAAAATGTCCATTTTCACAAAATTCCATTTATTTATTTATTTATTTTAGTAAAGGTTCTAACAGAACCTAGCAATGCTCTGCATTGGGCCTAACATTGAAAATCACTGTCTAGCTTCTGTCATCTAGTGGTCAGTGTACTTTAGAACACAATGACTCTAATGATCATTATGCTCTTTCTAAGACAAGTAATAGCTTCAAAAAAGAAAATGGTCATGACTGTTAAAGCAACTTTAAATGTATAACCCATAAACAAAACCAAAATAGCTAATATACCAAAGTACTTTAATACATCTAATGCATGTTAATATTTTGTAATACGTTTATCTTTACACATTCACATTCTTGAGCATTCTAAATGACTCAATTTAGTGAAGTTAATCTCACACAGAGTTGAAAAGAAACAATTCATACTTAAGTACGAAGGGTCTAATAACCTTCACATCACTCATCCCGGTCCCCCAAATATCATGGGGTTTTTCATAACGTTTTTTTCAAGTTATGTTCCTTTAATGTAAGCCTTTTTATTCTTCTTACCCCCAAATGACCAAAATATAAAATCAAGTTATTGGAACTAAAATGGTAACAATCAGTATTAGATATCCATGTATTTCAGTATTCCAAAGACCTAAATGTGCAATGATTCCCAGCTGGCACATGAGGCCATGTGAGAGTCATTGCAGAGAAGGTCATAGCTCAGGCCACAGCAGTGGAGCTGCACTGCTAATCGGAGGAATTGTGAGATAGATTTCTGGGCCCAACATCAAGGAAGATCAGGCAAACACATAAAAATTAAAAATAAAAAGAAAGGAGGAAAAAGAAGCTTTCAAACACAAGCAAGCCAGAAAGAGACAAGGAGATCTAGTCAAGAGGCTCACTCCCTCTGCCTTAAAGAACTGAGAAAGAAAAAAAAAGCATAAAAAGAATAAAATCCAAACTCCATAGTTTTGTATGAGAAACAATATAGGGTATTGTCTCTCAGAGCCAGAATACAAGGATTTAGGTAGGACTCAAGGGAGGAAGTGGGTTGGCTCCTCTTACCATCACACGTACCAACATTAACCCATCTTTGCAACTCTGAGAGCTGCCAGGGGGAGATAAGTGGATAATGCTGCCACAAGGTGACACAACTATGATTCCATTGCACTGGTGAAAGTGGTGTGTTAAAGTCCCCTACTATGAATGTGTTACTGTTGATTTCCCCTTTTATGGCTGTTAGTATTTGCCTTATATATTGAGGTGCTCCTGTGTTGGGTGCATAAATATTTACAATTGTTATAGCTTCTTCTTTGATCAATCCCTTGATCATTATGTAGTGTCCTTCTTTGTCTTTTGTAATAGTCTTTATTTTAAAGTCTATTTTGTCTGACCTGAGAATTGCAACGCCAGGTTTCTTTTGGTTTCCATTTGCATGGAATATTTTTTCCATCCCCTCACTTTCAGTCTGTATCTGTCTCTAGTTCTGAAGTGGGTCTCTTGTAGACAGCATATATATGGGTCTTGCTTTTGTATCCATTCAGCCAATCTGCCTTTTGGTGGGAGCATTTAATCCATTTACTTTTAAGGTAATTATCGATATGTATGTTCCTATTCCCATTTTCTTAATTGTTTTGGGTTTGTTATTGTAGGTCTTTTCCTTCTCTTGTGTTTCTTGCCTAGAGAAGTTCCTTTAGCATTTGTTGTAAAGCTGGTTTGGTGGTGCTGAACTCTCTCAGCTTTTGCTTGTCTGTAAAGGTTTTAATTTCTCCATCAAATCTGAATGATATCCTTGCTGGGTAGAGTAATCTTGGTTGTAGGTTTTTCTCCTTCATCACTTTAAATATGTCCTGCCAGTCCCTTCTGGCTTGCAGAGTTTCTGCTGAAAGATCAGCTGTTAACCTGATGGGGATTCCCTTGTCTGTTTGTTATTTTTCCCTTGCTGCTTTTAATATGTTTACTTTGTATTTAATTTTTGACAGTTTGTTTAATATGTGTCTTGGCGTATTTCTCCTTGTACTTATCCTGTATGGGACTCTCTGTGCTTCCTGAACTTCATTAACTATTTCCTTTCCCATATTAGGGAAGTTTTCAACTATAATCTCTTCAAATATTTTCTCAGTCCCTTTCTTTTTCTCTTCTTCTTCTGGAACCCCTATAATTCGAATGTTGGTGCGTTTAATGTTGTCCCAGAGGTCTCTGAGACTGTCCTCAGTTCTTTTCATTCTTTTTTCTTTATTCTGCTCTGCAGTAGTTACTTCCACTATTTTATCTTCCAGGTCACTTATCCATTCTTCTGCCTCAGTTATTCTGCTATTGATCCCATCTAGAGTATTTTAAATTTCATTTATTGTGTTGTTCATCGTTGCTTGTTTCCTCTTTAGTTCTTCTAGGTCCTTGTTAAATGTTTCTTGCATTTTCTCTATTCTATTTCCAAGATTTTGGATCATCTTTACTATCATTATTCTGAATTCTTTTTCAGGTAGACTGCCTATTTCCTCTTTATTTTTTAAGTCTGGTGCATCTTTATCTTGCTCCTTCATCTGCTGTGTGTTTTTCTGTCTTCTCATTTTGCTTATCTTACTGTGTTTGGAGTCTCCTTTTTGCACGCTGCAGGTTTGTAGTTCCAATTGTTTTTGGTGTCTGTCCCCAGTGGCTAAAGTTGGTTTAGTGTGTTGTGTAGGCTTCCTGTTGGAGGGGACTAGTGCCTGTGTTCTGGTGGATGAGGCTGGATCTTGTCTTTCTGGTGGGCAGGTCCACGTCTGGTGGTGTGTTTTGGGGTGTCTGTGGACTTATTATGATTTTAGACAGCCTCTCTGCTAATGGGTGGGGTTTTGTTCCTGTCTTCCTAGTTGTTTGGCGTAGGGTGTCCAGCACTATAGCTTGCTGGTCGTTGAGTGAAGCTGGGTGTGTTGGTGTTGAGATGGAGAGCTCTGGGAGATTTTTGCCATCTGATATTACGTGGAGCTGGGAGGTCTCTTGTGGACCAGTGTCCTGAAGTTGGCTCTCACACCTCAGAGGCACAGCAAGCCTCTGCCTGCAGCACCAAGAGCCTTTCATCCACACGACTCAGAATAAAAGGGAGAGAAATTAGAAAGGAAGAAAGAAAGAGAATAAAATAAAGTAAGGTAAAATAAAGTTATTAATATGGAAAAATAATTATTAAGAAAAAATTTTAAGTAATAAAAACAAAAACAATGGACGGATAGAACCCTAGGACAAATGGTGAAAGCAAAGCTATACAGACAAAATCTCACACAGAAGCATACACATACTCACAAAAAGAGGAAAAGGGGAAAAAAATCATAAATCTTGCTCTCAAAGTCCACCTCCTCAATTTGGGATGATTTGTTGTCTATTCAGGTATTCCACAGATGCAGGGTACATCAAGTTGATTGTGGAGATTTAATCTGCTGCTCCTGAGGCTGCTGGGAGAGATTTCCCTTTCTTTTCTTTGTTCGCACAGCTCCTGGGACTCAGCTTTGGATTTGGCCCTGCCTCTGCATGTAGGTCACCAGAGGGCGTCTGTTCTTCGCTCAGACAGGACGGGGTTAAAGGAGCCACTGATTAGGGGGCTCTGGCTCACTCAGGCTTGGGGGAGGGAGGGGTACAGAGTGCGGGGCGAGCCTGCCGTGGCAGAGGCCAGCATGACGTTGCACCAGCCTGAGGTGCGCCGTGCGTTCTCCCAGGGAAGTTGTTCCTGGATCCCGGGACCCTAGCAGTGGTGGGCTGCACAGGATCCCTGGAAGGGAGGTGTGGAGAGTGACTTGTGCTGCAAGTGGCACAGCAGCCTTAGCGTCTCATGCCCGTCTCTGGGGTCCGTGCTGTTAGCCGTGGTTCGCACGGGTCTCTGGAGCTCCTTTAAGCAGCGCTCTTAATCCCCTCTCCTTGCACACCAGGAAACAAAGAGGGAAGTAAAAGTCTCTTGCCTCTTCGGCAGGTCCAGACTTTTTCCCGGACTCCCTCCCGGCTAGTCGTGGTGCACTAACCCCTTCAGGCTCTGTTCATGCCGCCATTCCTCTCCCTGCACTCGGACCTACGCCTGAGCCTCAGCTCCCAGTCCTGCCTGCCCCGGGGTATGAGCAGAGAAGCCTTTCGGGCTGGTGAGTGCTGGTCGGCACCGATCCTCTGTGCGGAAATCTCTCCATTTTGCCCTCTGCACCCCTGTTGCTGCGCTCTCCTCCGCGGCTCTGAAGCTCCCCCCTCTCCGCCACCTGCAGTCTACACGCTTGAAGGGGCTTCCTAGTGTGTGGAAACATTTCCTCCTTCACGGCTCCCTCCCACTGGTGCAGGTCCCGTCCCTATTCTTTTATCTGTTTATTCTTTTTTCTTTTGCCCTACCCAGGTACATGGGGAGTTTCTTGCCTTTGGGGAGGTCTGAGGTCTTCTGCCAGCGTTCAGTACGTGTTCTGTAGGAGTTGTTCCACGTGTAGATGTATTTCTGATGTATCTGTGGGGAGGAAGATGATCTCCGCGTCTTACCCTTCCGCCATCGTCCCCCTCTCCCCTCTATTGCACTGGAAGATGAGACTGCCACTTGGCTTCCTCATGTCACTGAGGCAGGAGACAAATGGGTTGTACTGACAATGGGGAAAGGAGAGCTATGTCTGGAACCCAGGGGATTCTCTGAGGTGTCTCATAGTACTCCATGCTTAGTAGAAAGGTTAGTAGAAAATTACAGCTACCAAGAAAAATGGCACGACTGCTGAGGATGCAGATCCTTCCGCGATGAAGATCTTGGTCACCGGTCAGGTAGAAAACCCCAACGAGATGAAGTGCTAGTGAAGGCCAAAGAAATATGGAATGGGTAAAAGCAGAAGTTATAAATACTAGCTAAGGCCATGTGACCAGTCACAGAAAAGAGGACAGAGCAGCTAAATATATCATCTCCTTCCTTTTGCTGGTATGTGTTTATATATAGAGAGTAAGCATTTTCTTTTCTTTCCTCCTTATTTTATACAAGTTTTATTGGAGGTTAATTATACCTTTTTGTAAGAGAATTTTCAAATGGTACTATGATTGATTTGGGGGGAGTAATCTACATAGTCCAGTGACAGATAACTGACTGCTAAGACTTTGTGTCTCTGATTTTGTGGAGAGGGTGGGTGCATCAATTGCAAATAAGATAGTTACACGCCATTAAATAGAAAAATGGAGTTGGTTGGTGGCCACATAGGAGCTCACACAGGTGTAGCAGGTATGTTGATGGTGCCAGTGGTTCAATTATTGTCTCTCAGTTCCAACTTGTCCTTTAGCTGGCATACCCATTCTGCTTTTGCCAGCTGGCTGTTAGCTCTGCCAATAAAGGATGCTAGAAGGAAACTGCAAACTGAAGAGGAAGAGTGAGTGACTGACTACTCCTTCTTATGTTCTCATTTCTCACACCCACATTCCAACAATTTCTTTACCCTGACAGTGGTGGTTCCTTCCCATAGCAGCTGCTAAACCCAGTTTGCAGTTTTCCCAACACAAGCAGAACCCCAGGTACACTGTGCCAGCTCCATACACCACCCCCACAGACCTTACCTCCAGGCCTAGAAACACCACCATTGACCATTTGGCAATCCCTGTTCAGAAATCTGAGATCAAACCACACAGGGACCCTTCCCTAAGATTCTATGTTTTAATAATTCAAACTTGTACTCTTTGTTCCCTCAGCCTGGGGAAACTACAGTTGTTACCCTCATGATACTTGAAACAGCAGTTCTCAAACCGTGGTGCCAGGATCAGCAACATCAGCATCTCCTGGGAACTGGTTAGAAATGCAGATTCCCATGCACCACCCAACCTACTGAGTCAGTGGCTCAGATGGTGTGAGCAGGAATCTGTTTAGCACTCCAGCTGACCCTGATGCATGCTGAAATTTGGGAATCACTTCCCACTGCCTCAGAGTTCTCATTTCACTCTTTTGGTTGCCTAGTTAACAGTATAGTTAACTATTCGTTATATTAAACTCTCTGTTTAAATAACTGGTGTGTGATACCCTAATACTGTAGCATTCTAACAAATGTTTAAAGTAGTTATCAACACTAATCCTTCTTAAACTCTTCCAAAAAATAGAAGAAAAGGGAACATTTCCCAACTCATTTATATGAGGCCACCATTACCAAAGCCAGCCAGAGACGTCACAAGACCTATATTTCTTATGAATATAGATGCAAAAATCCTTAAAAAGAAAAAAATTTCATTGAATCCAGCAACATATTAAAGGGTTTGTGTAACATGACCAAGTGGGAATTATCCCAGTAATGCAAGGGTAGATCAACATGTGAAAATCAACCAATGCAATACACTACAAAATAGAATGAGGGAAACCACCCCCACAATCATCTCAATGCAGAAAAAGCATGTGACAGAATCCAACATCGTTTTATTATAAAACAAACAACAAAAACAACACTCAACAAACTAGGAATAGAGGGGAACTTCCCACAACATGGGAAGAAATGGACAAATTCTTAGAAAAGCACAACTTCCCGAGACTGAACCAGGAAGAAATAGAAAATATAAACAGACGAATCATAAGCAGTGAAATTGAAACTGTGATTAAAAATCTTCCAACAAACAAAAGCCCAGGACCAGATGGCTTCACAGGCAAATTCTATCAAACATTTAGAGAAGAGCTAACACCTATCCTTCTCAAATTCATCCAAAATATAGCAGTGGGAGGAACACTCCCAAACTCATTCGACAAGGCCACCATCACCCTGATACCAAAACCAGACAAAGATGTCACAAAGAAAGAAAACTACAGGCCAGTATCACTGATGAACACAGATGCAAAATTCCTCAACAAAATACTAGCAAACAGAATCTAGCAGCACATTTAAAGGACCATACACCATGATTCAGTGGGGTTTATCCTAAGAATGCAAGGATTCTTCAATATACGCAAATTAATCAATGTGATAAACCATTTTAACAAATTGAGACAGAAAAACCATACGATCATCTCAATAGATGCAGAAAAAACTTTCAACAAAATTCAACACCTATTTATGATAAAAACCCTCCAGAAAGTAGGCATAGAGGGAACTTACCTCAACATAATAAAGGCCATACATTACAAACCAACAGCCAACATCGTTCTCAATGGTGCAATATTGAAACCATTTCCTCTAAGATCAGGAACAAGACAAGGTTGTCCACTCTCACCACTCTAATTCAAAATAGTTTTGGAAGTTTTAGCCACAGCAATCAGAGAAGAAAAAGAAATAAAAGGAATACAAATCAGAAAAGGAGAAGTAAAGTTGTGGTTGTTTGCAGATGACATGATACCATACATAGAGAGTCCTAAAGATGCTACCAGAAATCTACTAGAGGTAATCAATGAATTTGGTAAAGTAGCAGGATACAAAATTAATGCACAGAAATCTCCTGCATTCCTATACACTAATGATGGAAAATCTGAAAGAGAAATTAAGGAAACACTCCCATTTACCAATGCAACAAAAAGAATAAAATACCTAGGAATAAACCTACCTAAAGAGACAAAAGACCTGTATGCAGAAAACTATATGACACTGATGAAAGAAATTAAAGATGATACAAATAGATGGAGAGATATACCACGTTTCTTGGATCGGAAGAATCAACATTGTGAAAATGACTCTACTACCCAAAGCAATCCACAGATTGAATGCAATCCCTATCAAACTACCAATGGTATTTTTCATAGAACTAGAAGAAAAAAATTCACAATTTGTATGGAAACACAAAAGACCCCGAATAGTCAAAGCAGTAATGAGGAAAAAAAATGGAACTGGAGGAATCAGACTCCCTGACTTCAGACTATACTACAAAGCTACAGTAATCAAGACAATGTGGTACTGGCACAAAAACAGAAATATAGATCAATGGAACAGGATAGAAAGACCAGAGAGAAACCCACGCACCTCTGTTCAACTAATCTATGACAAAGGAGGCAAGGATATACAGTGGAGAAAATAAAGTCTCTTCAATAAGTAGTGCTGGGAAAACTGGCCAGGTATATGTAAAAGAATGAAATTAGAACACTCCCTAACACCATATACAAAAATAAACTCAAAATGGATTAGAGACCTAAGTGTAAGACCAGACACTATAAACCTCTTAGAGGAAAACATAAGAAGAACATTCTGACATACATCACAGCAAGATCTTGTTTGATCCACTTTCTAGAGTAATGGAAATAAAATAAAAAATAAACAAATGGGACCTAATGAAACTTGAAATCTTTTGCAAAGCAAAGGAAACTACAAACAAGACGAAAAGACAATCCTCAGACTGGGAGAAAATATTTACTAACGAATCAACTGACAAAGGATTAATCTCCAAAATTTTCAAGCAGCTCATACAGCTCAATATCAAAAAAACAAACAACACAATCCAAAAATGGGCAGACCTAAATAGACATTTCTCTGAAGAAGACATACAGATGGCCAAGAAGCACATGAAAAGCTGCTCAATATCCTTAATCATTAGAGAAATGCAAATCAAAACTACAATGAGGTATCACCTCCTCACACTTAGTTAGAATGGGCATCATCAGAAAATCTACAAACAACGAATGCTGGAGAGGGTGTGGAGAAAAGGGAACCCTCTTGCACTGTTGGTGGGAATGTAAATTGATACAGCCACTATGGAGAACAGTATGGAGGTTCCTTGAAAAACAAAAAATAGAATTACTATATGAGCCAGCAATCCCACTACTGGGCATAAACCCAGAGAAAACCATAATTCAAAAAGACATATGCACCCCAATATTCATTGTAGCACTATTTACAATAGCCAGGTCATGGCAGTGACCTAAGTTTCCATCGACAGACGATGTGGCACATATATACAATGGAATATTACTCGGCTATAAAAAGAAACGAAATTGAGTGAGGTGGATGGACCTAGTCTGTCATACAGAGTGAAGTAAGTCAGAAAGAGAAAAACAAATACCGTATGCTAACAGATATATATGGAATCTAAAAAAAAAAAAAGTTCTTAAGAACCTAGGGGCAGGACAGGAATAAAGACGCAGACGTAGAGAATGGACTTGAGGACACAGGGAGGGGTAAGGGTAAGTTGGGACGAAGTGAGAGAGTGGCATGGACTTATATATACTACCAAATGTAAAATAGCTAGTGGGAAGCAGCTACATAGCACAGGGAGATCAGCTCAGTGCTTTGTGTCCACCTAGAGGGGTGGGATAGGGAGGGTGGGATAAGGAGGGTGGGAGGGAGGGAGACGCAAGAGGGAGGAGATATGGGGATATATGTATATGTATAGCTGATTCACTTTGTTATAAAGCAGAAACTAACACACCATTGTAAAGCAATTATACTCCAATAAAGATTTTTTTTTTAAAAAAAGACAACCACAAATGGTACAGGGCACTGGATAACTACATGAAAAAGGATAAATTAGGACTTCTATCTCACACCATATACAAAAAATTACCCAAATGGATTAAAGACCTAAATGTAAGAGATACAACTATATAACACTTAGAAGGGAAAAATAGTTGTAAACCTTCATGACCTTGGATTAGTCAATGGTTTCTCAAATATGCCACCAAAAGCAAAACTGACAAAAGAAAAAAATAAATAAACTGGACTTTATCAAAATCTGTGCATGAGAGGACACTATCAAGAAAGTAAAAAGAAAAACCACAGAATGAGAGAAAGTATTTATAAACAGTATATCTGATAAGAGTCTACATCCAGAATATATAAAGATCACTTACAAGCCAACAACAAAAGATAATCCATTTTAAAAATGGGCAAAGGATTTGAATACACATTTCTGCAAAGAGAATATTCAAATGGCCAGCAAGCACACAAAAAGATTTTGGAGTTAGATAGTACAGATGGCTAAACAATATTATGACTATACTAAAAAACACTGAATTGTACTTTTAAAGTGGTTAAAATGGTAACTTTTAAGATGTGTGAAAAAAGAAAACAAATGGATAAATTCATTACTTTGGATTTGATAACAGATTCTTAGATATGACACCATACAAAACACCAAAAAGAAAAAAAGCTGATAAATCGGACCTAATTAACACAAACTTTTGTGCATCAAAGGACACCATAAAGAAACAGAAAAGCCAACCCACAGAATGGGAGAAAATATTTGCAAATCATACATCTGGTAAGAGTCTGGTGTCCAGAATATATAAAGAACTCTTACAACTCAACGAGAACAAACATCTTGATTCAAAAATAGGCAAAGGACTTGAATAGACATTTCTCCAAAGAAAAGATATAAATGGCAAATAAGCACAAAAAGATGCTCAACATCATCATCATAAGGGAAATGCAAATCAAAACCACAGTGAGATACCACTCTAAACTCACTAGGATGTCTATAAACAACAACAAAACAGAAAATAATAAATGTTGGCAAGGATACAGAGAAATTGAAGCCCTCTTACATTACTGATGGGAATGTAAAATGTGCAGCTCTATGTCAGTTGCTCAGATGGCTAATCATAGTTACTACATGACCTAGCAACTCTACTCCCTGACATACACCTAGGAGGACATGTTCACACAAAAACTTAGACAAGAATGTTTATAGCAGCATTATTCATAATAACCTAAAAGTGAAAACAATCTAAATGCCAACTGACATTTGATTGATACATTATCAATTAACTAAATAAAGAAAATGTGGTATATGCCACACAATGGAATATTCAGCCTTAAAAAGGAATAAAAATTGACACATGCTACAACATAGATGAACCTTGAAAACATGCTATGTGAAAGAAGCCAGACACAAAAGGTCACATACTGTATGATTCCATTTATATGAAATGTCCAAAATAGGCAAATCTATAGACATAAAGTATATTACTGGTTTCCAGGGGATGGGGATAGGGGGAATTGGTAGTGATTGCTAATGGGTATGGGGTTTCTCTTTTGGGATGATGGAAATGTTCTGGAATTAGATAGTGCTAATAGCTGTACAACCTTGTGAATAAACTAAAAACCACTGAATTGTACACTTTGGAATGGTTAAAATGGTTAATTTTATCTCAATTTTAAAAACCTACCTAATTTTAAAAAATGACATTTGTTATACTGGGTAAAGAAACTACAATTAAAAAAAAGAAACGAAACTACAATTTTGATAAGCAGTGGTAAAGAACAAAGACTCCATGAGAGCATCTTTTAAAAATTGTGGCAAAATATACCTAACATAAAATGGATCATTTAAACCATTTTTAAGTAGTTCAGTGGCATTAAGTACATTTACATTGTTGTGTAACCATCCTCACCATCCATCTCCAGAACTTTACCTGCAAAACTGAAACTCTACCCATTAAATAATAACTTCCCACTTCCCTTTCCCCTTAGTCCTGCAACCACTATTCTACTTTCTGTATGAATTTGACTAGATATTTCATATAAATTGAACCATATAGTATTTGTCATCTTGTGACTGCCTTATTTCACTTAGCATAATATCTTCAAGGTTCATCCACATTGTAGTGTATGTCAGAATTTCGTTCCTTTTAAAGGCCAAATAATATTCCATTTATGTATAATATATACCATATTTTCTTTATCCATTCATCCAACAATGGACACTTGGGTTGCTTCCACCTTTTGGTTGCTGTGAATGATGCTGCTAATAAATATGGGTGTACAAGTATGTTTGTATCCCTGCTTTTAAAAAAAAAAAAAAAAAAGTTGTGATCTCTTTTTGAAGATCACAACTTTTTGAAGGGAGATTTTGAAATGAAACTTATTTTGAAAATACACACATCTTCTTCATTAGCTTAAGGACTAAAAACTTATTTCAGTTGAAAGTCACCCAAAGGAGAACGCAAAGATCAATGGTACTGTTCGCTGTAAAGAAACACAAAAGACATAAAAGTATCCATTGCAAATTTATTATGCATTAGGAAGCTTAACTTAAAAACCAACAGCATAGTAAAAAGGTATGTTATCTTTGTTCGCAGCAGAACAGGTTTCAAAATATATTTTCTTTTAAATGTATTCAGTCAGTACACAATCCTTTATAAAAGTTGTATATATTTTTTTCTGTCAATACCTTCATTACATTTATAAATACAAGATTTACATAGCACCCCATCAAAAAAAATTAAAACTCCTTATGAATATCTACATATATTTCATACCTATAAAACTTTCAAAGGAGTGCTGTGTTAAAGATGGGCCCTAGTTAATGGTCCACCTACTGGTGCAGGAAAACACATATAATCTAAAGTTTTCTTTGTCCATAAAACATCTCGAAAAATTAGCAAGACACTTATTTTGAAACTGAGCTTCTTAAACCATCGTATTTTAGAAAGGAATTTACTGTGCATATTCCCATGAGATTCAAGTGGCAGATACATAGATGAAAATAAAGACTGACTGAAAACAAATGCCTACATAGAGCAGTTAAGGCAGGGGTGTGATGAATGAAAAACACTGAAAAGTAAGACACAGGAGATGTAGGTGGGAGCAAATATAGTAAGAATGCATTACACGAGTCTAAACTTGGATATAAACTCCACTGGTATCCAGTTACTAACTCTCATTCTCACCTAGGAATGTTTACATTGTTGAAAACTTTCTTACAAGCACCCTCCAATTTCTATGTTGCCAGAATGGCTGATGTATGTTTTTCTTCTGTAAAAATCACCTTGGATCTAACCAAAACATTAGGCCCAGGAATCTGAATTGCTAGTTCTTCATGATTTAAATTTATTTAAAAAATTTCCTTCATCTGGTAAAGGTTATCACTAATCAATATTATTACTGTCCAGATGTGTATATGCTGAATTTCATTCTAGCCAAGAATAGGAAGTAGAGATAAGGAAAGGAGAGTAAGACTAGTTATTTGCTTGACCTTTGAACAAAGGCAATAGATCCCCGATACTGAGCAGCCACTCATAAACACCTATGGGCTAAACGGGCACAGTTCAGAGAAACAGGAGGGAAGAAAATATGGGATTCTTTATCTCAAATTTTGCCAGAGAAGGCAGTTGTACTATAATCCTGCACCTTCTACTGAAAAGGACATGGTCACTCTTACTCTGGAGTTATTAAAGGAAAGTCATCCTTTCTACCAGAGATGACTTTTTCTGAGTTTCGAAGTGTGGACTCCAGATAACTTTGAGAGTTGCATATTATTTGCAGAAAAGTATTTCAAACCTTAACTTGTTCTAACATATAAACAGAAAGAAAGAGAATGGTAGAAAAGGAACAGGAGGAGGAAGGGGCGGGAGACGAGGGATGGAGGTGGTTACTTCTCAAACTCAGCCCTGAAGCATGCCACTAGTATCTCTCCTCCAGCACCATGAAGTCTCCAGTGTGGTGTGGCTCCTCCATGGCTCTCAGAGATGGAGTCTACAGAATTCTAGTTTCTGCAGTTTATAGTTCAGTGCACTGATTCCCAGGCTCCTCGAAGGAAGAGAGCTCCCAGATGCTGCTGTCCTGCAGTAGTGGCTCAATGTCTTCATCACTGCCTCGTTCTATTGTGTTGGTCAGGCTGCCGCTGATGCTGTTGTTATGTTTTTTAATTCCACTGCCTTTACTGTATTCAGGGATGAATAAGGCAACCAGAAAAGACATAAGAACTATACATGCCCCAAATAAAAACGGTGGGCCTGGGATGACAGCTCCCTGATGGGTGTGGGAAACAAATGAAGAATCTGGTTAGTCTTTCCAATCAAAATTAGTCCTGGACGACCCCAAAAAAGCACACCACTGAGAAGTGAGTTATTTTCTCATAAGCAAATGTTCATTAAGTGTCATAGCAAATTCTAACAGAGCCTGGTGTCTGGAATATGATGGAGGGCAACTAATCACTGCTTTGTGCACCACTTTCCAACAGCTTAACCAAACTTTCCAACAGGTTAACCAAACATGTAAACAACAGTTATTTATCTCTAATCCTGCCCTGTGACCTGAGATCATTAACTATGTACATGAACAGTAATTCCAATTTTGTATAGAAATCTATATTAAATATAGCTTGGAAGGAGGGAAGTAATAGCAAATAAATAGTAGAAAAAGCACTCTAGCTCAAATTCTAGCTGGAATTTTAGGTCATTTCATCTTTTATTTGGCCTGAGCTTCACCAGAGGACAGCATTCTGATCAGAGTAATTATATAGGTGAAAACAGAATCTGAACAAAGTTAAGACAAATCTTTTATATAAGATATTAAATCACTGAAATGATCCCTCCCTAGTCCCAGGAAGCAATGAACATAGCACTTACTACTGTCAAATACAATAGTATTATAAAAATAAGAACACTTTCCAAATTTAAGGTCAGAAGATTTTGCTATAATCAGACACAACTGCTATTGTAAACCTAGACTTATTACCAAATTACCTGCAGGGCAGCATTGTTAGAATTCAATTCCAGTTCCAACTCAGTCAGTTCCACGTGGAACATGTAGAATATGAAGCCATACAGGGCTGGCCCCAGGCCATTACACAGTCCTCTTATTCCAGTTATGATACCTTGGGCAACTCCTAAGTCAGAAAAAAGAGAAGGGAGCCAGTCTTCTCAGATAAGCATCTCAAGACTGGAGACTTAACAGTACTTTCTTACTAATATGAAATACTGATTCTGCTGGACTGAGTAGTCTGGGCTGTGGAAAGGATATTTTAGGGACTTTACCCATCATATTTTCATTCATTGCACAAATGTTTCCTTGGTTTTCTATGTCCTTTTAATGTTGTCCTCACTCAATGTCCTAAGATCTATAGGGTATGAAATGACAGTGATGTTTCTAAAATCCTTTTGAGGCTGAATTCCCTAACAGCAGATCTTCCTATAATCAGGGAATAATAAAAAAGTTTTAATATTCTCCATTTATAGGCAATTTACACTTTTCTGTGGATTGAGATTTTCCTTTTCTACTCACTTAATGGCACTTTTACAATAAAAATCTGCCCTTTGCCTCTTGTATCCCTGCCCATGTGTGAGTCCACAGAGGTCCTGATGCTGTGTGCTCCCAGCACCTTCAGACAGATTCTGTTCCTCACAGTGACCTCCATATTCCAGGTCCATCTCCCTGTACACCTCTACTGAAAAATCCAAGTGCTAATTTCTAGATATCTCTGGTATCTAATGTGGCAGGTCAAAAATTAGCTTGAATCATGAGATGAATATTTCTGTAAATCAAAAATGGTCAAATATAATTCACCCTAATACAGTGTGTTCTAATAAGTTTATATGCTGACATTTAGAAACATCTGTATTAATACATGTAAGCATAAAAAAAGCCAAAGAAAATTCATGCCCTGAGAGATAGGATAGTGTCTCTTAGATGCCAAGGCAATGCCCATCCTTCACAGATAGCTCATGCCTTTACTTTAAGCACAACACCTCCCCAAGGATGCAGTCAGCTAAGTTAACATAACCAGGGTAACACACAGAATTTGTGGTCTTCAAATGATACTGCTATGTTTAAAATAGATAACCAACAAGGACCTACTGTTAAAAAAAAAAAAAAACATTAAAAAAAAGTAGATATGAATAAGATGGCTAATTTCTGATGCGGAAAAATAGTTCCAATGAATAAACTAGCTTTTCCAATCTAGTTTTTAATTGAAACTTTAGAAATATCTCTAAGGCATTAAAATTTTTTTCTTCTAAAATTCACTACTTCCTGACTACAGTCAGGTAAGCCATTAAGTGATGGTGAAAGAAAAGGACTAATTTTGGCAGTAGGAACTGCTTGATAGGGAAGCCAGAGGCACAAGAAGGATGAAGAGTCTAGACAGAGTGCTACTCTACACAGTCATCTTAATTTTGTCTCTCACTCTGCATCCAATTATCAAGAACTACTCAGATTTATTTTTCTTTGTCCACTCAAAGAATCATTTCCTAAATTGAGTAATGGACTTTGAGTGATTCCAAATTAAAGAAATTTCAGTGATTAAATAAAGACCTCATTGTTTTACTAACTAGTCTGTTAAAATATGATTAAAGTCTAGTAAATTCTAACAGTGACAAATAAAAGAGGAGTCAAAACTGAAAAGAGAAAATGGATAACTATCTTAGTATTCTGACCTGCTGAGTCCAGATTTCAAAAATATGATCAAAGATCAAAGTAGGAAGGAAAACAGAATTTTCCTATTTGCCAAAGTAAATAGGTATGATTGTTGAGCAGGACCACATGGCTGTAACCTCTTGCTTTGTTAATGTGAAGAGAGAGTCAGAGTTGCTCATGCTTATGGCAGGTACGTCTCCGTTGAAGGAGGAAAACAGTGACCTCACCTTGCTGATCTGACTCTGCATTCCGAGAGACGAGGGCACTGACTGCTGGAAATGTGATGCTGGACATGGCGGCCACGGTCCCTGCTGCCCACATCATCCTGCAATGACAGGACAGGCTGCGGTCAGGGAGCAGGCCAGCCCCAATGAGCTTGCTGTTCAGAGTACAATCAATGGCAAAAGCACTAAATGCTTTCTGTTTTCTTGTGTTAAGTTGCATTTATTTTTTTCCTCTTTAAAAATGGATTTTTTTTTTTAACCTAGAAGGTTATGCATCTGTTTATACTGATCACTTCACGGGCTGGGAAAGTTTCATTTCTTTATTTTACCTCTGTCAAATCTGTTCTTCTTCCTAGTTTCCCTATTACCGTATTTAGATGCAAGCTCAATGAAATGCAGAAGGATTTCTTGTTCCTATAAATACCACATTTTCACTACCAATTTTCCACTTTTTTCTTTGTACTTCTCAAAGGCTCACCTCCATACTGTCTTTGAGCTGCTCAGTTTTCTACCCCTCAATAAAGTGTTGTGTGTCACCTACAGAAAAAGTTGGTGGCACATAACACTTCAGAGACCTGAAGTTCAGGATGACATCCTGCAGACTTCCAAGTGTGCTTCCTTTAGACCTTTGTTTTTTTCTCAATGAAAGGGACCTACATGTGTGTCAGTATTAGGCGTTGAGTGTGAGCAAAGTGAGGCCCCAACTGGGCTTAAAACCTGCTTGGCCAGACTCTCTGGGGGATGACATGCACGTCCTTACTTAAAAGGAAAAACCCTTTAGGTTGACAGAATCTTTCTAAGGTAGCATGAGTTTGACTGAATCAGCTACTGAATCAAAGTTCATGGGATGAAATTAAGATTTCCAAGAACAAAAAGAATCAACCACTGACCACCTAAAGCATTTCGAGTTCTTCTAAATTGTGTCATCCATTTATGACTGCAAAATGGGGACCAATTCAAATATCTAAAACGGAGATATGGACTCTAGTATTTGGTAGCCAGGCACATAGGGAAACTTGCCACACAACAAAATAGCACTCAAAATTCTTTTTATTTCTTCTTATTCCACAGGGCTTAATTTGACCTTCCTTCCTCTTAATGGGAATCTAATACATTAGGAGTAATAACTGATCAGGATATACAAGATTCTGGAGGAGATCTCAGTGTTCATCTAACTCATATGCTTTGTATTATAAAGGTTATGTCACTGTCCAAAGTCACTCAGCTAATGATAGTAATAAATCCCACCATAATCAGTCATTTTTCCTTGTCTTCTTGTTTTGTTTTTGCCTATAATGTGTTGTCTCCAAAAACTGACAAATGTGTTTAAAAATTAGGCATAAAACTTTTTTTTGGAGGGTCGGAGGAAGTAACAACTCACTGAAAGCCTGCTGAGGTGAAGGCAATCTATACAAATAATCCTAAATTACCAGCTCTACCCTTTCCCAAATTAAGTCTAAACAGTTTTTGAAATGTTGAATACACTATGCCAGTAAAATAACTCCTGCTTCCTTCACATCACACTCAACTAATTCGAGCTCCTCTAAAAGATACATCTGTCTATTAGTTCATAAGAATCTATGGGAGAGGCTTACCATGCCTGAGATCCAAAACCGTACCAGGCTAACTGGAACATCTGAAAACCCAAACCAAGGAGAACGGTGTTCTTATTCCCCAATGACCTCATCAAGATGGTAAGAAAGACCGTCTGCAAAGCAAAGGGGATAATCCTGAGTAATCATATGAATACAAGCACAAGATCTGATGCAAGTTCTGTGGGGAAGCCCATTAATGGTGACCAAGAATCTCAAAATAGCAGACCACCTGACCTAAGACCTTGGAGGCCATGCAGTACTGATGTAGCTCAAAAGGGGTGAAACTTCGGGGCCTTCCCAGACTAACCTGGGCTCAGGGCCTTCGGCCTCCTCCCCAGAAACCTGTTTATCTGGTGCTTATCACTTCCCAAAAGGTCATCACAGCTGTTCAACAGTTACTGTGATTGAGAAGAAAATGCCTCTGTCTCTTTGGAGAAATGCCAATAATTTAACTACCAGTGAATAGCAAACCCCTGATGAACATTTACAGAGTATGTGGGATTTTGGTGGGGGTTAACAGTTTCACAAAGTTGGACTGATACAAATGTGATTTTAACAAATATATACTCTACTAAAAACTTAGGTGATATAGCCTGAAAAGGCATAGGATAAAAGGTGAATCTGGGCTAACTGACTAACCAGAGTTAATATAAAAAACAAGCCAAAACCATAAGCAACTTGAAAGTTTAACATAATTTACATTTGCTGATACAGTTAAAAAAAATAAAAGGCCCTTGGTTTGATGCATTCCTATAAGCCTTGTCAATTCTAATATTTGGGCAAAGCAGTTTTGCAGGCTTCTCATTTCTCTTTGAAAGAGTTATCACAGAAGAATGCTCCACCTGGCCTACCATGCTTTAAAGCAGCATATAGCGGTTCCAGGAAAATAGCCTCATAATAGTCCCATATGATATAGTGAATGCACCTAAGCATATCAATGAATTAATTTAAAGCACATATGCCCTGCCTTTTGTGGTCCTATAATAGATGGGGAAACGTTTAATAAATACTCTTTACTCATTACATATATCCTAACATACTGACTTACCACCATTTCTTCAGTCCTGGGGATAGCAAGGATTGTAATAGTTACAAAATTTCATTTCTGCTTTTCACCTTCATTACTTTTCAATATTAAAATAACATTGAAACATTTTTCTGGTTAATTTTGCAATACTGGAGTTAGATTGTGGCTGGTGGTTGTAAAAGCAAATTTTTATTTGCTGAATTGATCCATTAGAGGTAACAACACATGCTCTACAAAGTATTGAAAAGTTGTGTTAAATTCCTCCTAAATCATAACCTTAAGATTCTATTAAAAATGGAATAACTCTATGGTCTGTATCCATTGTCAGTTTACTGGGTTTGATATTGTACCACAGGACACAAGATGTTACCATGGCAGAGGAGGAGGGGAACTGAGGTAGTGATGCAGGAGATCTCCATGAATATTTCTTTGCAGCTTCCTATGAATCTACAGTTACTTCAGATTAAAAACACTAAAAAAAAAAAAAAGGATGGGTAAAATAACACTCACCTGAGCCACAATAGAAAGAATTCCTACCATAGCTATGAATGCTGCAATTTTAACAGATCCAAAACCTATGACCTGTGGAAATGAAAACACTTTGTAATACAGATATTATAAAAATAAGGAATGTTATGTTCCATTAAAGCCATAAAATAAAATAGTTGAGGAAAGTTCATAAAACCTTGACAATGGCAAATTAGGCAGTGCTCAAAGTTGAACCTATTTAACCAATAATTTATATCTAAATCTGTCATAAGAAATCATTATAAGTGGCACAACTTAATTTAACAAATATTAAATATTAAGATAATATTTTCTATTGTAGGCCTACCTATTTTTTTCATATCCATCCCCATCTGCAACCCACCAAGAGACAAACATAACATTATCAAGCGTTGGAGAGAACATGAAGAAAATGATTCGATTTTTGATGCTGCCAACACAGAGTATGCTCACTGGCAAAGTCAGTGGCTCTCAACTTTGGCTGCACATTAAAATCATGTGGGCAACAGAGAAGGGGAGAAGAGAAGAAGGGAGAGAGGAGAAATGAGATGCTGGAATCCACTTGAGACCAATTAAATCAGACTCTCTGGGCCCAGACACAGGTATGTTTTAAAAAGCTTCCATGGTGATTCTAATTCTAATAGGCAGCCAAAGTTAGCTGGTAATGATTTCTAAGCCTCTTAATCTGAACAGCAGCTCCGAAATGCCTACTAAAACTTTTAAGTTTTAAATATCAAGTTTTTATTTGCCCTATCTATTGAAACTTTATAAAATTCCAAAAAAGCTTTAAAAATTATTGTATACAATCTTCACATTTCATAAATGACCGTGTTGCTTCAAGTTACACAACTAGCTAATAAAAAGAGTTAGAGTTAGAACCTCTGGTTCCCAAACCAGTGCTGCTGACATTAATAATATCCTATTACTCTCTAATCAAATGCAATTTTTAAAAATTGGAATCTATTTCTCAGTCTAATTTGTAAATATATATATATTTTTAATTGAAGTATTGTTGATTTAAAATGCATCAGTTTCTGCTGTACAGCAAAGTGACTCAGTTATGCATAATATACATTCTCTTTTATATTCTTTTCCATTATGGTTTATCCCAGGACACTGAATATATAGTTCTTTGTGCTATACAGTAGGACCCTGTTGTCCATCCATTCTATATGTAATAGTTTGCATCTACTAACCCCAAACTCCCAGTCCATCCCTCCCCACACCCCCCGTAAATATACTTTTTAAAACAGCTTTATTGAGACAGAATTAAAATACCATACAATTCACCCATTACAAGTGTACAATTCAATGGTTTTAGTTTTATATTCACAGAGTTGGGAAATTATCACCATGATCAATTTTAAAAGCTCTCATCACTCCTCAAAGAAACATCGTACCCCATTAGGATTCCCATTCCCCCAGCCTACTCTACCACCTAGCCAGTAATCTACTTTCTATCTCTATGGATTTATTTATTCTGAGCATTTCATACAAATGGAATCATACTATATATGGTCTGGCTTCTTTCACTTATAATGTTTTCAAAGTTCACCCATGTTGTAGCGTGTATCAGTGCTTCATTGCTTTTTACTGCCAAATAATAACATTCCATTGTATAGATATTTCACATTTGTTGATCCATTTCATCAGTTAATAGGCATATGGGTTGTTTTTACTTTTTGGCTACTATGAATAATAATTTGTGTAAGAGTTTTTGTATAGGTATGTGTTTTCAATTCTCTTGGCTATATACCTAGAAATAGATTTGCTGGGAACTCTATGTTGAACACTTTGAAAAGGAGACATGTTTTTTCACTTTCTTCCTTGGACTTTCCCATTTTTCCTACATTATTTTCTATATTAAATGCAAATTTAATGTAATTTAATATATGCATATATAATTTTCTACATTAACCACACTATCTCACCACTCTTCCGTCCGAATCTCCAGCATCCACCCACCATAATGAGCAAAACCAAAAATAAAACTGCTTGAAAAACGTTTTACTTAAACGTGCCACCATATAAAATATTATAGTCTCATACTCTCAGGAAAACTATGAGAATGGAGAATTTAACAAATTTTATTTAAAAATATCTCTAAAAATAGAGGAATTTATCTTAGGAGGAGGCTTGCTCTGACAAAGTGAAGTAAACCATTAGCAGGAGGACTTCTAGTGAAATCAGTAAAAGACCAAGACAGGATTGCAATGGAAGGCAACTCAGGTCTTAGCAATCCCAGAGACCTAAAACAACAGTTGGAAAAGGGAACTTTTTTTTTTAATTGCTGTAAGTCAATTGCCTTTTGGGGAGGACAAAGTGTAATTTTTTTGTGTGCGGTACGCGGGCCTCTCACTGTTGTGGCCTGTCCCGTTGTGGAGCACAGGCTCCGAACACGCAGGCTCAGCGGCCATGGCTCACGGGCCCAGCTGCTCCGCGGCATGTGGGATCTTCCCAGACCGGGGCACGAACCCGCGTACCCTGCATCGGCAGGCGGACTCTCAACCACTGCGCCACCAGGGAAGCCCAAAGTGTAAATTTTTAAAGAGAAAAATCAGAAGGGAGAAAAGATTATTTTGGTTATTGTTTGTGAGCCACCTTGAAGTCTACAGTGGTGTTGAGCTATGGCCTACTACAGATGGCTAAGCAAGCTGGCTGTGATCAGACCCAGGGGTCAGGGCACTTCTGAAATAAACTTTACCTCTCTGTGAAATTTAATGGGTATTATTAAAGATTTAATAAATTCTGTTTCTACTAATTCTCTTTCTGTATAACTCTCAAAGAAATTTTTTCCACAGTAAACATTTTATTGTGTGTTTAAAATTATTGCACTAAAGGTCTCCTGACTACTAATTATATGTCAGCACCTACATTTATAACTAGAAGCAAGTTAACACATTTTTTTTCTCTACAGTGTTTTCCCACAAAACACCTCTAGCCAGATCCCAATCTCTGGTTTTCCTCATGTTCAAAAGCTACTAGGCACTCACTACTCACCTGCCTGAGATAGAGGAAAAAACTTGAATACTGTCCAGCCTCAGGAAGGTATGAAAGAAAAACGGTGATGCAGATTAGTAAGACAGTAGAATCTTTTCCAACTTTCTTCAGTGACTAGGAATAAGCAGAAACAGAAACATATTAAAAGCAAATAGATACTGATGTCACTGATATTCTGGGATATTGGCTGCACTGTTTTGATCTATTAAGGTGGATAACAAAAGTTGAATGGATTATAAAAGGAATTGAGCCTTAACATTAAATCTATCACCATCTCTTTAAGGAGGTTACAAGTCCTAATTTCAGAGGTATGTTTCAAATATTACAGCTTTCTCTCTTTGTTAACAATACTGGTTCACATCCTGAAACAGACCCTGAACGTCCTATGAACAGACCCTGAAAAAACATTGCTCCAGAACCTTTTAAGAAAATCTCCTCTCTCTCTTTCATTCATAATACAACTCCTTTAAAGCCATAAACAGTACAGTGTTTTCATTACACATAAATTTACTCTATTTTTTTAAATGTTAGCATTAAATTTGCCTTTAAAATTGGTAGACAAAAAAGTATGCTCCAGCCATGGGGTCAGTGACGACAAGATTCTCTGACCAGTAACAACTTTTTGAATGTTACAACCTTGTCCAAAATCCTATACTCCTCTCTACACAGGATGTTTGAGTAGACCAAAAGGTGCACCAAAAGTTGTCTACAGAGTGTAGAATTCTGCAGTGCATTCTAGGTGATCATAACTGTAACCTTCACATAATTAAAAGCAAAAGTAGCTAATGTCTATTGGGACCCTGCTATATACCAGACACTAGACTGGTTAATTTATATACATTCACTGCAATCCTCGTAACAGCCCTGAAAAGTAAGCCACAATAGTTCCACTTCACAGAGGAATTTCTCTGTGTAGCTTGACAAGGTGGGAGGTCTGACTGGCTCCACTCCTGGTTTCCTTTTCTCCACACCTACTTCTTGATATCTGACATTACAGCACAAACAGAATGAGCAGGGTCCCCAGGTCATATAATGAGGGAGCTTTTTAGAAAAGAATTTCTCATGAGTTAGTTTTTTTATATGTATTTTTCCTAAAAGGTAAACTTAAGGGAAAAATGCAAATATCAAATCTCTGGTTATATTTTTCCGCACATATTTTCTTCAAGAACAATTTCAAACCAGAGAAGGTGGGGAGAGAAGATTCTTCTTCTCAGTACTTTTTCTAGTTGTTAATGGGATTCCCCCATGACAAAAGAGAAAACAAACTCTACTCAATCTGCAAAAGACAAGTTCAAAGCCTCTGTTCAACGTGGGTGTATGTTAACAACTTAGATAATAACTACTTTAGTCGGTCCAAATGTATTTAACCTTTTTGAATTTAAGTGAATCGAAACAACCTCTTCAAATGGCCACTTTCATTTATTTTGTTAAAAGAAGGATGAAAACAACTATGCAAAAAGAAAAAAACCTTCCTTCCCAAGTCTTCATCAGGGATAAACTGGACATTTCTTGTCTCTTCCCACAGGATAACCACGTTTGACTTAAGAAGTAGCAATTCTATATATTCCTTGGTATACAGTCTACCTCATTCCCTTACTTGCAAATACATTTTTTCTATTTTTACTGGGAAAAAAAAAAATAGATCAACAACTGCTAGGATGCTTGAGGCTGCAGGAATGTTCTTTTATTTGCATGGCTTAGAAAGATATTTAGGAAAGTAAATGTTTTCATGTTTTTATTTACCGCAAAAGGGTCTGCTTGTTTCCAAGAAATCTGAGCTCCCCAGGAAAGAGGTCTCATTTTCTCTGGCAAAGATTCTGGAACAGCCAATAAGATGAAGCAGATGTCCAGAAGAGCCACCACTGTGGCCACCAGCACAACAAGGCTGTCTCCATAACTGGCGGACAGGTATGCTCCAATGGCTGGGCTGCTGACCAGACTGGCTGCAAATGTGGCTGAGACCTATGGAAAAAGCACACTCTCACCCAGGGTCCCATCTGCTGCAGGTGCACAGCTATATTCCTGTTCTCATCCAGGTTCCCACAGGTACATACCTAAAGTCATCCATCCCTGGCTTTAAAAAGACAAAAGGATTGTGCTGCACACAACTTTTAAGAATGAAAAAGAATGAAAGTAATTTTGTTTTAAGGACTTGTTCATAAGCTATTAACTAATTGGAGTTATTCTAGAAAGCTACAAGAATACAAAATAATGATTTGTTAGAAATAAAAATTGTAAAACCTTCCCCATAAATAAAATATACATGTTTTAATCTTCTTTATTTGGGGAATGGGGATGTAGAGAGAAAGGTATGAAAAAAATTTCTGCAGGGTTGATGATAAAATCTACAAATTACTCAGAGACTAGGCTTGATTTCATCTTCCAAAAACATGTACTGTTTCACCATTTCATTAGCACTGAGAGGGGGAAAAATCTCTGGTAATCTTAGAAAAAGCTATAACAACAACAAAAAATCCGAAAAGATTTGTTGAGGGAGATGTCAAAGCTTTTTAAATGGAGAAATCCCCAGGCTAGGGACTTTTGTCATGCTGTCATCCCCAACCTCCACCTAATACCAGAGACCACTGACTCAACTGATCACCCTTGCAACTTGAATCCATGTGAAGCTTCTTCACACTGCTTTCCTACAAGCACGTAGAAAGCTCCCTTTATTCTGAAATGTAATCTGAATGTTCAGAAGCTTAAATGGGCAGTCTCCAAATTATAACCAGACTGAGTGTCAAAAGCACATTTATAATAAGTTGGTTATTTAAACTTCTAATGGATTTTAACAGAAACTACAGAAATCATTATCTATGATTGAAATTATGACTCCTGGGTAGCCAATAACATTTTTTCTTCATCCATCACCCCCCAACTGAATGTGATAATACAACGTATTGGAAATTAGTATTATACTAAAAATATTATAAAAGCCAAAAGTAAAAAAATTTCTGGAGAAAAAAAGGGAGTATAGAGAATTCTAATTTGGGGAACAGGAATTCCCTGGTTCAATATTTATTGAGCATCTACTATGTGCCAGATAAATAAGAAGACAGAGCTCCTGCCCTTCAGGGTTTTTCATTTTATTTAAGAAGATCAAGGCAATCATGTAACTTTATATTATAAATTGCAATGACATGCAAACAGCTATGGGAGCACTCCTGCAGCATCCTCACGTGCTACGGAAGCACTGCTGCAGGGTCCTCAGGTGCTAATACTAACAACATCATACCTGCACAAAATGGGTCATTCATTCATTTATTCATAACAGTTTTCCACTACTTAATCCTTATCAAATTACTGTATGTAAATTGAGAAGATATTCTACAACTCAATATACAAATAAAGAAACAATATATGTCTTAAGTTCACATAGATGAGCAAGAACTGGAAGCCATTTTCCAATTTCTCAAATTAATCTTTCTCACTAAAATGCACAGACTTAGACCTAAATTTCAGCTAAAAGTGCTTCTATAATTCCACAGCATTCCAAGTGTAAAGAATCTAAAGATCATGGAGTATACAGAAGAAAACACTCAATCATTTATTTCGTTATTTGTCAAAGACATTTCTAATTCTACTATCATAATTCTATTCTAGCCAATTGGACATTTTCTAAGATAAAGACTGTTCAATAACTCAAGATTTGGTCATTAAGAACAATGGAATTGGGCTTCCCTTGTGGTGCAGTGGTTGAGAGTCCACCTGCCGATGCAGGGGACACGGGTTCGTGCCCCGGTCCGGGAGGATCCCACATGCCGCGGAGCGGCTGGGCCCATGAGCCATGGCCATTGAGCCTGCGCGTCCGGAGCCTGTGCTCCGCAACGGGAGAGACCACAACAGTGAGAGGCCCACATACCGCAAAAAAAAAAGAACAATGGAATTAAATTATTATCTATATAACAATAATTTAATATATAAGAATACACGATACATCAGTTTTGAACAGAAAATGACTGCCTTCTTTACTAAGCTCCCCCACAAATTTGAAGGGGATACAGTAACTACTTCAGATATAAACAAGAGGGATAAATAATGATTGATTATGAGATTAATGCTCATTATCAATAAATGATGCACTCCAAACCATGGTAAACTTTTAAATTCATCTTTCCCATCCATGTGATGTATCCTGCAACACTGCTCTAAGGGAGAAGTGCTCTATTTTCTGGTATTTCCATAATTCAAACATTTGTACACTGCCATGGAGAAATTACCAAAGGCAGAAATCTTAATGAGAATCTTTAAGTCTTGCAAACCACGAAAAAGACATGAGCATTATTATTTACAAGTCTATGTATCTGAAGACTTGAAAGCTTCATAACTTGACTTAGATGGTACCGCAAGGCAAATTCTCTCAGACACAGAGGGGCAGGCCTATCCCCTCCTCCTAACACAGCCCAATTTGTTTAGGTCCTACAGTGCTCAGGATTTCCTCCTCCCATCTCTCTGTCTACTAATGCCCACCTATAATACCCTAATCTTCCTCCCTCCATTCCCTTAGCGGTCCACTGAAGCAGGTATAACACTTAAAGATCAGTTTAATTTCTTCAAGTATGCAAAAAGTAAAACATAATTATTATATACATGTAGTAATAGTGAGAAACAACAGGAATTTAGTGGGAAAAAATCTGTTATTAAAATATTTAATAATGAATACTCTGAGAGCCAATTTAATCATGTGGAATATGGAAATGAAAATAAAAAGGTTAGTCACCAAATTTCAAATATCAGAAGGGGACAGGGAGCAGCAGTGGTTTCCTAATTGTTTTATTTGATTAGTTACATTGCTCAATAAATATTTGTTGAATGAGTTTCTGAGAATCTATGGCCCCATGAAATTCTATGTAAAATGTTGCATCTTTCTTAAAACTTAAAGCAGCCTACTTGCTTAGTTTGTGTATTTATCTAAAATCCCTCTTTAACACTCAATACGACACGAGTGAATAAATCTAAAGGATGACTTCACCACAACAGTCTCTCAATGAGCATTAACTTAAATTCATTATTGCAGCCATTGAAAGAAATTACCACTTTTCTTTGTTTACTGGAGGAGTTTCAGTAAGGAAGATATACATATATATTCTTTAACAGATCTCAAAATGCTTCTTAGAATTTCAGCTAGACTTGATTGACAATCCTATAATTAACTGGCAATAAATCCTCCTATATCTGTAAGGTAGCCTGCAAGCTTTTTTTCTTTTACTTTTTTCAGGTTTGTCATCTCAACATCTGACATGTAGAGGTAAATGTAAAGGTTAGCCACTGGCCAAATCCTGGGTCCTGTGACCAAGTCCAGGAAGCCTTACATGCTGGCTGAGGGCACACTTCAGTAGGGCGCTCCTCTCACTAACTTCTCTCAACATACCTACGAACAGCCATTATTATAATTGCCATTTTACAGATGAAGAACTGAGCTGGAGACAGGGGAACTAAGTCATGATCACTTTGGTTCCAGAACTCTCTCTCTCTCTGAAATCTTTCCTAAGTACGACTGCTTAGCACAACAGCTTCATGAGGGGTTTTTCTGGTGGAAGCAAGGAACAAAAATCGAACAAAATTGGAGGGAAATGAGTGTTTTCTGTGATGTTGAGAAA
Organism: Pseudorca crassidens; assembly: GCF_039906515.1. Lineage (NCBI taxonomy): Eukaryota > Metazoa > Chordata > Mammalia > Artiodactyla > Delphinidae > Pseudorca > Pseudorca crassidens. Next base: position 91,766,785 of record NC_090302.1, read on the forward strand.
AGCTGCACAAGTGTGATAAATGAGGCTTCTGGCACCCCTCAAATCTGCTGACCGACCCTGAGAGCCCACCTTGAACACCCTGCCTTCTTTGAAGCCTTCCTATCTGCTTCTCCCTCTATCCTCCTCCGCAGCACTCTGGAGATGCCCCTGTTTTAGGACATGACATGAGAAACGTTCAGGGAAGGAGGGAAGAAGGAAAGGAGAGAGCAAGTAATAGCTACAGGGTAAGTGGGGTCGAAGGAGAAGTTTTTAAACTACTGATGTCTAAAGTCAACAAAGTAAAAATTGCTGTTGTGTTCTGTGGAACAGCAGTGACTGACTTATATGTCCATCATTGATCCATACAATTATTCATTCAGTCAACACTGAATGACTACTTACTGTCTTCTAGGAAGTGGGATTTAAAAGAAAAAGTAAGACTCAGGAGAGAAGTCACCTGAGTTTCTGGCATTCAATCCCCCTCCAAACATTCAACAACCCAGCCAGATCATCTTTCTTCTTCCATCTTCTTACTATAAACATTTCAAACACAGGAAAGTGGAGAGAAGTGCACACTGCACACTGAAGGGGAGCAGAATAAGCCACCCCAAAATGTGCCACTTTGGCATGTAGATTGTTTTTAGCTGAAGGCAATTAAGACCCAGGAGACTCAGGAAAAGCTTTTTACCTTTCCCTTAACAGCCTAAAAGAATTTAGACAGGAGGCCTATGCCAGGAAGAGAGCAAATAGTAAAGATAACTTTTTATATCAGACTTATCTGCATGGAATGGCAAACATTTGTTTACCAGATATTTGCTCTCATCTTCCTGTGAATTGTCTTCCTTCCCTTTGAAGCCCCAGACCCCTACCCTCTTTCTCCTTAGCTCAGGATGGTATATAAGCCTCAATTGCCTGACTTTCCTTGAGTATCTCACATCTTTGTGGGACTCCCATACAAATGAAATTAAATTTGTTTTTCTCCTGTTAATCTGTCTTACGTCAATTTAATTATTATGCTGGCCAAAGAACCTAAAAGGGAAGAAGGGAAAATTTTTCCTGTCCACACCCAATTACCCCAAGAGGTTCACACACTGAACACATACCCACAAATGCTCGCCTGTCATCTTTTCCCCTTGAACCACTTAAGTAATTTTCAGAGTTGTGACACTCTGACCTAAATGGCTTCAGCCTGCCATCTTCTACAGGTCTTTCTTCCCCTATGTAACCACAGTGCCATTACCTTGCCTAAGAAAATTAGAAATGATTGTCAATTACCCAAAAAAGTTCTCCTATAACTTTTGTTTTACACTCAGCAATTATTTGCTGAATGAATGTAGTCCTTTTTCTGTAGTACCATGTCCCAAATAAGTGCCCGAGTCACACAACTAGCAATACAGTAACAATGGATTAACATGGCTGAGGTTTTATCACCTCTCCAATTCTTATTAGGTACACAGAGACCTATGATCGTAGCACTTGTTTACTGTTATGTTTCCTCAAGAGATTAGCTAACAAGAAACAAATCAAACCAACTTTAGAAAAACTTTGCAACTGACAACTCAACACATCCTGCCAATCTTACAACACTAAAACCAGAAAATAAATTACTAGCAATTTCTATCTTGCTATTTTTAACTTCTCATAAGTCTCCTTTTTCATTTCAATTGCTTTGGATTTTCTTTTACATAAGTCAATATTTAACACTATTTTAATAAAATCTCACTTTCCAGTGAATTTTTAGTAGAATGTTCATTATTTCTCTGATTAAAAAACAATCTATTATCTTACCCATCCATAAGCAGTACTTCGCTCATGCTCCTGAGTAACATCAGCTACATAGGCAAATATCACAGAGAACGTGACTGAGAAGACTCCAGACATGGAAATCATTGCAAAATACCACCTATAAAAAGATTATTTTAAACACCCATGAGAGAGGTAGTGTATACACACTTCTATAACCAAAGCCAAAGATACCATGTAAAGACTATAAACCAACAAATAAATTTAAAAAATACATGTATATTTAAAGATATAGAGGACAACTAATAAAATTATAATCAAGATGGAGAGGAAGGAGAAACATACTAATTTTGTCATTGTTCAAGGGGTTTCAGTAAATGCAGTTTAAAAAAATGAAAGAGTAAGGGTATGCAGTAAAGTTATACTTTTAAAGGTAGCCAGAACAGAAATTAAAACTTTCTAAACTTCCTAGCTTTAGCTAAGAATAATACATATACACAAAAGCAGGAAGCATTTTAAAAATTAATGTAATTAAGACAAAAAATTTCTATCATATGCATAGATGCTTAAAAAATCTAGTTAAAATATTAGCAAACAGAATCTCACAGAAAAGTAGGGTTTAATCCTAGGAGGTAAGGATGTTTCAATATTAGAAATCTATTAATATGCTTCATCATGCTGGTAGATCTAAGAAGAAAATTCAAATGATCTCAACTGATGCAAAAGGCATCAATAAAATTTGACATTCAACCTTGATTTTAAAAAAGAAAATCTCTAAATAAAATAGGAACAAGTATTTTTAAACCCAAAAGGCATTTTAATACTCAATGATGAAACATTATATTTCCTTCATATATATGAGGTAGATAGGTCCTAGATAGGTCCATAATCATTACTTTTATTTAACATTATTCATTAGTCTACACAAGTAGCAGAAGCAGCAGCATGAAAACTGGAAGAGGGCTTCCCTGGTGGCGCAGTGGTTGAGAGTCTGCCTGCCGATGCAGGGGACACGGGTTCGTGCCCCGGTCCGGGAGGATCCCACATGCTGTGGAGCAGCTGGGCCCATGAGCTGTGGCCGCTGGGGCTGTGCGTCCAGGGCCTGTGCTCCACGGTGGGAGGGGCCAAAGCAGTGAGAGGCCCGCATACCGCAAAAAAAAAAAACAAAAAAAAAAACAACAACAAAAACTGGAAGAGAAGAGGTAAAATCATTTAAAGATCTGAAGAAAATAATTTTAAGGTATTGAGAGGACATTAAAAAAAAACCCTAATTCATCAGAAAAGCATGACTTGTTCTTGGACAGAAAGACTCAATACCAAAAAGTATTTTATAAAAATTTATCTGGTAGGAAATAAAATGATTCATTATAGATAGCCAACACATTTGGAACATGACAAATGTTGACCTAAAATTTCTATCAAATGAGAGTATTTTCACATGAGCACCCCCTCCAAAACTATTAATTGAATTTAAAAAAAAAACCCAAAAAACTGAAACACAAAAACCCTCCATTCTAAAGTATGTTCTTCACATAGGAATAGCATCTCAGCAACAGGAATTTTGGCCAAAATACCATCCTCTGTACTCCAGAAAAACTAAGTTACTGCTCAGGTGCAAATTCCAACCCATTTATTAACTAAATAGCCTTGGTTACATGCTAACTATTCTCTCCTTATTTATCATGAAAAAATGAGATCAAATTAAAATTCACATTATGATTTAGAATAGGTTATTGGTCTTAATACAGTACACACAAAAGTGACTCCTGCCTTTTGATATAAACTATGTTCATGTCAGTGCCCTAGAGCAATGAGTTGACAAAAACAACATATTTTCAAAGTCAAATGAGCCACAATTGAGTGAGTACAGGGATTGTCTGCCCCCTCCCAGGACCCAATCTTGTAACTTACCTCATGGCAACAATAGCTGCCCTTAGAGACATCTTTTCTTTCTATTTCTTCACCTAAGTGAAGAACTTAGGTGGGCATGATGGCAACTGCCTACTAGCTTTCAGTATTACCGAAGAGTTCAAATGAAAACACAGGTACAACTGTTTTGCAAAGGTTAAAAAGCACACTGCAGGTGTACTGTCCACATGTGACCCAAAACAGACAGTCATGATGGAGGACCTAGCCACTCACCATGGACTAATCCTCATCAGTGGAATTGGGAAGCAGGTGAAGAAGACGGTGCCGAGGAGAAAGGGCTTCCTTCCCCACACATCAGACAGCGCACCTATGAGTGGGGCGCTCAGAAAAGAGAGCAGGCCCTGGAGAAGAAAGCAGAAGCAAAGGTCAGATTTATAATGTGATCCCCCAACTACTTGTAATTCTTATTTTCTAAATGTATTTCTAAATGCTCCAATTCATTTCAGTGGCTCCAAAACAGAGTAATTTGAAACATTAAATATAACCTGTCATTAAAAAAAAAAAACTAACAAAATTTTTAAGCGTGCTGTTTGAGAGGGAAGAAAGGGATAAGAGCTCGTTTTCTGGGAGAAACTGGAAAAGAGAGGTGATGTAAAATATATACACCCACAGTTGGCCCATAACGTGAACACACACCAAGTGTATGGAAAGAAGCCAGACACTTAATTCATTTTAATAAATATGTATACCATATCTATCACGTGCAAAGCTCTGAATTAACCGAAGTGAAGACACTCAAATGAATACACACCTTCTGCTCTCAAAGGGATAAACTAATAGGGATAGCAGGATAAGTATGCATATACTAAATGTCCATAAGAAAAGCAAATTTTCTTGGCATCAAATTTAAAGTTCCATTTGCCTGGTGAACTTAGGACAGAGATAATGCAAGTTGCATAAGATTTGAAAAAAGAGTTGAGGCTAAGGGGAAGCAAGAACACCACACATAAGCAAAGGAAGAAACTCACATTTACCACTTCCTCACAATTTGCCAGTCACTCTGCTGGCTGGCCACTTCCGTATCTATTTCCTTTTTGAAATCAGGGCCCTTTGAGGTGGCCACAGGCTTGCCTCTCAGACCCTGTTGGTGCTATCATCCTCCCTTTACATGCTCTGTCTGCACACATGGCCACCACCACCTACATTATGAACAGCTTTGCAATATCTCTTCTGAGCTCTGTGCCTATAGCCAAATGGACTTCCCTATTTCGACATTTAACATGCACACTGTTCCCTATAAACCTGACCAAACACCCACACTTCCCATCTTTGCTAAGAAGCTGTCCAAAGCTTTCCCATCATCCCTCCACTCCCCAAGGCGGTTTTTCAGACCATTCTCTTGTAATGATTTCTCTTTATCCATCCCCTGCTGTGTGACACTGTTCAGCATTTCTTGCCTGGATTTAAATAAAACTGCTTTCTAACTGCTTCCCGCCCCTGGTCCTAGTTCCCTCCAATCTGTCCTCCACATACCCCCAAGAGAACCTTGATGAGCTGCAGACTTCCGTTCTTTGATCCTTTGTTTAAAACTCTCCACTGTGCAGAGTTGAAATTCTTTAGCAGGTATTTAATAGGTGAAATAATGAGTGTCTGAACTTTGCTTTTAAATACTACAAATAGAAACTAGGTGATAAGTACATGGGCGTTTATTACATTATTCTCTCCTTTTGTGTATTTGAATTTCATAATACATTAAAAAAATTCCTCAGCATAGCATACAGGTAGAACACTCCAACATCTATCACCTAACACACATCCTCTATGTTTTGTCTATATACAATACTTCTTAGTTTTCTGAACATATACAACATTGTGTTCCTTTGTGCCAAAAGGCATTGCAAAGGCCCTTGTTGTGCCTGTATGCTTCCCACACTTGGACCTGGTAAACTACTAGTCATTCTTCTCAACTCCGAGCAAGAAGCACCTCTTCCTCTATTTTCTTAGCTACTCAAACAGAATTAATCACACTGGTTTTTGAGGGGTGCAAAACAAACAACCCTCCCCCCCAACCTGGTACATATTGCTTCTATTATAACTGTAACACTCTATTACAATTACTTGTTATTTGTCTATCTTCTCTATTGGATTAGAAATTGAGATTAAGGTCAGAGGAATGGTTTCTTTCCTTCTCTGTACGCTTGATGCCTATCACAGGGTCTGGTAATAAGGGCTTTCAAAGAGGTTTGGTAAACTGAATAGAACTTTTAAGAGCAAATCAACTCACAGTAGTTTCCAAGGTCACATGGCTGAGAAGAAGAATAGGATTCTAATCCCTTATCAGTCACCAGTAAACTGATGTAAGGGGAGGTGAGAGAAGACTCAATGGAGGGCAGGCAAGTTGAGGAGAAAAGCATTTTGGCTCCTCTGAAATAAAATATTAACCCTACCCAGGCATCAAACCTTGTAATTTATAAGCCACAGTGGATTTCCAGGGCATTTGGTCTCTTCTTGCATCAAGACAGTTAAATGATCTCCTTTTTAACTAAGAGCTAAACGACTGCAGAAGCAGGGCTTAAATTCACGACTTGCAACTATCAGTTTCATAAATTTTAGAAACGAAAATCTTTTACGTTGCTTTAAAATTCTCTAAAAATATCAGGGCTTCCCTGGTGGCGCAGTGGTTGAGAATCTGCCTGCCAATGCAGGGGACACGGGTTCGAGCCCTGGTCTGGGAAGATCCCACATGCCGCGGAGCAACTAGGCCCGTGAGCCAAAATTACTGAGCCTGCGCGTCTGGAGCCTGCGTTCCGCAACAAGAGAGGCCACGAGAGTGAGAGGCCCGTGCACTGCGATGAAGAGTGGCTCCCATTTGCCGCAACTAGAGAAAGCCCTCGCACAGAAACGAAGACCTAACACAGCCATAAATAAATAAATAAATAAATAAATAAATAAAATTTAAAAATATCAAATGCCTGAGTTCTTGGCATATCAAATACCAGTTCAGTATAGAACTGGTCAAGAAAAATACGTAAAGAAATTTAAGAGGACAAGGCAGTTGAAGTAACAACCACCACAAAAACAGTAATAAAAACTCTAAACACAAAGAACCCTGGAAAACTTTTTGGACAGTTCTGATTTTAGATTTCATACAATGCTTTAAGCTATAGAATGCATGCCATTAAAACAAAGGATATGAGAAGGCCAAGCACTGAAGTTTTATTTAAAATAATGTAGTTTTTACAGATAAAAGATACTGCTATCTAGATTCTGGATTTAAGTTGTAATTTAATCTATTCATTAAATAATTATTATTTAAATAAAATTCTCAGTGACAACAGATGTTGAAAATACCCTCTGGGAGAACCTACATTTTTATTAAGATGCTAAAATTCAATCTAATAAATACTTGCCTCTTTGGAAAACTTGTATTTCTTAAAAATCAAAGACTTTTTTCTGTCCCAGAGTTATTTCTTCACTACCCAATCTAGCCCTAGATCCTATCAGACCACATTATTACAACAGTAGATTAAGAAGGATATCTGTACCTTGATTAGGCAAGTACTTCATCAGTCCTAAAGATGCAGAGCATAATTTGCAAATGAGAACAAAATGTTTAAAAATTAAAACGAGACTGACATCAAGGCCCTAGCCTTTAACACAAATACAGTTGATTCTCATTATTCACAGAATTAGAGAACATGGAACCATTGTTGATAGAGGAAACACAAGGTTGGGTTCTTGCAAGCCTCTGGTCACATAGTTTCATTAACTGATCAATACCTAACATTGATTAATGTGTGTTTCTGTTTAAAGATGCCTTATTTAATATGTATATTGTTGATTTATTAACAATGAAGTTTCAGCTGACAGCCCTATGACTCATGTCTGAATGAGGCTTATCTAACACAGTATTTTCTCCATAAGGTACATCAAGGCCCTCCTGCATTTAGAAATACTTGACAACACTTTGGCACTACACTTGGGGCCATTTTAAACAGAGAAATTGTCAACAAAAGGAACAAAAATGCAAAATATATGGCATTACATGGACTGCAAAAAGAACATGTTTATAGTATGAGACCTGAAACAAGAAGAGAGAATGTCCCCTTGTTCAACCTCAGCTGGAAACTCGCAGTTGGGCAACTCAAATTCCCTCCTTATGCCATACATAAATGAACATGGAAGCACCGTATTGATTTGGGGGTTACAAATAAATTTAGCGAGTAGGCAGATCTGCAAATATGAAATCCGGGAAAAATGAGGACTGAATGTACTAAGCCATGCTATCGTGGCCCAACGAATACTGGATAAAACATGGTGTGTAGGAGCCTAGGTGTGGATGGCAAAATTAACCAACAGTTAATACGTCACTTTTGTAAATTAGCTTCCCAGTCCAACAGGTTTTTAAGGTGGCATAATTAATTGGCCAGTAATTCTGACATGGCCTTACAGGCTCTAATTTGACAAAACAGCAATTAAAGCTTATTGTTCAATTAAATACAATTATCCAATAAACTTTTTAGAGCATACAAAGAATAGCAAATACAACTCATCTGAAGCAAAAGTACATGAATTTTATACTTTATATAGCCATCATAAAAGTTTTAAGCGTAAGTTTTCCTTAACATATGCAGTTGGCAAACATTTGACTAAAATAATTAGGTCAAAACCCTTAACAAGTTTTAAAGCTAAAATTTTTTTTCCTTCAAATATTTTAATTAACTTTACAACTGAGTTTGAGGGGGCAATGGTACCACCAATGAAGAATAAAGTACAGTTATTTAACTACTTCTGAAAATTTTCATTTTTCCATGAAAAAGTTCGCATCTTATAACAAGTATCCTTTTATAAGTATCCTTTATAAGCCGCAAGGAACCTGCAACATATAGACATAGTTTATCCCAAAATTATATTCATTCACTTTGATTTTTCATGCAGTATTTTACTAATAATGACTTTCATTTCTTTCACTTCTTAAAAGGACATCAAAGAGAAAATTTCACACTAATGGAATTGTGGTTTTTATTTACATAACTGACAAATGCAAATCCTTTCACATAAAATAACTGTACTAAAACAGGGGTCACCTTTCAGACCTAGGACCCAGTAAGACCCTGTACAGTACACAGCTTCCCTTCCCAGGGTGCATAACAATCAGTTTAACAGGGCAAATGAGAAATATGATCCACAAAATGACTTTAGTTCAACTGAAGTCCGGGAAAGGGAATTTGTGAAGCATGAAGGTCTAAGAACAGCTGGTAATCCTGAGACTTCAAGGAAAGAACAATATGGGCAAGAGGGCTGGAGTGTTTTCTTTTGATAAGGGGAGAAAAGGGGATGGATGTAGGGAAGATCCACTGAAAGCAGAAAGAAAAGCATATGAAAGTGCAATTAAATTTAATTAAAATATAAAGAAACAGACTGTCACAGGCTTTCCCTTAATCTTAGAAGTAGTAGGGCCATTACTTCAAATTGATTACAAGAAAGAATAACAGCTAGCATTCCTATATGCCAAACTGTTCTATGCCTTTCACACAAATGTCTTACCTTCTGAGATGGGTACTATTAGGGTAAGTAGCCTAAGGCTCACGGCTCATAAGCAGTAGAAGAGGGATTCAGCTCAGGTGTGAGGTGGCTCTAGGACCTGAGACTAACCCATAAGCCCATAATTCAAACCAATTATTACACTTTTTTTTTTTACTGACATTTTAGTGGCTCTATCCTGAAGCATATAAAGTACTAGACTTATCTACTTGTGAATTCTCTTAAACATGTTTTAATAAATGGATAAATTAGCAGCTTGTTATAAAAAACTATTTAAAATTTATGAAGTCATCTCTCTCAAGTAGGTTGTTTTAACAATTTTATTTACAGATAATTAAAAGGATATTAAAAGGACAAGTTCCTGTCCAAATTAAGAAAGCAAGAATTACTGTGTGTGTGTGTGTGTGTGTGTGTGCGCGCGCGCGCAAAGCACTTCGGTACTTAGTAGTCCTAAAGAGTAGCTATAAGAGGACTTTAAAGGTATCTTGTTTTTTATTTTTAATTCTTAGAAACATCAGCCAACAGTTTCTCTGTGTGCTTATGCTATGCGCTGCTTCATAATTTAATTCATTAAATAGCAGGATGAGACAGCTCAGCAGCAATTCCCAGGATTAGAGAAACTCTTGACATATTAAATGTCCCCGGATGAGTGTCCTGGTAGATCTACATGGCCATCTCCTTGATCAGACTTGACCATCAAGTCTAGACTAAGAAGCAATGCATGTGAACTTCTGTGGCCAAGCCCTGGGATGGACTGCTGGGTCTTCTACTTTTTTGCCTTTCCCACCCCTTGCTGTGAAGTCAAAGCTAGACAAGATTAAAGCTGCATGCTACAGAGGCATCTTCTTCATATCAATTGATCCAGGTGTAAATCAACCCTGGGCATCTGGCCCACTTAGTTTTAGTTTGGGACACTGATGAAGATATCTAGTTTTGTATTAAATATAAAACATGCTAAAGAAGGAAGCTTCAAGAAGTTTCAAGGTAGACATTGGGCAATCAGACCAGCTGGTCTTCATGAAAAAATGATTACAGTCACTCTATCTGCTCATGTTAACCAGCAGTAATACCTAGACTTCATCTACTAAGTCAAACCACAGCATCTCAGTCTGGTTATACTTCCAATGAAGTGTAGCCAAAACTATAATACTTTAGTGGTTAATTTTATGTGTCAGTTTGGCTAGGCTATAGTACCGAGTTATTTAATCAAATACTAGTGTGGGTGTTGCTGTGACAGTATTTTGTAGATGTGGTCTAACATCTACAATCAGTTGGCTTTAAAGTAAAGGGTATTCCCCTCAATAATATGAAAGTCTTGTTTAATCAGCTGAAGGGCTTAAGAGCAAAATCTGAGGTTTCCAGTAGAAGAAAGAATTCTGCCTCAGGACTGTAGCATTAACTCCTGCTTGAGTTTCCAGCCTGCCAACCTGCCGTACATATATCAGACTTGCCAGCCTCACAATCATGTGAGCCAATTCCTTAAAATAACCCTCTTTATATATATTCTATTGGTCTTATTTCTCTGGAGAACGCTAACAAAACTTCTTATTGCTAGTCACATAACAATGTCTACCATATGTTTCAATTCCATAAAAATAAAAACTGCTATTGAAAAATGTTTGGAGAATAGGACTTTCAAAATCTGAGAAGAGGGATCAAGTGTGAGTTTTTCCCTTTATAATTGTTAAGATGAACAGGTACTTAACTTAAACTAATAATCATTAAAATGAGGGGATTATCATAAAATGAAGTACATCATTTAAAAATAAAGAACTGAACAATCCTCATTAGAAAAATAAACAATAAACAAAGAACTTGAAGGCACTTCATAAAAGTAGCCAGCAAATAATGTAAAAATACCCAACCTCACTTGAAATCAAAGAAATAAAATTACATTGAGACATCATTTTCAAGCTTATCAGATTAGTGAAGATCTGAAAAGTAATACTTGTATTAGAGCATGGTGAAACAGATACACTGTTGATGGACGTGTGAAATGGCACAACTGCTCTAGGAGATAATGTGGTACTATATATTCAAGATCTTTTAAAATGCCCAAACTTTTCTACTCACTAGTTATACCTTTACAACTCTAATTTTTTGGGAAACAATAAAAAATGTAAAGATTTATTTAAAAAAATTTGTTACAGGGGCTTCCCTGGTGGCGCAGTGGTTGAGAGTCCGCCTGCCGATGCAGGGGACACGGGTTCGTGCCCCGGTCCGGGAAGATCCCACATGCCGCGGAGCAGCTGGGCCCGTGAGCCATGGCCGCAGAGTCTGCGTGTCCAGAGCCTGTGCTCCACAACGGGAGAGGCTACAACAGTGAGAGGCCCGCATACCGCAAAAAAATAAAAATAAAAAATAATTTGTTACAGAATTATCTTCAGTAGTTTGAAATTAGAAACCACTTATACAAGGAAATGGATAAATTATAGCATATTCATACAATAGAATAGTATACGTATAACCACTTCAAATACAGGCAGTTTTTGCTTTGCATGGTAGTACAGGACTGAAAAAAAATGTGCAAGCTGAAACCATGTAAAGTGATTTTAATCAATGGGAAAAACTGATTTATTCTACGACATTTAGAAATTTTTGTCAGAACACTGAAAACTTTTACTATCAGTTATACATATTTAGTGAAATGAAAAAAATAGTAAAACTATCAATAGTATGTATTTAGTACACTGTAATTTAAAGAATTAAAGTGTTTTATTTCTTTGTAAAAAACTTATCAAGAGTCATTTGAACAGTGCTTGTCTTCTTTGTAAGGCATATAATGTATGATGCACAGTATCTTCTTTGCTTTGGAAAACTGTCACACGCCTTTTTAAGTTTGGATCAGCTTCCAACATTTATCCTTTGTGCTTTCAGTGTCATGCAATATCATCTCTGAGAGCTCTTTTATTTTTTTAAACATCTTTATTGGAGTATAATTGCTTTATAATAGTGTGTTAGCTTCTGCTTTATAACAAAGTGAATCAGTTATACATATACATATGGCCCCATATCTCTTCCCTCCCGTGTCTCCCTCCCTCCCACCCTCCCTATCCCACCCCTCCAGGTGGTCACAAAGCACCAAGCTGATCTCCCTGTGCTATGTGGCTGCTTCCCACTAGCTAGCTATTTTACGTTTGGTAGTGTATATAAGTCCAAGCTTTTTGCTGGCATCACTTCCTCTGGGACATCTTTATCCTTTTCATCACAACCATTTTCCTCATTTATGCTGATAAATTTATCTTCACTAAGTTCCTTTGGCTACACATCTAGAGTCTCTCCAACCAGCTGGTTCTTCTATAATTCCTCTGAGGTTCTATATGAATCCCACTTCCAGCATTATCATTATTTATTTCTTTATTGCATTCTCATCCTTGTTGGCCAATTCCTTCTTTCAATGATCCATTTTTGTAAACTGTCATGTGGGTTTCTCACTGGATCAAGGAGGCAACACAATGGCATGTTTTGCTGTACGTGCATGAACTAAGATGCACAGTGACTGGTCACCAACACTTTGAAATGCGTGACTGGTTATGATGTGCATCTGTTATTTATGTAGTGTTTTGTGGACTGAGGAGTTAGCAGCAGTTTGTATTTCATGCAGCTTCTCAGTTAATACACCAGGTAACGGAATTCTGCATCGTGCTGAATTGGGAGACTCATGTTATATAACCGAACTGTGGTAACTGAAATTTGTGCATATTGGAACATGCAAGAGGGGGCTGCCTGTATTTTATGTAGTTTTAATGTTATGGGGAAATTACTATGATATAATTAGTTACCGCTGATACAAGAAAAAAAAGATACACAGTTAAAGTCTCTGAGTAAGCTGGATCTTGACTATATAAAAATGCATAGAAAAAGACTGGAAAGAAATGTTATTTCAATAGTATTTACTTAGTGCCTACCATGTGCCAAGAACTGTTCTAGGTGCTGGGGACAGCAATGAGCAAAGTGGACAAAAATTCATGTCTTTAAGAAACTTCCAGTCTAAAAGAGGAGGGGGGATGAGAACACATAATAACAAGATAAGATAAAGCAAAATATACAGCATGTCAGAGGTAAGATAATGCTTTGAAGAAAAAGCAAAGAAGGGGGATTGGAAGTGATGAGAACTGGACACATTATTCAAGATGGTAGTCATTGAAGGCTTCACTGAAAAATGACATCTGGGTGAAGAGCTGAGGGGTCAAGGAGTGAAGCCTGCCAAAATCTGGGAAAAGCAAGCAGAAAAAACAGTACCTGCAAAGCCCTCAGGCAAGCACTGGCTGAGGAAGCTGTGGCTGCGCAAGGTCAGCAGGAAGTGGAGGAAAGAACAGGGATGACACCAAAGGAGAAAACAGGCTGTGGGTGGGGTTGATTAAGAAGAGTGCCACAAACTGGCTTATATTTTATCATGATCTCTACTGAAAGGAGACCAGGTACTGTTTTGATTATAGTTCTATTTTGAAGGTAGAATCACAGAACTTGCTGATGGATTGGGTTTGGGATATGGAAGAGAAATAAGACTGATTCCAGGAATTTTGGCATGAGCAAGAATGGCATGACCAGTAACTGATATGAGGAAGACTTGTGGGTTGGTCAGGCTGGAGGGGAAGACCAGGATCTTAGTTTTGGAGCTGTTAACTTTGAGATACTTATTAGGCAAGGAAATAGAGATGTCAATTAGGCAACTGGATAGACAAGTCTGAAGTTCTGGCCCAAGGTCGAGGAAGATATTTATTTGAGAGTTGAAAGTGAGTAAGTCTGACGATACCACCAAGGGAGTAAGTGTAGAGATAAAAGAAATTGTTGTCCATAGCTTCAGCCACCCATCTGTCAGAAGTCTAGGAGATGAGGAACATATATTACTTGCCAGAAACAGGGTTAAGAAAGAAGTTAATTTAAAAACATAATTTAAAAAAAACTCAAGTTACCATATAACCCAGCATTTCTACTCCTAAGCATGTACCTAGGATGAAGTGAAAACATATGTCCACATGAAAACCTGTACACAAATGTTCACAGCAGCATTAGTCACAATAATCAAAAACTAGAAACAGGACTTCCCTGGTGGCGCAGTGGTTGAGAGTCCGCCTGCCGATGCAGGGGACACAGGTTCGTGCCCCGGTCTGGGAAGATCCCACATGCCACGGAGTGGCTGGGCCCGTAAGCCATGGCCGCTGAGCCTGCGCGTCCGGAGCCTGTGCTCCGCAACGGGAGAGGCCACAGCAGTGAGAGGCCCGCATACCGCAAAAACAAACAAACAAAAAACTAGAAACAACCCCAAATGTCTATCAACTGATAAACGGATAAACTGTGGTATATCCATACAGTAAAATATTATTTGGCCATAAAAAGAATGAAGTACTACTATGTGCTACAACACAGGTGAACCTTGAAAACATTATAAGTGAGGGAAGCCAGTCACAAAAGAACATACTGTATGACTCTATTTACATGAAATGTTCAGAAGAGACAAATCTATAGAGACAGAAGGTAGACTTGTGCTTGCTTAACACTGAAGAGGTTAGGGGGAAATGAGAAATGACTACTAATCAGTACAGGATTTCTTTCAGGGGCAATGAAAATGTTCTAAAATTGTGTGCTGATGGCTGCACAACTTTGTGAATATATTAAAAACCACTGAATGTACATTTTAAGTGGGTGACTTGCATGATAGGTGAATTATATCTCAATAAAGCTGCTGAAATAACCAAAAACAAAAACAAACAAACAACTCCAAAACTAAAACTGGAGAATTCACAAAACAGAACTGGTTACTCTTGCATCCTTAATTGATGCTCACCCCAAATCTAAACCTTCTCTTCCATGCATTATGACAGTAAACTTAAAAAGTAAAAGTTAACTGTAGAAAATCTACAAAGATAAACAAAATACATAAAGAAGAAAATTAAAAATCATCCATAAATCCACATACTTTCAAATTTCAGGTTTGAAATCATTTTTTCCCCCTGCTTATTTACATTTATTTTGGTTAAAACACACTTGAAACCATACTGTATAGTTGTATATTCTTTTTGTTTCACACATTACATGGTGTTCTTCAAAAACATGTTCTTTATATGCCTGTATTACATTATATGGCTATACCACAACTTTTTTTTTGTTTTTGTTTTTGCGGTACGTGGGCCTCTCACTGTTGTGGCCTCTCCCATTGCGGAGCACAGGCTCCGGACGCGCAGGCTCAGCAGCCATGGATCATGGGCCCAGCCGCTCTGCGGCATGTGGGATCTTCCCGGACCGGGGCACAAACCCGTGTCCCCTGCATCGGCAGGCGGACTCTCAACCACTGCACCACCAGGGAAGCCCCCACAACATATTTATTCTTTTAATTTTAAGGCATTTAAAAAGTTTCTATGTTTACTATTACAAATAGCCCTTTACCCAAACCTCTGAATAACTCTATTTGATAAGAACAACTTTCTAGAAATGGAATTACTTTGTTAAAATATGTGAATATTTTTAACTCTTAAAATACTGCCTTACAGAAGAGCTAATTTATCCTGTCATCAACAGTGCACGGGGACCCAATTTACCACAAACTGAAGTAGTTCTTGTCAGTTTAAAATTTCTTCCAGTATGTAAAAATATTATCTCATTTAATTTGGGACTTACTGCTTATTAGTGATAAACTTATTTTCACACTGACATCTTTTGTAAACTGCCAAGTTACACCCTTCTTTGCCCTTCTGGGACATCAGTCATTTTCCTATGGTTTTACTTTGTGAGTGCTTTTATGTATTCCTCCTTCTATTACCAATAACATTTTGTCATTTGTATTTTCAGTTTGATGATGGTGGCTTTGACTTACTAAAGTTAAAATATTGATGTAAATGACTCAATTTTTTCCTTTAAGAATTCTTTTTCTAAAAAAAGAAAATCTTTCCCCAAACTGGTAAGAAAAATGGTCACCAAGATTTCCTTCTAATAGTTTTTGCTTTTTATGTACTCTTCTTTGCAAAATTTACTGAGTATTTAGCACATGAATGAATGTACTATGCTAATAGCTTTACATCTACTAGCTCATTTAATCCTCATAATCACCCTACTAGAGGTTTTTTTTGTTTTTCTCATTACTTCATAATGAAGGGGATATTAAATTATATGACTAAGGTAACAGTTAATAAGATGTAGACAGAGATTTAATGTTAAAGCAATCCAAAGCCATATTCATGCCACTGTGCGCATATCCATATTAGGATATCTTAATAGAGCTGTGCTTTGCTGTTGGGTTCTCTTATTATATCCCCACCCCAGAAACAATAGCCAATTATTAAAGTATATAACTCCTTACTTAAGTTCAATAAATTGAAGTTCAATAGTCATTGAAGGTTAAATAAATTCTTGTCCACACCCTTGAATCAAATACTTTTTGTTCTATGGTTTTTTAGAATAATATTGTGGATGTCTCTAAGTGAAAGTGTAATAAGCATGCCACTTGACTTTAGGATGCAGACCTAACTGGTTTTATTTAGCAGAACCAGACTAAAACACATTTTATTAGCTCCACAAGACAAAAGAAAAAGATTCATGGTAACTTCCACAAGAATCTACTGTAAGGATAAGCTTATGTTGTATTTTTAATCAATGCCCTCTCTCATTTATTTAGTTTTTCTTTTTATCATGTAGTTAAAAACTGCTCACAAACTGGTGCTTAAATGAACACACATCAGATTCTTGATAATATTCCTCCGCTCAATGAGTATTAAAAAGTTCTTGTTTTACTTTGTTTAAATTGCCCTGGTTTACTTATGTGATTATTGTAAGCATTCTCAAAATGCTTTTTGAAAATAGGCAGAGAATAAATAGTATTAATGAAATTAATGCTGCTCAAAGCTATGAATTCAGCAAATTACTAGGCAGAGAATAAATAGTATTAATGACAATTAATGCTGCTCAAAGCTATGAATTCAGCAAATTACTAGGGTATAATTTTAAGTGTGCTGTTCAGCACAAAGTAAAATTAAGTAGGTTGATACTATCTAAGTTGAAAAGGACAAATTACATGCTATACCCATATACTTTACTACAAATTGCGACCGGAACATAACATCATATTTTAACCCTTATTTATAAGCTTTTCTGACAAATATCACATTAAATTTAAACAATGAATTAAGCCTAATTAAGTCAAGTAGTTGAGAGCTCAGAAAGTTATGGCTAAAACACCAGCCTTGCCGAAAGACTATATATACAACTAAATCCTGATTGCTCCTCTTCTTCAATCTCAAAGTCTATCTCAAAAGAAGATATTAATACTTGCCCATTTTATTCTGTTGATACAGCAATTAAAAGTTCACATAGGGCTTCCCTGATGGCGCAGTGGTTGAGAGTCCACCTGCTGATGCAGGGGACACGGGTTCGTGCCCCGGTCCGGGAAGATCCCACATGCCATGGAGCAGCTGGGCCCGTGAGCCATGGCCGCTGAGCCTGCGCGTCCGGAGCCTGTGCTCCACAACGGGAGAGGCCACAGCAGTGAGAGGCCCGCGTACCGCAAAAACAAAAACAAAAACAAACAAACAAACAAAAAAGTTCACATAATTATACCCTTCATATACTGCTCTGTACATGCTAATAAAAATAAAGTACTGTTCTTACCAGTGTCTTATGGATTTGGGTTATATTTTATTTTGACTTTGATAATCCAGCTAAAATTTTGATTTATAGAATTTACTAATGGTAATCATTTCCCTATGTTCCGTTTAAACTTCCAGAGTTAAACTACTAAGGGTTCCTGGCTTTGGTTCACTGTGAACCACACAGAAATTGTTCTTACCTTTACACCTTGAATGAGACCATTCATGAGGAATGTGTGTTGAGGAAATGTTTCATGCAGAACCTACAAAAAGCAAACAAACATCAAGAAAAATTCAAAAGCAAATTAAAGGAAATGATTTCTGCCTCTGTTAATGGCAGACTAGGTAAACAAAATAAACCCTGGAATGAAAAAAATTTAGGTAACAATGACTTATGAAAAGGTAACAAGATAGTGAGGCAGAAATCTAAATAAAGCAGTAACCTAAAAAGGTTATGCCCAACATTCAGCTGCTTTTGCTACAAAAGCATTTGTAGCAAAAATAAACTGTTAAATTGGCTACCCCCTCAACCACCTACAATTTTAAGTATGTACTACAAGCAGCTATACAAACTCAGGTATGAACCTGCAGCCCAGCTTCATGTCACCTACGAAGTCCAGGAAACCTCAAACCTTTAAATTTGGATTACAGTGATCCAAACTGGTAGCACCTCCAGATGTCTAGGAAGAAAAATATCTAAAATCATTTCTGAAAAGGTCATCACCTCGGCTTCAAATCAACCGTATGTGTATTTTTCAAATATAATGACAAGCACATAATCAAAGGTAATCAGATACAAAAGTAAATAAGACATCATGAACAGCAACAAGCAAACAAAACTACAAAACAGAAACAGACTCTCAAAGACCTCACATTTTGGGATTACTCAACAGACTTTAAAATTAGCATGTTTATTACTTTGTTGCAAGATATATAAAACAAGCTTGAAACTTTGTAGCAGATTAAAAGAACAAAAAGAAATCCTAGAAGAGAAAAAATGCATTAACTTTAAATTAGAAACTCAATGGATATGTTTAACAAGATTAGACACAGCTTAAAGAGAATAACTGAACCGAAAAGTTGGTCAAAAGAAGTCATCCAGAATGCAGCATAGAGAGACAAAAAGACAGAATATAAGAGAAAAAGTAAGAAACACAGAGGGTCCAGTAAGAAAGTCTGACAATTAAACTTGTCCAGTAATGAGAATGAGGCAGAGACAATATTTCAGGAGCCAATGGCTGAGAATGTACTAGAACCAATGACAGACATCAATGCAGAGATTAAAGCAGCCTAACAACTTTTAAGCAGTATAAAAAGAAATCCACATTCACAATTAAAATTATAGAGAACCAAAGAAAAATACCTATAAACAGCCAGAGAAATACAGATTGCTTTCAAAAGAACAACAGTTAGACTGTTTCATAATTGTAACAACTGAACCCAGACAAGGAGCATGCTATTCTATCATCAATATAATGAGAAAAACAAAACAAATGCCAATCTAAAATTCTATACCCAGTTAAAATGTCCTTTGAGGACAAAGGCAAATATAACATTTTTGACCTAGCAAAAACTAGGTTACTAACTTACAGTAATCAGTTTACTAACTTATAGACCCCAATTAATAAAATATAAAAAATATACTTCCAGGAGAAGGAAAATAATCCAGATGTAATTAAGGTTCAAGATGCAAAACAGAATAAAGAGAAAAGAAAATGGTATAAATATAAATGAACAGGGATGCTACAAAACAAAAATAATGGGTCTTATAGGTTTTATTTTCAATTATACAGAATTAAAATACTTAATAATATTAGCATAAATGAGGTAAATGACTATAAAGCGTTAAATTCATTTACCTCATTTATGCTAATATTATCCTAGATGAGAGTAAAGATATTATTAGACTTTGATAAGTTTGCATGTAATGCCATGGTAACCAAAAATGACAGGAATAGAGTAGAATACTTCTAATATAATAGGAGAAAAATTAACCTAACTATTCAATGCAAAAGAAGGCAAAAAGGAATAAAATGACAATTGAGAACTGTGGTACACAGAACAAAATAATGAGGTAACTGAATTCACGTAGACTTAATACACCAGTTAAAAGGCAAAAAGTACACCACTCTAAAACCAAATTTTAGACAGAAACTGAACCACAGCATTTGGAACCACAGGATCTCTTATACATTGCTGGTAGAAATCTAAATTAGTATAATCACTTTGCAAAACAATTTAGCAAAATCTGGTTAAACTGAACTTTTGAATACCTATGATCCAGCAGTGTTTAACCACCAAAGAAAATCAAGCATGTGAACGCCAGGACATGTACAAGAATGTTTATAGCAGCACTGTATAGACAATGGAACAACTGGAAACAAATGTTCACTACCAGGAGAACAGAAAAATAACTTGTGTTAAAAGTACATAATAGAAAAAAAAGCTTGAAGTCCCAGAAGACAACAGAACATTATACATGTTATATACTCTTTTTTAGAAGTTCAAAAATAGTCAGAATTAAATAACATAGATATATCTTTGTGTGTGTATACATATAATAATGTGAGCTAGAACTAGAAAATAATCAAGTAAATGATAAATAAATAAATTCAGAATTGTGGTTGTCTTCGTGGGGGAGGCAGGGAAAGAGTAGGCAAAGAGGACACAGATAGAAATAAATTGTTGTTGGGTTAAGCATGGGTTCACAGGTGTTCCAAACATCCTTAAAAAATATGTTATAGAAATAAATTTTAAAAACAAAGAAGGATAAAACATAAAATAAGGGGGGATGAATGTTTCATTCCATGAGTGAAACAATGAAATCTATGTATCATGAAAAAAGAGTTATGATTAATCTAATTCTATGCACCTGAAGTCCTATGAATTATAAAAAAGGGGGGCAGGATAGAGCAACTGTATTCTAACTTTAGACAGTTTATCTCCACAGGTTCTTCAAAAAATGAAATTAAAATGTATCCATAGAAAAATTACTTCCAATCTATCTCCTAACACATAATTTTTAAGGTTTAGAAAAAATGTGTCATCTAAGCTAGTGGCATTTGAACTCTACTTCCTGTACTGAAAAAACAGAAAAGTAAATGAAGGACACCAAATATCTCAAGCAGAAAATCATCAAAGTTTTCAGAAAAATCTTCCTTAAATAACAAATTTCACAGGATACAGAGATACAGAAATTTTCTTTAAAGAAAAAGGAATACAAATCAATATTAGAACTGTTTAATAATTTGTCATATGCACCACCGAAATATGGTACAATAGCAAAACACCAGAGTCAGTATATTTTAAATAAAGTTTCTCTGATCCTGGGTGTGCCAGTTATTTATCCATTGTCTTAGCCCCACTTTTTCCCTATTATACTCTGTCAGACCAAGGCTGAGAGCTTACAGATATTTTTCTAACTCCCCTTTGCCCATGGATTTCTTCACAGTTTTTGCCAGTGGGAAACAATAGGGTTGGGGTAGTGCTGGTGAACACTACACCAATAACTTCAGAGCTGTCTTCATTCTGTCAAAGGGGCAGCAATGCTTCTCCTCTGCTGCCCCCTGCTTCGTCCTCACCCTCCAGACCTCTGACCTCCCCTAAAACAATTCTACACTCAACATGACCCAAACATGCATTCACTTATGCAGGTGATGCAATCTAGGAATAAGAGATAACCTCTTTAATTTGGCAAAACCATATCCATGTATGAATGACAGAACTTGGATTTACTGAACTGCACATTAAAATAAAGATCTAATGGAATTTCTGGCAGTACGAGAGACTGTTTCTGGGTAATAGAGCCATGATGCAGGAAGTTCCTCTAAAAATTTTCAATCTGTGCTTTTTAAAACTTTCCTACTTTTTCCTATTTAAAAAAAAAGAAATAGTAAAGTTTTATTAAACAAGTACGTAAAACAAAACAAGTCAATAAATTTTTTTTTACAAAGCTAAGGACTAAACCTTCACAAAATAAAGCAGCTGAAAACAGCAACGTTCCAAACTTATGATAAATTCAAAAAAATTAAAATAAAGTATATAATTTTACTACAAAAGACAATAACTGTTACCATAATAAAGTAAACCTAATGATAAAAAGTATATTAAATATCTCAGATAAGATCAAAGCTTTCATTTTAAATATCTTTCTATACTAAAAACTTCAAGAAAGATATTATCTTTTTTCTTGAGAAGGAATACAGTAAACATAAAATACAATGGCATTTGCTTATCACTTAAAAAAGAAATTTAGAAACTTCAGAGAACTGAATTGACTTCCAGTACAATGAAGCTAATAAATATCTGTGTGTGTATATATATTACATTCAAACATACACACATATACAGCTGTTCTTCTCCACTTCTACCTAAAGTATCACTGATATGACAGAAAAAATATGAAATCAATTTATAGCATTCACTATTTACTTGGAAGAATAGTGAAACACTTCTGGATGATACAGAGCAGATAGGAAAACGCTGAAAATGAACCTTAAACGAGTTGAAGAAAATAGTCACATGTTAAGGTGAAAAAGATCTTTGAAGTAAATTTTTCAGAATCCAAGGAAAAAACAAAAAAACAGAACTGGAGGAGGAGGAAGAACATCCATAACTGAATAGGTCATTAAAAGGTTACAAAATAAGCCCCTGCTATCTTGCTCTCAAAGCTGCTGACCATTCTATATTTGTCCCCAAGATAACAATCACAAGCATAGTTCTCTGAAGTGGGGCTTGTAAGTGGGATACGTGCAGAATTGAATGGGGGTGGGATTCAAAACTTAGTTTCCCAGGTCACTTATGGCTGCCAAGAGTGCCACAAAGCCTTACAATCACTTAAGAAACTACTTCAGCACTACAGAGGAAATCCCAGAGCACCCAGACTTCCAGAACTCCTACAAGCAGTGCTTGTATTCGGTACTACAGAACAGGGATTTCCACCTGGGCTGGAGAATGACACTCTATAAGCTACCTGAGGTGTCTAGAACATGGGTGGCAAATTGGTAAAATGATATGCTTTCTGACTCATATTTTCCAAAGTGAGCTGGCTGTCATGTGTAGATTTCAGGAAATTTCACCAAACTCCATATGGTTTTCTAGTATTTCATAGGAATTCAGAAGATTTCAAAACATGGGGCCTGAACTGCCATGTCATCGACTGGCTAAGTAGATAGTGGCTGCTGCAGTAGAAAGAGCATGTATTCCACCGATAACACCAACCCATTCTTACCCCCACTTCTCACGTTTACTACACTTGCATAGCCCCAGAAGACATTTGTTTTCACAATCCCTGACCTACCCCCTCATCTGTAAATATAAATATGTATAAAATTTAACAAAAGAAGTTGAAAAAAAACACTGGAAGGCACAAAAAAGAACATAGAAAGGAAAAGATAATCTACCTCACTGCCAAATAACCAAATCATGGTAGGAAACAGAAGAAAGCTTTAAAATAAGTATAAGTGTCCTCCAAAAGTTTCAAGAGGATGCCACATGCATTAAAAACAATGTGTTACACAAGGACCAGCACCAAACAAAGCAAAACAAGTAAGGAAAGTCTTCAAGAATTGATTAGAAGATAATATAGAAAGAGGAAGAAGAGCACCAGAATGGAAATACAATAGGGTAAATCTAACTGAATACTGACTGTATAAAATATAACAATGTATTATATTGTTTAAAAAATATATAATTTAGCTGCACAACAATAATGGAGGTAGAAGAGAAACACATCTCTCTCAACATATGGCAGAACAGGTAGACAAAAACTTCAGTGATTATATAAAAGGCATCAAACATAATTAACTCAAAATAGTTAACACTTAAAACACTATTCCAACCACAAAATACTTGCTCTCTTTAGATCACATGGAACATTTATCAGAATTAACCATATACTAGAATATAAAGCAAACTTCAACAAATTTCAAAGAACCGAAACAATTCATCACAATATGTTCTCTAATAACGCAAGCTAGAAAAATCCCAAATGTTTAGAAATTAGAAAATACACTTCCAATAATCCGTGATTCAAAGAAGTTATAAGAAATATTAGAAAAAAGAATGAACAAAATGATAATAAAGATATAATAAATTAAACCTCATGAGTTATATGTATATCAATATTAATGCTTGAAAGGAATTTAGTTTTAAATACATGTAACTGAAAACCAAAAAAGGGCTGAAATCAATGTTCTAAGCTTCTTTATGAAGAAGCTAGGAAAAGAACAGCAAATCCAACCCAAAGAAATAAGGAAATGAGGTAATGTTTTAAAAAAGAGAAATCAGGGGCTTCCCTGGTGGCGCAATGGTTGAGAGTCCACCTGCCGATGCAGGGGACATGGGTTCGTGCCCCGGTCCAGGAAGATCCCACATGCCGTGGAGCGGCTGGGCCCGTAAGCCATGGCCGCTGAGCCTGCGCGTCCAGCACCTGTGCTCCGCAACGGGAGAGGCCACAACAGTGAGAGGGCCGTGTACTGCCAAAATAAATAAATAAATAAATAAAATAAAAAAGAGAAATCGATGAAATAAAATCCAAACATTCAATAATGGAAATCAACAAAGCCAAAAATAACTTCTTTGAAAGCTTAGTAAAAGTGATAAACTATCAATAAGATTAACCAAGGGAAAAAACACAAATTACTAATAACAAGAATGAAGATTACGTACAGCAAAGGAAACCATCAACAAAATGAGAAGGCAACCTACTAACTAGGAGAAAATATGTGCAAATCATGTACCTATAATAGGTTAATATCCAAAATATATAAATAACTCATACAACTCAATAGCAAAAAACAGAACAGTGTGACTAAAAAATGGGCAGAAGATCTGAACAGACATTTTTCCAAAGAAGACATACTGATGGCCAACAGGTACATGAAAGATGCTTAATATCACTAATCACCAGGGAAATGCAAATCAAAACCACAATGAGATATATCATCTAACACCTGTTAGAATGGGTATTATCAAAAAGACAAGAAATAACAAGTGCTGGCGAGGATGTGGGAAAAGGGGAACCCTTGTGCACTGTTGGTGAGAATGTAAATTGGTGCAGCAACTACTGGAGGACAGTATGGAGGTTCCTCAAAAAATTGGACTACCATATGATCCAGGAGTTCCACTTCTGGGTATTTAGCTGAAGAAAACAAAAACACTAATTTGAAAAGATTTATGCACCTCTGTGTTCATCACGTCATTATTTACAGTAGGCAAGATATGGAAGCAACTGAAATGGTCATCAATGGATGAAGAAGATGTGCTGTGTATGTATGTGTGTATATATACACACATATATATGAACATTAATTAGTCGGCTATAAAAAAAGAATGGAGGGCTTCCCTGGTGGCGCAGTGGTTGAGAGTCTGCCTGCTGATGCAGGGGACACGGGTTCGTGCCCCAGTCCAGGAAGATCCCACATGCCGTGGAGCGGCTAGGCCCGTGAGCCATGGCCGCTGAGCCTGCGCGTCTGGAGCCTATGCTCCGCAACGGGAGAGGCCACAACAGTGAGAGGCCCGCGTACCGCCAAAAAAAAAAAAAAAAAGAATGGAATCTTGGTGACAACATGGAAGGAACTTGAGGGCATTATGCTAAGTGAAATAAGTCAGACAGAGAAAGACAAATACTGTATAATTTCACCTATATGTAGAATCTAAAAAAACAAAAGCAAAAAACCAAGCTCATAGATTTGTGGCTGCCAGAGGCAAGGGGGCAGGGAGTAGGCAAATTAATGAAGGGGGTCAAAAGGTACAAACTTCCAATTATAAAACACATAAGTCATGGACCTAGAGACCGTCATACAGAGTAAAGTAAGTCGGAAAGAGAAAGACAAATATCGTATGATATTGCTTATATGTGGAATCTAGATAAATGGCACAGATGGACCTAATTGAAAAGCAGAAACAGATGTAGAGAACAAATGTATGGATACCAAGGGGGGAGGGGGGATGAACTGGGAGCTTGGGATTGACATATATACACTACTATGTATAAAATGGATAACTAGTGAGAACCTACTGTATAGCACAGGGAACTCTACTCCGTGCTCTGTGGTGACCTAAATGGGAAGGAAATCCAAAAAAGAAGGGATATATGTATACATTGAGCTGATTCACTTTGCTGTGCAGCAGAAACTAATGCAACATTGTAAATCAACTATACTCGGATAAAAATTAATAATAAAAAAGACAAAAAAAATCCTAAACAAATAAGTCATAGAGATGTAGTGTACAGCATGCTGATTTTAGTTAATAATACTGTATTGCATATTTGAAAAGTGCTAAGCAGGTATATCTTAAAATTAAGTTCTCATCACACACAAAATTTATAACTATGTATGGTGATGGAAGTTGACTAGATTTACTGTGGTGATCATTCTGCAATATATACAAACATCAAATCATTATGTTGTAAACCTGAAACTAATGTTATACATCAATTAGACCTCAATTTTAAAAAAAAGTAGAGGCTTCCCTGGTGACGCAGTGGTTGAGTCCACCTGCCGATGCAGGGGACACGGGTTCGTGCCCTGGTCTGGGAAGATCCCACATGCCGCGGAGCGGCTGGGTCCGTGAGCCATGACCGCTGAGCCTGAGCGTCTGAAGCCTGTGCTCCGCAACGGGAGAGGCCACAACGGTGAGAAGCCCGCGTACCGCAAAAAAAAAAGGAAAGAAGATATTATGAACTTTTTGATAATAAACTAGACTCTTATATGTTTAGTGAAAAAATTCTTTGAAAAACAGAACTTACCAAAACAGACACTAGAAAATATACATAATCTGAATAGTCACATCTCATTAAAAAAATGAAATGTTATTAAAAATCTTTGCTAAAATAAACAAAAGAACAAAAAACTTCAGCCTCACCAAATTCTTCCAAACATTTAAAGAAGAAATATCAGCAATCTCACTCAAACTTTCCCAGAGAATGAGGAGACCCTTTCCAAATTAATTTTTATAAGGCCAACAAAACCTTAATACTAAAACATGATGAGGACATTACAAGAAAAGAAAATTACACTCCAATCTCTATTGTGCCCATAATTACAAAGACACGAACAAAATACTAGTAAATCATATCCAGTGATGGTTTTTAAAATTATATATTTCTCATAACTGAGTGGAATTTACTACAAGAATACAAGGGTGGCTTAATATTCAAAAATCAATATAACTGACCACATTACCAGAATAAAGGGGAAAATCTAATTGTCTGGTTATATGCAGAAACTTCATCTGATAAAAGTTAACACCCATTCATTATAACAATAAGCAAAACAGAAACAGAAGGGAACTTCCTTTCTCTGATAACGAGTGTCTATAAAAACAATCTACAGCAAACATCATACTTAGTGGTGAATTTTAGAATATCAAATCATTTATGAGATAAGGACACCCGCTATGACTGCTTCTATTCAACCTTACACTGGATGTCATAATCAATACAACAAAGAAAGAAAAAGAAATAAAAATAAAAAGGATTGGAATGAGTTAAAAACTGTCATTATTTACAAAAGATATGAATGTGTATAAAACCTACAGATAAACTATAAGGATTAATAAGTGAATCTAGAAAAATTACTAAACACAAGGTCAGGACACAAAAACAAATTGTTTTATGTACCATCAACAATTAGAAAATTAACCTTTAAAACTACATTATTTACTATAGCATCAAAACCCAAATACCTAGGAATAAATCTCGTGAAAAATTCATGCACTGAGAAATGTAAAACATTATTCAGAGAAAGTTTTAAAGACTGGATAAAAGGAGAATATACCATGTAGATTAGAAGACTCAATAGTGTAAAGATGTCAGTTCTCCCTCAATTAATCTGTAGTAATGCAATCACAATCAAAATTCCCAGCAAGATATTTTGTGAATATTGAAGAGCTGACTACAAAATGTATATGGATATAGAAAAGACCTACAATAGCCAAGGCAATCTTGAGAAAGAAGAACCAAGTTATGAAAGTTATATAAGATATCAAGATATTGCTATGGAAATCAACACAGCATAGTATCGACACAGGATACATACACAAATAGAATACAAAACCTAGAAACAAATCCACATGAATATGGCTGCCTGCTTTATGACAAAGCTGACACATACAGTGGGGAAAGAAAGATTTTTTAAATAAATGATGCTGGTTCAACTATATATGAACCAAAATGAATCTTGACCACTATAAAATACAGTGATTTTTTTCTAGATGTATGGTAGATCTGTGTGTGTAAAATAAACCAATAAAGCTCTGGGGAAGAAGAAAGTTTCTTTAGCAAGATTTTAAGAAAGCAACCAAACATAAGAAAAACATCAGTTAACTGAACTATGTAAAGATTATGAACTACTGTTCATAAAAAGACATTATTAAGAGAGTGAAAAGGCAATCCAAGGAGGGAAAAGAAATATGATCAGATATTCACATGGCAAATAAATATACATAAAGGGGGTTAACTTCATTGATCATTAGGAAGATGCAAATTAAGGCCACACTGTACCCATCAGAATGACTAAAATGAAATACCAACTGTGAGTGAAGATGTAGAGCCTGGCTTGTTGGAGGGTAAATTGATTCAACCACTCTGGAAAACTTTTGGCAGTATATACCTAAATTGAACAAAACCCTCCAATTTTTCTCCTAAGTATGTATTACAAGAAACAAGAAAAAATGTTTACACCTTAACTGATAAGACATATACAAGAAATATCACAAAAGCAGTATTTGTAATAGGCAAACACAGTAAACCCAAATGTCCATCAACGATAGAACGGATTTCAGAGATTTGCTAAAAGGATTCACAGGACTCAGAAACTGTTATACTCACAGTTATAATTATAGCAAAAGGATATAGCTCAGAACTGCAAACTCACTATTCTTGCCTGAAGTTCAGTAGCTTAATAAATAAATGCTTCTCAGTTTGTTGTGTGCCTTTGAATCCCAGAGCACTGAAATGGTTGTTTTTGACTGTTTTGTCCAGCTTTATTAGGACAGAATTTGTTGACCTCCTGTAATATCAAAAGTCAAAAGTCTGACAGTAATTTTTGAGGGAAAAAAAAAGATGAACTTTGCTTCCAAGACCTGTGAAACATTATGAAGTATAATGAGAGTCCCAAAAGAGAAGGAGAGAAAGGGGAGCAAAAATATTAAAAAATATAATGGCCAAAAACTTCCCAAATTTGATTAAAAATGTTAATCTACAGACCCCGGAAGCCAAACAAACCCCAAGTAAAAGTAACACAAAAAGGGAATTCCCTAGCAGTCCAGTGGTTAGGACTCAGCATTCATTGCCGAGGGGGCAAGTTCAATCCCTGGTCAGGGAACTAAGATCCCACAAACTGCAGGGCATGGCCAAAAAAAATGTAACACAGAAAGATCCACACCTAGACACATTATAGCATAGTCAAACTGTTGAAAGACAAAGAGAAAATCTCTAAAGCGGCAAGAAAAAGGGAATGAATTACCGTTTACATCAGGGACTGACAGACTTATTCCATAAAGGAACATACAGTACATAGTAAATATTTCAGGTAAGGTTGTCTGTGGTGCAACTACTCAACTCTGCCATTGTAGAACAAAAGCTGTCACATTCAATGGGCATTGTCATGGTCCAACAGAATTTTACATTTGAATTTCATATAATTTTCATGTGTCACCAAATACCTTCTTTTGATATTTTCCAACCTTTTAAAAATGTAAAAAACATTCTTAGTATACAGACCACATAAAAACACGCAGTAGGCCAGATTAGGCCTGTGGGCCATAGTTTGCAGACCTCCCTTCCCTCTAACCACACTATATATCAAACATCCAAGTTCTTACTAAGAAATTCAATGGCTTCTACAAAGAAATGGCTGTAGGTCAGCTATCAAAAACGGAAATCGGGGCATTCTTACATTCATCACTGTCATTGTTAAACGGTACTTACTAATCTCCTGTTACTATGTTCTTAAGTCAAAGGTCATTACACCCATACAAAGGAAGTTACAAACTTCAACAAAGCTTTGCAATAATTTCTTAAAGACTTCTTAAAGATTTTCCTAGATATACAGACTGTAGTTCATTCACAGCACTCCCGAGATTCTGGGAGTGGCCCTGCTACCCAGGAATATTTAATAAGCAGGTATTTAGTTGCAGGTGGTTCACAGTCTACACAGTGGAAACCCAATGGTAAACAGTCTTAAATTATTGTCAAGAGCTACTCTCAAATACATACCTAGACATATAGCTCTGGGGACATATGCTTAACAATGTCTCTGCTCTCATAAACAAGGACCTAGTTCAGCAATACTTACAGTTAACATTGGAGTTGTCAATAGGCCCCATGCAAAGAATTCAAGGAAGATGACAAGAGCAGCATGGTGTACACTTGGTCGGCCAAAGCCTTGTAGCTAAAAAAGGAAGGAAATTATTATGAAAAATAGTAAACAGCTATAAGAAACTCATTATCCTAAAATGGTATCTAACATACACACACACACACACACACAAACTGTATAAAATAAACTTAGGACCTACCTATATTATTTAAGATAAAACTTAATTCTGTGGTATCTCTGATTTCTTCATCTTCCCTAATCATGGAAGGTGCCATTGATGAGACTTTCTACTTGTCCCATCAATGCAAATCACTGGAACTTTGGTAGGAAATCAACTGCTTCTTCAAGAGACTGGAGTTCCAGGACCTGAATATTCTGTCTGAACACATTAATTATGTGTTCCTTAGCAATTTGGCCTAAGCTTGAAGTTTCCCTTGCTACACAAGAGTGGTAGGCAGGGGATATGCTCAAAAGCTTCAGGGGCAGCACAGATGACATAAAATTATAGGAGGTGGGGAAGAACAATAAGGACTAGGTCAAATCTGAAAACACACTTTGATACCTCAAGGTGTCAAAATCCAGCTTTCTGTTTCTGTTTTGTTTGAAAAACTGTGCCTATTCTGCTAGTTTTCTGCAGTTTATGACTTCTGGAGATAAAACCTAAAAGTCCACTCAATTTAATGTTCTTTGACTCTGTGCCAATGGTTTTTACAAAATCAAGTGCTGTACTAGCATTTTGTAATAACTGGAAGTGATACTTACAAAAGACTTTGCAAAATCCCCATTATTCCTAAGCTTATATTTTTAAGACTTCAAAAGGTAAAAGCATATCTGCATGGTTTAATTAGAATCTAATCATGAGGAAATGATCAAATTCAGATTGTGAGACATTCTACAAGACAACTGGCCTGGTCTCCTTAAAAATGTCAATGTCGGGGCTTCCCTGGTGGCGCAGTGGTTGAGAGTCCGCCTGCCGATGCAGGGGACATGGGTTCGTGCCCTGGTCCGGGAAGATCCCACATGCCGCGGAGTGGCTGGACCCGTGAGCCATGGCCACTGAGCCTGCGCGTCCGGAGCCTGTGCTCCGCAACGCGAGAGGCCACAACAGTGAGAGGCCCACGTACCACACACACACACACAAAAGTCAATGTCATAAAAGACCAAAGTAAAGGTAGGAGACTTGTACAAATTAAAGGAAACAAGAGTCATAGAAAACAAATGGGGGATACTGAACTGGATCCTGGATAAAAAGGAGACAAGAGGAAAAAATTTCAATATGTACTATATATTAGATAATCATTTGGCATTGAGAAAGGAAGGGGGCAGGGCACAACCTTTAAAAGAATGACATGGCCTGAGGACACGATAAACTGGTTAGAACCAACTAGGTTCAAGATGGCGCACAAGTCGACTTCCACTAGACCTTGAGCCTCAGTATATGCTCACTGTAACACATCAGCACACTAAATGACACACCCACAGGTGCCATAACAGTTCCAAGGCTGACCATAAAAGGTCAACAAGTGGGAAATGGCCCAATTCCTGGAAATCCCCATCCCTTCCCCAAAATAGCTGGAATACTCCTCCCACTCATTAGGCTATGAAATTACCCACCCCTATAAAAACTGACAACCCCGTACCCTGGTGCCTCTCTCACCTTCTGAGATGGTCCACACTCTGTATATGGAGTGTGTTTCTACCTGAATAAACTTTCTTTCACTTTACTATGGCTTGCTCTTGAATTCTTTCCTGTGCAAAGCCAAGAACCCACACTTGGTGGCTGTCCCAGGGACTCGCCTGAGATAGGAGGTGACCATCCTCTCACTCCCGCTATCTTTCCTGCAACAGCCTTAATGTTACTGCAACTTGTTGTCAAATGATTTGGCAAAAAAAAAAAAAAAGGAACATATATACTTTCTAAAGCAAATGTCACAAAATTTAATTTTGTTAAATTGTTGAATTTAGATGAAGGGAATGACTATTCATTTTACTATTCTTTTAATTTTTGTAGTTTTGAAAATTTTCAAAACGGGCCAAGAACAATTGTTATTAAAAATCCAAACTTGTAAATTTCTAGATTTTTGCAATGTCTAATAATAAGTAGTTTTAAATGTCACTAAATAAGACATTTGAAAAACAGAAAGCATTTTACAAAATTTAAAAGAAAAAGAAGCAATTAAGCATCAAACAACTAAAAAAAAGATCTTTAATATAACCCAGCCTTCAAACCATGTTTTGAAACAAGGAGGGAAGGGGGTAGAGCACAACCTTTAAAAGAATGACATAGCCTTGGATACAGCATAAACTAGTTAGAACCAACTAGGTCCAAGATGGTGGTAGATTCGACTTCCACTAGACCTTGAATCTCAGTATACACTCATTGTAATACATGAGCATGCTAAATGACATACCCACAGGCGCCATGACAGTTCCGAGGCCAATCACAAAAGGCCAAAAAGTGGGTCGTGGCCCAATTCCTGGAAATCCCCATCACTTTCCCGAAATAGTTGGAATAATCCTCCCACTCGTTAGCCTATGAAATTACCCAGCCCTTAACAACTAGCCACCCCATATTTCAGGGCCTCTTGCCTTCTTAGATGGCCCACACTCTGTCTGTGCAGTGTTTCTCCCTAGGCCGCTCTGACTTTCCAAGACAACTGCATTCTGTCTATGGAATGTGTTATCTCTCTAAATAAATCTACTTACCTATCACTTTGTCTCTCACTGAATTCTTTCTGTGACAAGACATAAAGAACCTGAGCATCATTAAATCCTGAGACCAGGTGTGTGACCTCAATTAAAAGACAGTGGGTTCAAGTCTGGGTTCGAATCCCAGCCTGTGGGTTCAAATCCCATCTGAGCTGTGAGGTTTCAGTTTCATCAGTTCTTTATCAATAGAATAGTGAATGGAAATGGTAGCAACTCATCAGCCTCTGCCTGTGAGGAGACCTTCTGCATCAGTTGTTCCAGCCCCTGGAGTCAGAAACTCTGCCATTGTAATTGTGCCAATAACAGAGTAGCTTTCCATCCTAGCTCCTTCACCCTCTGCAGGGCAGCCAGAGCAACCATTTAAATGTAAATCAGATGTTACTCCTCTGCTCCACCCTCCCTAGCTCCTACTGCACTTGGCCACACATCTAACACATCCAACTGGTCCTACACGTCCTTATTCCCTTGTTATGCTCTATTGTTTTCTAGAAGATGTCTAACAAACTTCATTCTGTTTATTGTCTACCTCCCCTGGAATGGGAATGTAAATGCCATGAAGGAAAAGGATTTTTTGTCTGTTTTGTTCAGAGATGTATCCCAAATAGCTCTTCTCTCTATATAACAAGCACTCGACAAAATACACATGATATAGAAGAAGGAGCTCTTCTGAGACTGATGTCTTTTCTCTGGTCTTTTAAACAGCAAACCCCAGAATGTAGAAAAAAATGACCCATATTCCTCAAAGAAACAGTATGGGGTGGGGGGGAGGAACCATATACTACATCAGTATATAGATTAAAACAAATTTAAGAAATATTAACCAAAAGCAATATGTGCACTTTGGGTTTTGACTCAAACTAACTGGAAAAAAACTGAGTCAACTGTGAAATAAAATTCGTATTTTATGCCAAGACAAGAAAAATTTAAACATAAAAAATTTTCTCTGCCATTTGGCACCCCCTCTCTCCCCACTGTGGATTGTGTATCTGCATTATGCATCAACCAAACCTTCCCCATCAGCAGAAATTTCCCCTCAACCATGAAGAACAACATTCTCCTAAGTCAACTCCTTAAAGATAACATTCTTTTCTTGATAAGGTGTCACATGGCACTCAGATCTGGATTGTGTGAACTGTCAATAATATGTCATTTGATGGACAACGCTCTGTCTCAAAAAAGCTTAATATAACTGTGTCTTGAATTCTGATGGGCCAAACAGTTCTCAGAGTTTTCTGAGATGCTCTTCCCAGTTATAATCCTCAAATTTGGCTCAAAATTTTCCATTTCTTTCTTAGATCGACTGATTAATTTTTCATCAACACAGTCAGGGAAATTTGAAAATGGAATATTAAATGATACTCAAGACTTATACTCATTGTAATAATGGTACTGAAGTAAGATTTTTTAAAATATCCTCACACCTTAGAGCCACATGCTAATGTATTAAATTTTGAAATAAGAAGATATCTGTAATCTGTTTTAAAATCCACAGCATGAAAACAAAAGCAGAAGTGGTGGCAAAAATAACTTTTAAAAAAGTAAATGGGTTATATGCATTTACTAATAATTTCCAAATTATTTGGGTGGAAATTCTGATAGTTACCCACCCCACACTGCAAAGAAACTACTCTCAAACTGCGAGTGAATATGTCAACAAATAGCCTAACTATTCCTTTTAAATCATTTTGTTTATCAAGCATCATGCACACAAGAATTAAAAACAAAACAAAACAAAAAAACCCTCTGAAAACCACCCACAGTAGAAAGCATAGGCGGGCCACCCTATTTCTCATTTGCAATTTCTGTGATTTAGTGCTTCTTTCCCAGGCAAGCTCTATTTATGGAGACCACTGGAAAAGAGATCCATGTGGCTGCAATGCTGATTAAATATAAAAACAGGTACACACTTTTGTCTGTGTGCACATATCATTATATAATTATGCTATTTTTAACCCCTTGCAAAAAATAGACAACCCACCTTTTGTTCAAACATTAAAAGCTTACATCTGTCAGTGAGAAATTGTTTAAATTAACAAACACCTCTTCTAAAATGCAAACACTTTCTTTCACCTCTACATAAACTACTTTAATTGAATTATCATTCATCCCTAGCAAATACCAATGTGGCATGACAGCCGGGCCCTGGTATGGTGGGAACTTTGTGTGGGCAACTGGATATGAAATGGTGACAAAAATAAATCTGCTTTCCTTCCAATTCTTCCTAAGCTCTTGGTGGCTAGTATGCTAATGAAAAAAGTGACACAGGCTTCTCCTTTAAATTATGAGCTAATTAGAAAGTATTTATCAAAGCTTAACTGATTATTTCTTGTTGAACATTATCTAGTGCAGCCTCTCTGGATCAGTTCAATGTCTCCCCTCTCCATTTTGCCTCTTTATAAATCAGTATGGAACATCTTGAGATGTTTAGAAGCAGAGGATGAAAAGTGTGTGATGATGTTTTTACACACTCACATTACCATCTCTCCCACAGATGATCCTGCCTTGACTCCTCTTCACTGCCCCCTCCAAATCTTTCTTGACACTACACTCAGAGTGATCATTCTAAAATACAAATCTTATTCTATTACTCCTGTAGAAGACTGCAAAAAATGAGCTATAGGTTCCTCCCATTCCTGTACACAAAACCTTTCTACAACATGACTGTGCTGTCAGTTCCATCAAAAGGTACAGTCTATTTCTCCACTTCCCTAGATCTGGGGTGGTTTAATAACTTGATCTAACCAACAGATAGGTAAAGTAACAACACGGACTTCTGACATAGGCCTCCAGAGGCCTTCTAGACCACATGAAGAAATACCATCTAGGCATAGGAGAATGAGAGCATATGAGGCCCTCCAGACCAACCAGTGAATAGCCATTGCCAACTGCCTGATACAGGGGCAAGGCCAGTTGAGATCATCCAACTCCAATCAAGCCTGCAGATGACTAAAGAAGTATGAGTAACTCCAAAAAAATCCAGTGAAGAACCCCACACTGAGCCTAGCCCAAACTGCTAACCCAAAGAATATTTGTTTTAAGCCACTAAATTTTGGGGTAGTTTCTTATGTAGCAAATAGTAACTGATACAACTCCCCACCCCGTTGCCCTCATGATTAATTTTAAACTCTTAAGATTATTTTTGAGTCTCTTTTGTAACTCTCCAATATCATCCTTAGTCCAAACATAACTCAATGAAAAATGTGTGAGATTACCCTTCATCACAAACATCATTTTTTACTATCTTATTTAAAAGAGTAGATTGTGTAGTCACTATATGTTATAGACATTTGTGATTAGAAAGAGCAAACACAAATGTCTGAGAAATCATTTTTTGAACGCTAGACTACAAAAAAACACACAACACTTCACAGTATCAGTGGTGTTCGGAAGCAGGGGAACGTGGGTGACAAATGACTTAAAATATAAGCATGTGAAACATGTTACAACATGAATGAACCTTGAGGACACTATGCTAAGTGAAATAAACCAGTCACAAAAAAAAAACAAATACTTTTTGATTCCACTAATATGTGGTATCTAAAGTAGAAGAACACATAGAAACAAAAGGTATGAGACTTCCCTGGTGGCGCAGTGGTTAAGAAACCACCTGTCAATGCAGGGGACACGGGTTCAAGCCCTTGTCCAGGAAGATCCCACATGCTGCGGAGCAACTAAGCCCGTGAGCCACCACTACTGAAGCCCACGTGCCTAGAGCCCGTGCTCCGCAATAAGTGAAGCCACCGCAATGAAGCCCGCTCACTGCAACAAAGAGTAGCCCCTGCTTGCTGCAACTAGAGAAAGCCCGTGTGCAGCAGTGAAGACCCAACGCAGCCAAAAAATAAATAATTTTTTTTAAAAAAACAAAAACAAAAGGTAGAATGATGGATGCCAAAGCCACAGGCCAGGGAAGGAGGAAAGAGGAAATTGTTGTTTAATGGGTATAAGTTTGGTTTGCAAGATGAAAATGTTCTGTCGATTAACAATGCAAATATAGTTAATACTACTGAACTGTACACTTATAATTTACCATTTTATCCATTTTTATATTATGTGTATTTTACCACAATTAAAGAAAAATGTATATATACATACATTTACATATATAAGCATGTGGAATATTCGAAATCATGTAAGGGACCCCAAAAGGGCATTCTTCAATAGAAGGAAAGGAAGCCTGTGTGATTAATGATGAGGCATCCATATGGATTAAGACCTATTTCTTTCAAACATAAACTTCAAATAGAAAAAGCCAAGAGCAGTTGTAGGTCTAGACTTGTCTTTGAGCTTCCTCTCACATGTAGGGTACTCCAGGGTGCTAAATGCAGGAAGTTTTTAACTCAGTGATGATTTTCCTAGCATATTGAAAGTTAGCTTATAGGTAAATAAAAGGCATTGTCCATAGCATTCTGTTTAAAAGACTGTATACTACCCGTCATAGGAAACAGTAAGCACTGATTTTATTTTTTTAATATGAGGAATTAACATTGTATTGCTTAAGAAGGAAAACAACTTCTAGTCTCAGCTCTCTTTTGTGTGTGTGTGTGTGTGTGTGTGTGTGTGTGTGTGTGTGTACGCGGGCCTCTCACTGTTGTGGCCTCTCCCGTTGCGGAGCTCAGGCGCTGGACGCGCAGGCTCAGTGGCCATGGCTCACGGGCCCAGCCGCTCCGCGGCATGTGGGATCTTCCCAGACCAGGGCACGAACCCGTGTCCCCTGCATCGGCAGGTGGACTCTCAACCACTGCGCCACCAGGGAAGCCCCTAGTCTCAGCTCTCTTAAGCCTACTGTGATTCTCTCCTAAGGAGACATGACAAGGGGTTTAACATCACTCTGGCTATAGTATAGAAGCTTGTAACTAGTCATCAAAACAAGACATGGTG